>NC_082661.1:123644780-123957581 GCF_025265405.1 Mesoplodon densirostris
AAGAAAACGCACCACCACATCCTGCCACAAAATTGTCTCCAAATATTACTGGGAGAAATGATCACTATATTTCAAATATTTTACCTGATATTCTCTATTACATAAGATTAATGCTATGTTGTCTCTAAATGTTCCTAACATAATTCTAAATCTTGTACTGTCAATTTTGGTGACTTGATTCTTCACAACACATTATATGATAAAACCTAAAAATTTCCAGATTTTTCATTATTGCTATTTTAAGTTGTAGGTAGAATTTTAAATTATTATAATTTATTTAGGATCTGATTCCCTATAGATAAACCAAACATCAATATTTTAGAGTCAAGAGTACTGGACACTCTTATCTTTATCCACACTAAACTAAAACTCTGGAGGAAAAAAAAAGCTCTGTCTCACCATTCTTCAAGAACCACCAAATTTAAATGTATTCCAGTTTTTCTGTTAATCAGATTGGAAAAGTTAAAAAATTTATGACATCATTCATGGGAGAGGAAAAAACCTTTTCTGAAAGGCAGTTTGACTATACATCCTATTCTTTTAAACAATGAATGTTTCTGCAATTTTAGCTCACAAGAACTTGTAGAAAATAGGTGAATGATATCAGTGTAACACAGAAGTACTGTTGGTTCATATACCATTTATTTATTTATTTTTGCACTACCTAGTATGAGCAGCTGAATACTAAGTATAAAAATAAAGCTGAACACAGCACTAGACATGATAGCCATCCATTCCACTTTATTCTTTGTTTAATCTAACTGCGTGCTGACTTAGAAGTTCATATTGATTAGACTGCCCCAATTTTCTTTTATTTTGCTTTTGACTCCATAATCCAGCAATCTCAACTCTTCCTTACATATTCTTAATATCAAGCAAACGTCCCCCTTTCTCTTAAAGATAAAGAACTATATTTGCCTAACTTTATTAGAAATGTCTTTTTAAAGTCTATTTTTATAGGATTATTACTGTTTGTGGTAGTACTCTCATTAAAATTTTGCATAAGCTTTGAACAATCTACTCCAAAGCTATTTTTCTCAAAATCTTTCTCATTGTACATTAGGTTTTTCATAGTTTTAATATCTTAAAATACATACTCTTCTTCTACCCAACATTGAACTTTTGAGTAATCTAAGCAAATAAATGAATAACAAAACAAATTAATGCATGTACAAGAAAGGTCTCTCTGTGTTTTAAAATAGAAAAAAGTTTTTTTAGTTGATCATATACTCATACAATAGACTACAACAGTCAGGTAAAATGATTACATAAGCACAAACTTAGTGACACAGAAAGAAGCTAATGACATAGAAACAGAAAAGATTAATTTTAAAACTTCTCCACATATGCAATCTTTTTAAAGACAAACATATTACAATTTTGTACATAATTAAAAGCAATAGATAATTAAGTCCTGTGTATATATAATTTCATAATTCCTGGTTGATTTTGGTTAATTCAGATGAGCGGTATCCTCCCCGTTTCAACATAGCTTAAATATATCCTAAATTGACTGCATATGATTAATGAAATGAATCTATTTTCAGCCTTTAAAAAGTATCCATTTTATCAAAGCATATTTACTTGACAGTGTAAACAATAAAAAAACTTAAACTTTAATTGACAGAAGAGGTTAACACTTCACAAATGTTAACCCCACCTAATCCTAACAAATCCTTTGCTAGTCTGATATTATTCTCTCCATATTATAGATGAAGAAACATTCAAAGATTAAGTAATTTGACTCCAAATCACATGGCTGGAAGGTAAATTACCAAGTGTCTGCATAATGTCAAAGCCCTTCCCACGAAACCTTTTTCCAACCTATGCACTGGCAGAATTAAAAATCTGAATACTCTCTACTGGGTTTTCAATATTTTACTTATGATATTAGTGACATGCCCACAGAAAGTGAAAGGAAACCCAAACAACCAAATTATTTTATTGTTAAATATGGAAAATGATGTTTGCTAAGATAGTCAGTTCACAGGAATACAGTATTCCAAAATTTGGAATGGACATTATAAACAACAAAAACTCTGTAATTTATCAGATATAAGTAACTTATCAGATCTCAGATGGGATTTTGGAATGGGATATACTATATTAATATAAACATCCTATTACATCAATTCATAAGAAAGCGACTGCTTATGTTGCATTCTTTTTATTTGTTCAGTTATACCAAGGTTAAAGAAAAAGCTAACTAGATTACTCTTAATTAAAAACAACAACCATTTGGGTTTCTCTGCTAATCTCCCAACTGAATGAAACTGACCTTTTAAAAATATTCTCCTGAATACACTTTATGCAGACTTGTAATATTTCTGCATTTTGAACTACAACTTGCTAAGTGTCCTTGCTTGTCAGAATTACCACAGAGCAAAAATCAGAACAACAATTAAGTAAAACTTTTAAAACCACTTGAAGGGAAATGTGTTTCCTTCTAAAGCCACATGTTAATATTCTTCGTGGTATCTTTAATAATAGTTTTGAACTTTTCATGGCAGTTCAAAAGTCTGGAAGGCAATTTTTCTTTCAAGCTATTTAAAAGCATGGTTTTTACACAGTTGAGTCATCATGAGTTCAACCTATTGAGTCACCTGCTTACAGCATCTGCCAACCACAATTTACTAACTGCAGTTTCCTCAAACTTACAAAATGAACAAACTCAGGAAGGCCTGGGAACTGTTAATGTTTTCCAAAGGAGCAACTGAAAATATTCTTTCAGAACAGCCCAAGTTTAAGAAAATAAAACAACAAAAAAGCAACTTCCTTGCTCTTGATGAGCCCTCCACCTGTGGCAGTCTCACCCTACCTTGTGAAGAGGGAGAGAAGGAGCTCAACCTAAGAAGGAAATAAAATTATATGCTTGCATAATAGTTTTTTGGAAAGTAATCTACTAAAAGTAATCCCTAGTCAATGACTATTCTGATCATACAGAGTGAACATTTATTTTTAAAATATAAAATGCAAGTGATATAATTTCAAAATTAATACCATGCCATACACGTTCTGGGGCTGATTTTCACTATTTCCAATATACTGCTATGGAAATGATACACCTATAAACTTGAGAACTATTATACCATACTTTTCTTTTCTCAGAAAGAATTAATACAATCTAGTCCAAGTTGAAATAATCAACAAGTCCTGTAACTTGACAGACTTGGATCTTCCAAGTGACTCAGTTTTTTATCATATGACCCCAAGTTAAGTATCTGTTCCTCTCATTGAGTCTAGAGCAAATGCAAATACATGACAAATGTGTTAAGTTATTCAGAGAAAAGGAGGGAGTTAAAACTACAACTCAAAAGTATCAAAATACAAGAACATCTTAATTACCTAGGAAGGAAGATAGTATGCATAATGTACTTTACCAAGATTTCCAATCACTGCTTTGCTATTCCTAAAAGGGTAAGTTTAACTTACTTAGAAAATCTAATTAGAAAAAAGAGAAAATATACTGAATGAGACATGCCAAATGCTTATTACAGTTTATATCCAAAAGAGAGCAAGTTTTTAAAATAACTTACAGAAATAAGAAAATTTATCAAAATCCTACTAATTCTGAAAATATTTCTAGAGTTCCTTCATTAAATAATATATTAAACACAATTGTAGCTTTCTGTCAATACTCACAGATATCATTATTGATTACTGTTATGATAGTCATAATTATCGATTGATATAAAGGATTATTGCCTCTACACCAAACTGTCCCAGAAAGTCAAAATTTGAGTTGTGACTACGTTTTAGTTTCTTTTGTAACCTCCTGTGCTATCAAGCTCCCAATCTACCATCATCATACTTTTTAAAATTCTAATTTCGACCTTTCATTTGCTATGGTAGAGGAAACCAGATTAGATAATTTGTTGGAATTATGTTTGAAACAGTCTCTAAGTGTGGGGCTAAGAGCTCCTCCTTTGAGTTAAACATATTAGAAATATATTTCATTCAACAAGATTTCTGAATACTAAGTATAAAATTACTATGCTAGGAGACTGGCAATACATATAAGAGTTTCTGCCCTTGAGGATCTTACAGCCTGTAGGAACAGGGACTAATACACAAATCACTGCAATACAGATTATACAGAGTTTTACATATAATACAGAGGTGAGAAAAAGAAGGTGGGGAAAGATAATCTAGTTCGGTATATCAGGAAAGGTATCACAGAAAAGGATATCTGAGTTGGGACTTGAGGAAAGCATGGATGGGTACATAGATTCTTGAGTTGAAACTTCAAAAACGCAAGGGCACCTACCAGGCTATGGTAGAACAGAAAAGAAGGGCTTTTAAGACAGGGTGAAATGCATGTGCAGACACAGACATAGATAGATGAAACAGTATGGCCTATGTGGAGAACTCTAAGTACAATGACATAGACTGAGGACAAGGGAGTAGGTGAGCAGAAAGACCGTACTTGGAGAGCTCTCTAATAGTCTAGCCAAATGAGGATGGAAGCCTTACAATAGAGAGGAGGAGGATGGGATGGACATATGCAATGTTAAGCTATTTTTGGAGGTCAACAAGGGCAAGAGAGGAACCTAAAACACTCTTGGCTGTTGATTGAGTAACAAAACGGGGTAGATACAGTTACACCATTAGCCAGGATACAGAATGATTAGGAAGAAAGACAAGGTTTGAGTGCTGAAACTTTAACACAGTCGGCAGTAGAAAATATGGGTTTCACCTTCTCAATGACATCCACAGGGACCACAGTACTCTAGCCTGCCTCTCCCTTCTCCAAGCCTAATTGCTCTTACTTTGCTTTACTTTTCCTTTTGGCCTAGCAGTAATTAAACCATCTATCATACTGTACCACTTACTTATTACTATATTTATTACCTACTGTGCTTCTTCTAGAATTTAAGCTCCAAGGGGACACGAATTTTTGTCTAAACAATGCCAGGCACATAGAAGATGCTAAATAAAGGTGTTAAATGAATGACAGTGTAGCAAGGAAGTCTGGACTAGAGTTACAGATTCAGAAGACAGGGTTTTTAAATGATAGTGAAAGCAACTGGAAATATGACACTGCTTAGGATGAGTAGTGAAAAGAGAAGACACCAAAAAGGAAGACTGTGGAAAACCACCCACCATTAAAACTGCAGAAACCTTTTCAGGGAAACCTGAAAAGAGATGTCACAGAAGCAGTTAAGAATAAAAGAATATCCAAGACAGTGATCCTCAGTGTTAAATGCAATGGTCCAGTAGGATAGGAATGGAATAATATGTTTGATATTTAAGAGGTTATTAGTGATCTTAACAACATTAACATTAGTTTTGTGGGAGTGGAACTGAATTTTTAAATTTACTTTTGCTTGGGACTTCCCTGCCAGTCTAATGGTGATGACTCCATGCTCCCAATGCAGGGGCCACGGTTGGGGGCGGGGTGTGTGTGTCCATCTCCCCCGGGGGGGAGGGGGAGGGAGAGGGGGAGGGAGAAAGAGAGAGAGAGAGAGAGAGAGAGAGAGGGAGGGAGGGAGGGAGGGAGGGGGAGAGAGGGGGAAGGGGGGAGAGAGGGGGAAGGGGGGGAGAGAGGGGGGAAGGGGGGAGAGAGAGAGAGAGAGAGAGGGAGGGGGAGAGGAATAAATAAATGAATGAATTAATTAATTAATTTACTTTTGCTTAATTTAAATTTAAATAGCCACATATGGCTAGTGGCCACCAATAACGGGCAGCACATTTTCATGGGGTAAAAGTGGAGAAAATAAATAGGACTATTCCAAGATAAGAAATTAAGCGGTAGATGTAACAGAAAGACAAAGTCATAAGAGAGTTAAGGTGGTGGTTAAGAATGACTGAAATAATGTATCACAGGAGAGATATCTTGGCTGGAAATAAAATGAAGAGAAAACTAGGAGAATGTAGGAAATTCACCAATTATGTGACCACTGCCAATTATGTGACCACTGGTGAGGTGGTAAGGTCTGTGAATGACAACTATTTTGTGCTGAAGGTTTAAAAAACAATCACTTCGAATAGGCTTCATGAAGCTACATGTATCATGAACTGAGATTTACCCAACCAGACCTATTTATTTTCTGAACTCCTATCATATTTATTCTATTTATTACAAAAATTTTATAGGGTACAAAGTTTTTTCCTACACATTATCTCATAGACAATGGCAACGCTATCACGAAACAGGTATTACATAGCTAACTTTAAAGATGAAAAAATAAAAAAATTGTTAAGTGCTTATATGTCTTGCTTAATATTTCAGACAGTAAGCAGCAGAGCTGGGATCTGAGTCCAAGTTGGCCTGTTCTACTACCAAATTCTGATATTTTAATAGATGTAAACTTCTGCCTCCCTTCAAAGAGCCAAAATTCCCTAAGAATATAAATTTTATATATGTGTACTTACGTATATGACTAGATATCTTAAAACAGAATATCAATAAATTTGGCAACTTATATTTTAAACTGTTGTGTGCTGATTTTCATTCTTCTCTCTATATTTTTTCATTTGATTAATTTGTAAACTATTTTTGATTTTAATAATATTTGCACTAATCAGACACTGTTAAGTCCTTGGAGTTTGGGGCAAAAGGCAGAGCTACCAAGCTGTGCCATCATTCAAACTGAACTCATAAAAAATTTAAGTACAAAGGTGTATTTATACCTATAATGTGGAACAAGACAGAATGGGAAAGAGATACCTTGTAGTGATCAAGATCAATAAAAACTAATTAGTAGTTCAGCCTGCTCCTTTACAGTGCTGGTAGGGAACATCATTAATTAACTACACACCCTTGGCCAGAATAGGGCATCACAATCCTTTGCAACATTAACAACATGCCAGTTAGACGCTTCCAACTGATACAAGTGTGTCTAACTGATATAACATAAATGCAATAAACTTTAAGAAAATTTCTCAACAATGGGCTTTGTTAAGCGTTGGAATGAATTGTTAATATATGATGGAACTTAATTCCTTGAAAATAGGAGTGAATGTGGGAGAAACAAGATAAAACCTCATCCTTCTGAGGTCCTTCAGATACTGCATTTTTGGAAGACCACATACTGTATAATGTCTTAAAGAACTTTAAGCTTGAAGACTCTACATGAGGAGGTCTTATATATCCAGGCCTTACTCATCCACGTTATACAGAATTTTCTATTTCCCCAAATGGCTACTCTATAAATGGCAGAGGGGAGAAGGGTTATTAACGGGAAACAATAACATGTCACTTCTATGTAGAGTACCTGACTTCCAGGCAAAGAACATCTAGAGAAGCACTGGATAAATATAATTTTTAAATGCCTTACTATTTTACATACTTATAGATTTGCAATATATAGGTATCCCTATATAAGTACAAATACGATGGAAAGATATTAACCATTTAAAATTAATAACCTTTATCAAATAACTAGGTCTAAAGATCTCCGAGAATGTGTGAGTGATATAAGAATTTGATCTGGAATGAGACTGAATTGGTAGAGGATTATGATCAGCCAGGACAAAAACCTCACAGTATCAAGACTCAAGAGGAGGCAGAGCTTTGTAACACTGAGAAAGGAATGATGCCTCTTCACCTTTAGGGTGCTCAGAGGATCCGGCAGGCCACTGCTTGCTGACCACTTCTAAGTTGACTTGACAAGATTGCTTGAAAGCCTTCCACTTTTCTAAGTGTCTTAATTTATATTCCAGTAGCTCTAAATAAAGTGGCGGAGGGCACTGGAACTGTGTGGAGATGTTTTTTCCCATTAACATAATAACTAGGAAGAGGTGCTAAAGGCATTTAACTGTTGGAAAGCCAGAAATGCCCACCATCCTACAATTCACTATAATACAAAGAACCAAATAGTACCTGTGACCGTTAATTTTACTTATCAATTTGGGTAGACTATGGTGCCCAGATGTTTGGTCAAACATCAGTCTAGATGTTGCTGTGAAGGTGTTTTTCAATCAGAAGACTTTGAGTAAAGCAGATTACCCTCCACAGTGTGCATGGGCTTCATTCTATCAAGTGAAGGCCTTAAGAAAAAAGAATGAGGTCCTCCAAAGAGGAAAGCATTCTGCCTTCAGAGTCAACATTAACTCCTGCCAGAATTTCCACTGTGGGTGTGTCCTGTGTATTTCAGAATCCCTAGCCACCACAAGTGCATAAGTCAATTCCTTAAAACTCCTCCCCCATCCCCTTGCTCTCTACACACATACTTGTATACACACACACCCTATGGTTTTGTTTCCCTGGAGAATCCTAATACCGTACCCTATTGTGAAACATTATTAGCTTTCCTTATCTCTTTCCCACCTTCTAAACCCTTGCCTTCTAAGAAAAAGTAAAACCAAAAAAAGAGAAACAGGCAAATCGCTGGTATTACTACATCAGTTGATTCCACAGTACAGAACACTATAAACATACCTCTACTTTAGAACTTTTAGCACGTTGCCATAATTATATTTAAATCTCTCCCCCTGGCCTGAAAGAGAACCAAGTATTTTATCTGTCTTTAAATCCCCAGTAGCTAGCAAAGTAACTGGCACAAATCAGTAAATGAATGACTGTTACATTTCAACAATCACTGATCTTTTTCCCTTGCATCTTAAAAACATAGCTTCTCTAAAAGGCAGGTCTATGCCTAATAATTTAATGACAGGAATTATACTCCAAACACTGACAAGTGCTTCAGAAAATGTCAACAGTTAAGCAGAACAGTATATTTTAAAATGATTTATCTTTAGGGTTAACCATCATTTAGACAAATTATGCAGTTGTAGAAAAGTGGAAAAGACAGATACCTCAAGTAATCAAAATAGACATATACCATAGAGGAATAGAATAGAGCCCAGAAGTAAACTTTAGAGTAAATGGTCAACTGATTTCCAACAAGGGTGACAAGACTATTCAATGCGGAAAGGACAAATGGGGCTTGGAAACTTGGATATCCACAAACAAAAGAATTAAATTGGATTTTTACCTTATACTATCTAAAACATTAATTTAAAATGGGTCAGTGAGTTAAACGTAAGAATTAAAACTACAAAACTCTTAGGGGACATTTTTCATGATGTTGGAGTTGGTAATAATTTCTCAGATATGATACTAAAAGCATAGGCAATGAATAGCTACTATTAACGAAATGAAAAATAACAAGTGTTCTCACAGATATAGAGAAACTGGAACCCTGTCGGTGGGGATGTAAATGGTGCAGAGCCTGTGGAAAACTGTTCGGCTGTTCCTCAAAAAGTAAATCATAAATTTCCATATGCTCTAGCAATCCCATTCTTAGGTATATATATACCCGTAAGAAGTGAAAGGTGGGACTCAAACATTTGTACACCATTGTTCACAGCAGCATTATTCACAACAGTTAAGAGGTGGAAACAACCCAAATGTCCATCAACATATGAATGGATAAACAAAATGTGGCAAATACATACAATGGAATATTATTCAGCCATAAAAAGGAATGAACTGCTGACACATGCTACATAGGTGTATCTTAAAGACATACTATTAAGTGAAATAAGTCAGTCCCAAAAAGGACAAATATTGTAGGATTCCATTTATATGAGGTATTTAGAATAGGCAAAGAAAGTATAGACCAAGAACAGAGAAGCTACCAGGGGCTGGGAAGAATAGGATACTGGGAAATGGGGAGTTATTGTTTAATGAATGAAGAGTTTCTATTTGGGATGATGAAAAAGTTCTGAAAATGGACAGTGGTGATGGCTGTACAACACTGTGAATGTACTTAATGCCACTGAATTGTACACTTAAATGGTTAAAATGGTTTTACTGTTACCTTCTTTTAAACAAATGCCCGTTATTCCTCTACTCCAAATGGACAATGAGGGTTGAAGTCAATCACATGGTTGACTCAACTAAAAAACTGTTCAAATGTCTCTGACTAGTCACCATTCCACCTTCACAGGAAAGGTAGGTATGGCAGAGTTTATGCAAGTGGACCATCCAACACCCATTCTGCTTATTCACTGCATCTCATGCACTTAGCCAGCCCTGCTGTCTTAGTGGCTTAGCTAATTCGTATTCATCCTGAGACAACTTGGGGGTCACCTATTCTAAGGACAGGGGCATCCTCTATTTCTCCCACAACCAGGGTAGATTCTTTATACCTCTCTGGTGTCCGCTACTTACTATCTTTTGCCTATATTTACATTTGTATTTTTCCATGTGCTTCCACCATTAGATTATAAACTCTCTGAGTAGTGTATTTGTATGCCTGAATACAACACAGCAGGCCCTCAAACATATGAATAAAGAGCCCCCAAACGTTATTTTATTGATTAAGGGCTAGTGCTGTTTTGCCTTTAGTCTGAAGCCTAGAAAGACTTGGATTTTAGAGACAGTCCTTTTAACAAGAGGCTAAAAGGGCTTTGTTTTAAAGTACTGCTTTTCAATTTTAACTTTGAACAAATCTTTGAGCAAAACAGAGAAAACTAGGCAGCTGAGAAAAGTGGGAGAGGGCAAAACATCTTAATCTGTTTGGATTCTTGCCTAGGGAACAAGTGAGTCTGAAAATGATGCACAGATTTGGGGTATAGCTTGATGCCAGTATTTGAAAAGTCTAGGGAGATTGTGCAGGCAATAAAATTAAGGAAAAATTTAATCCTATATTTAGGAAAGATGTCAACCCTAAGAAAAATAGCAAAGTGCCAAACAAAAGAATGATGTGCAAATAAGAGATGTTTCCTGTTTGACAGCTCACAAAGGCAGGGGTGGCATAGTAGAAAAAACATCTTGGAATCTAAAGTTTTGGTTCAAGTTCTGTTTAGGCTACCACTAGCTGTGTGAACCTAGATGCCAAATCACCACTTCCCTAAACCTCGCTTTCTTTGCCTGTAAAAATTGCTATCACATATTCTCTCCCTTCCTCATATTTCTTCCTTCTTCTCTTTTCAGCCTTTCATCCTCCTACACTCCCACCCCTAATTTACCAAGAAACACAAATATTAGACTTAAAAGGTCCTGCAAAGGAGGGAGAGCTGGTGCGCGAATTGACACTGACACACAAAAGTCACATGGAAACTAGTATTATGAGAAGCAAAACCTATGATTAAGCAGAAGAAACCTGTCTGCAGAAAGAAGACTGAGGAAGGGGGGGAGAAGAAATATGTAACTTGAGTTCCTGACCTTCTAGTTCCTAATTCCATTCCAAGTAAGGTTCAGCTGTACTTTTCTGCAGTGGATGTCCATGACATTTCCTGTTTTATCTTTTTAATAGGCCCACCACCCCCTTTTAAAAATTAAATCTAGTTTAAATGGGTTTCCATTTCTGCCACCTAGCCATTGTAAGTTAGAATTCTCAAAGACTTGTGTGAATTAAATAAATTCATATATGTACCCTGAAAGCATTATATGTAATTAAGATAATAATATAATCTGTTTTCCTCATAAGGTAAACATAAGAATTAACTAAAATAATGCACATGGAAATATTTTGGAAAATGTTGAACCTTATAAATGTAAAATATTAATAGCACACTGAGAAATAAAATTTTGATTTTGGGATTTTCAAATAAAATGGCTGTGCTTTAGTAAGAATTCCCGGTTGGGCAAAAGGAGTAAGTAAATAGTATCAATCTATTTTGATTGGCAGAAAGAAATTGGCAGAAATCTTTCTCAATGATAACTAAGTGATGGCTTAGAATCTTTGGAATCTGATGTCTACAAGCATAATTTCACATACTTTAAATTCATAACAGCAGCCACAAAAAATTAAAAAGGGACTGGCAGATTTTTCAGCATATGATCATAGCAGATTTGTGACCAGGAGAGAACTATCGCAGACTGTGACTTATAAATGTTTTTAATCTGAATATTGCAGAACAGCTCATACGTGAGCCAAATTTCAGTCAAAATAACATGTTCCTGAACTTCATGAATATATTTTCAACACACCAAGTTTTGCAACCAATTTTTAAAAATGAAGAACTCCCTTTTTAATAGCAGTAGACAATACACATCGGCATACCTGATTTGTGGGACCTTAAGCACATTTCACAACTTTTTTTGAAATTATGGCAATAAAGAATCATGCAGGCAGGGGGGAGATAAAAGTATTTAAACAGGATGCAGAGCAAAATTACTGAGCAAAATTACTGAATATTAAAACATGATGTACCAATTTAAAATTTTTAAAAAGCCTACTTAAATAAGGAAGTAACAGTGATTCTGTTTTAGCTTCTGGTTCTGCTTTTCTTGTAGTCCATTCTACTTTCTAGGCTTCAGCTTGGCTCCACTACTGCAAGCTGTCACTTTTGACTAGAAATGGAATAAAGCCAAGTACTACACAATAGCAGCTTCCTGCTCTGGCCTCATCTCCTAGACCACCCCCCAGGCCAATGCCTGCCCACAGATGCTGATCCTACCAAGCCAATATTCCACCAGCAATCAGTTCACAGCTATAGCTATGATCCTGTATTTTTTAATACTCTTGGCACAGTGTATATCCTACAATCTCACAGTTCTCATTTTTACTGACATTATGGCAACAAGGCACCTCTAATTTCAATCAAATGCTAATATGAAGGCAAAGTGAAATGCACACAAAAACTCATGGACTAACTGAGAACGTGCTCAACTCTGTCAAAATATAATTCAGAAACAGATACAGAAAAATATAGAATAGAAAGAAAGCTCTCAGTAGGTACTACTAATCCAAACAATCCTGTTATTCCAGTTTTGCATAATTTTGATTTGCATCTGGCACTGCCTGGCTTAACAGTTCTCTCTTTTGAGATAAACCTAGATTTAGGTTGAATGTCTTTTATCCCTGAGACTAAAATCATTAGCCAGGGACTAACTTGATCAGGTTAATGTTCGTCAGAAATATTTGTTTTCCCACATTGAGCAAGTTCACAGAATTATGGCTTTAAATGTTGGAAAGGAACTTCAAAGGTCATTTAGACCAACTCTTATTCAATGCTAAGAGGACTTCCAAACTGTAGTACTATATCCTCATGGCCTCCCTCCAGAGCCAAACAAAGAAAAACAATTCTGTAATTTGCTGCATATCACTTATACTTTTTGAGATGAAAATAACTATCACAGCAAGTAGAGCTTATGACTTTCCCTGCGGGGAAAAAAGGTAAGGATGTGTTGTGGAGAGTAATCCCAAAATAGGGTTCTGCATCTTTTCTAATATCATTTTCTTAAAACAGGAGTTTAAGAATTCACTGAGGAATCTTATCTAAATATACTTTTTAAAAAGGGGGAGAGGGAAGAAGAAATACTACTACAAAGACATGTTCTGTTACACAGTGACCATGGCTTGTACCAACACCGAAAAAGTTTATCTAGCACCAGCTGCAGAAGGGATGGTGAGAGTTCCAGAGAAGACAAATAAAACAGATTGTTAAAAGAGGCGCAGATGGTGGCAGAGAAATGTCCAATGGTTGCATATGGTAAGAAGAGAAAGGAGTTTCAAATATCTACCACAAACGTTTAAGACACCATCTATAAAAAGGGAGATTTAGAGCATGTCTAAATAGCAGTGACCTTCTATTGAGCAGTTTCTATGTAGTAATAAGCTCTTAAATGTGTCATTCACTTAATCTTTCTAACTCTGAGATGGACAGTATATTTATCTTATAGATGAGGAAACCAATTATTGAGCATGCTTTAGACTTTCCCAATGTCACATAGCTAGCAAACGGCAAAGCTAGGATTTGAAACCATATCTGCATGAATTGACTTCAAAATTCATAGCTAGGCTGATTCTCTAAGACAAAAGATGCCATCAATTAGCTCCTTCTGATACAGTACAATAACCAGATGTCACTGTTATGGAGAAAATTTTTTTTTTGTTATTCTCTTGCTTCAAAGCTTCCAATGATTCATAGGGCCTACAAGATAAAAGTCACTTAGTAACTGTACCTAGCAATCCTTTTCCTCTTTTATCTGACCCCACAATACTTACTTCTCTGGTATGATGTCTATATTCAAAACCAAACTCTCTTCTCTAGCTAGACTGATATTCTACTGACCCCTAAATCTACCTCATCATTGATCACGCAATCCTTTCTGCTAAATGTCTGCCTCACTCTCCCTGTCTTTCACTTCCATCTCCATTCAGAAGAATCCCATTCAAGTTTTACCCTCTTCATGATACTTCTTTATACCATTTCAATCTCTGCTGGCTTCTTTCTTTTGTATTCCTTAAGTCTTTACTATGCATTTTTGGCTCCTTAAATCAAATCTATTTCAAGGAAATTTAAAAAAATCTAAGTTGTTATCACGGATTATAAACTCTTTGGAAAGTAATAAGGACTATGACTTATACTTTTATTTTTTTAATTTATTTTTTTTGGCCACACAGTGCAGCCTGTGGAATCTTAGTTCCCATGCAGGATCTTAGTTCCCTGACCAGGCACTGAGCCTGTGTCCGCTGCAGTGGAAGCACAGAGCCTTAACCACTGGACCACCAAGGAAGTCCCTTTATCAATTCTGAAAACCATCAAGCACCTAAGCAGGATGCTATGAATAGGGAAACCACATAATTTAAATAACTGCTAAATGAATGAAGTCAGTTGGGATGTTTCTAACACCAGACATTAAAAAATTTCAAGGGTAAGTCAAAGGGAAGTAGAGTCTGAGCATAAAACTGCCATTTAAACACTCCTTTCTGGGAAAAAAAAAAAAAAATCAAGTGAGTTAACAGTAAGTGGAACTTCTGTTCTGAGCCCGTCTCTCCCCACCTCAACTCAGGAGCAGATGCTCTCATTCTTGAGGGTGGGGTGTGAGCACACTCCACTCCCATATCCTAATAGGAGGTGTACTTTCGTTATTTCTTATAATTACCTATCTCTCAATACCAAGTTCAGTTATCATTACAAAACAACAAATAAAAAACCCACCAATTTCTATCATAAAAATAAAACAACAGTTTTCTAGGCAGTTTCTGAAAGTCAATTTATTTTTTTCTTTTAGTAAAATTAATGAGGGAGCAGTAATTTGACACCAGAAAGAACAAATCTGAGAGTAATTCTGGGACAGAAACATTTACCTAACTACATAAATCCTGTACCAGGTCAAATTCTCATTTCCTCTACAGGAATGTTAGTTTAAAAATGCTCTAAAGTGATATATCTATACTACAAATTGAAACGAGAGTAAAGAAAGGGGCGAAAAAGTTGTCTTTTCTCTACCCACCAAAGCAATACTAACAATGAAGTTCTGTTTACTTCCTCTCTAAACTATTAGCAATATCATCATAGTTCTCTGGGGAATAAATCTGCTTATAAACCAAATTACTACCAACAAGATTTTCAAACTTTTCAGTGGCTCACTTATGTCAAATACTTCACTCAACAAAATATAACATTGAGCAGGTAACAACCAAACAACTAGTTGATTGTTCATATAGGCTGACTGGAGGCTAAATTTCACCTCACTCAAACTCATCTCATTCTGGTAGTGAAGCAATTCCAAATAAAAAAATTTAGAAGGAAAAAAAATACATGTCTCTGCTACACTCCACCCCTTAAACTATTTTTAGTAAACCAGATGTGTTGAGCAACAACTAACTTAGGAATACTCTCAAACTGCAGACAATAAATTTATATAATCAATGATGGGATGTGGTTCAAAACAGACTCCAACTGAAAAAACAACTTTCTCATTGAAGGAGCATATAGCAATGATAAACAGAACTGACACAGTTCAGACACTTTCATTAAATAATATAAGACTCTTCTCTGTTCAAGTCCTTAATCAATCTTTAGTCTAGGAACTAAGAAAATACTCAGGTTTGCTCCATGCATTCCCTTCAACCAGCAATTCACAGCACAATAGTACTATATCAAGGACTTAGTAAAGTAGTTCAATGTCCGTATTTTGCGATGATAGAAACTGAAGTATTAGTAGTCTTATCTCTTAACTTTTAGCACATTATAATGACCAAGAATTTCAAATAGGATAATTCCTTCAGGTCTAGGATGATTCTACCTTATTCTAGGGAAAATACCTCTTTACTACTGCATTGGCCAAAAGGTTCGTTTGGGTTTTCCGTAAGAAAACAGAAAAACCCAAACTTTTTGGCCAACCCAATACAGGGAATTTTAATATACAATAAGATAGACATTGGGTATAATTTTAAGCCAGCACATTCTGCTTCAAACCTTTAATGGTTTTCAACTAGTGCCCTTTGTATTATCCCTTTATTACATTTAAAAGCAAAAAGGATTGTGATCCCTAGAAAACAGTGGACTAACAAGCCAGACCAACCCAGATTCATTGATATGAGTCATGTAAGATTTTCAGGTAAGAAATAATCTCTTCTACATCCTCTATGAGGTAACCAACCTGAAAACTGCAGGTGTGTGCATGGCCAGAAGCCAAAATCCAGGACAAGATGATTTCAAAATCATGCTAAAAGTTCAATGTTCATATTTCATTATCAAACTTTTTTACATGAACTTGATCAAAACTTCAAATTTTAGTGGAAAGCTTTTTAAAACTTCTGTACTCATCCTCCAAAGTAAAGCAACCATACCACAGAAATCATAGTAATTAAAAAAAAAATCCCGATAACTATAAAAAGCATCTTTAAGAACAAATAATTTGTTTTTTCCTCCTCCTTCCCAGCCAGCTGAGACACATAGAATCTGAAGAGCTCCCTCCTACTTCCTCTCTTTTTCCCTTCCCCCTTTACTTCAAAGAAAGTTAATTGCAGCCAGGCATGATCAGGAAATCTGAAAGGAGGAAGCAGAAACTCATTTGTGTGCAAAAGGAAGGAAAAAACAGAATTAACAATACCATGGTACGCTGCATCAGCAATGTATTAATATGCATTCATTATATTGTCTATAAAATGTTGATTTGATTTCTCTCCTCATTTAACTTGCTTTCCAAAATACTGAAAATTATAATCTATGATGGTTGCACCCTGATCCACCAACCGCACCGCACGTAACTTAAAAAAATGACCAAATCGCGACTTCTTTTGGTCCAGCGATTAAGACTCCATGCTCCCAATGCAGGGGGTCTGGGTTCGATCCCTGGTCAGGGAACTAGATCCCGCATGCCACAACTAAAAGATCTCACGAGCCGCAACTAAGACCCAGTGCAGATAGATATTTTTAAAAAAGAACAAATCAACTAACTTAATACATGCCATCTGATACTCAATACACTGAAGTCATTCAGAGAGATAAGTGCAAACCAGTAACCTAAAAGTGAAGGGATCTGTATTAATTCTGAGTCATCTGTTTCCTAACCATTACCTTACAATATATGTTATTGTGATATATTAAAAAATAGGGCTGCACCACTATAAAGGTAACTAAAGGGAGCATATTACTACAGAATAAAATGCTGAGCACTCAAGGAGAAAGATGGTGAATGGGAATTCCCACTATAAAACTATTTAAACAGATTCACAATGAAGCATCACTTGTGGGAATTTTTCAAACAAAACTTAGGTGTACTCTATACAGAAAGGCCATTTCCAAAGAAGACTTTTTTCCCCATCCCACATAAGAAGTCTACAAAGGACAATTAACACCCAGATTCAGAAGAAACTGCCTCATGAAATTTAAAGAAATGAGAAAAAACAGGGCGACCATTTTAAAAACTTGTTCAATTTTCCCCAAACGCCCTTCGACTTACATATGGTTACCCTAAGGTTAAGATTTATCAAGGCACTATTTACAAAATCTATGCCAGGAACAGCTGCCATGTTTAACATGCCAAGGAATTTAAGGTACTGTTTGGACAACTGGTTAGAGAAAAGCATTGTGGGATAAAGCCACTCTAATTACATGAACTCTAAAAGTATTTTCTTTATGTAGAGTATGTCTATATTTTATAAATTCATTTAAATAACTTTGAAAACCTAGACTAAGCCATCTTCAGTCTCTGGAGTAAATTTTCATTCAAAATATTACAGTAGCTGTCTATAATTTACATACTGGAGAAACTATTTTTATATTTTTAACCTGGTTAAAAAAACATTAAATATAAAAATTAAAATACATAGAAAAAAGCTTTATTGTATACCATTTATTACTTCTCAAACTCTTAAGAAACACTAAAATTAAGGTATGCTGGATCCTAAACCAAGTGCTGTTAGTGTAATTCCTTCTGATCTCTTAGAACTGAGAATTCACATTATTTGTGAAGCACAAATGGTTAAAATGTCAAGTGAATCACATCACCTTTAGAAGATCGTATCCTTCTAGGCCAGAGGTCAACTTACCTATACTAGCAGGGAAAATATAAATAGCTAACAAAGACAATCATACACATCACCAAGTCAAATAAGACTTTAGCTCTTAAGCCTTTATTTCTAATTCTTTCAATCACTATAATTTTAATAAACATGTTGTAGAGTTTTAGGCCACCTGGCAAGAGTTTATTTTTAAAAGTAATTTCTACATAATGATTTCAGTTCTCTAAATCAAATCCAAGCTTCTACAGTGCTAATCAGCAGCCACGGAATTAAAATACTGAGGTGGAAGGTTCCTTTGATTTTTACCTATACTCACTTAGTCTCATTCCCACTAAAAGACTGTTAGAAATGAGACAAATAAGGCTATAGCAAGCTAAATGGCATTTACAACTAAAACCAAAACAAAATAAAACCCGAGGGAAAAGCTCTAACACCTCCAATATTAAACTGGAACTGCTATGAATTTTTAGCTGTAAATAATGCAAACAAAGAGCAAAAGCTAACAGTACAAAAATGAGGCCATTTAATGAACTATGAAAAATAATGTGAAAAGACAAAAACATACCCATGTAGACTTCAAAGTAAGAAATAACATTTAATCGACAGAACTATCATCTACTTTTGGTAGATCTAATAAAAGCGGCACATCACTACTAATTCCCTAAGTATTATAACTTCACACACAACAAACCATTGCTCATTAACTCAAGCTCTTGTTCTTTCCATGGAAACAATGCCTCTATATTTTACTTTTGAAAAACAGTAACTATTCTGAAATGAAATAGGAGTACTGACTTTCAGCTCTATTAAAAAAAAGAAAGTCAAACTAGTTCACTCATACTTTCTTTCAAGGCACTTATTATATTATCTTAAACATTTAAGTAAAAAAAAAACTATAAAATATACTGATTTAATTCAACCTAAAATCCAAATATACAAAGAAAACCAACTTCTGCGCATTTTTACTTCAACCTTAAAAAATTAACTGATAGAACTTAACTAGAGATTTTAAAAAACATTTAGCTTACTACTTTTGATATGAGTTCCTTTACATGATTTAAATCTAAAAACCTACTAGAGAACGTTTTTTCCAATTAAGTGTATTTGTATTTAAATCGCAACAATTGGGAATTAAAATTTAGAAACTGAACAATTCAATTAATGACAACCTAAAGGAAAATTCCCACTTAAAAAGAAAATGAACTGCTATTATGCTAAACTGATATGAATGTATATAGTAAACACTAATCTCGTTTAATTACATTAATTGACTCAATTCTTAACCTTTAGAGCTGGAGACAAAGATAATTTATACTAATATCTAACCAGTTAGTTTTTAACAGTGAACATTATTTAGAATGGCAGGGACTTTTATTTTGCTCACTTGTGCATGCGACAGGATGCTGGCTGGCTCATAGTAAGTTCTCCGCATATATTTCTTGACTGGATAAATGAATCATTTATTCTATAATCAAAATTTATCAGATGCACTGGGTTTCTTATACACCTTGATATTAGCTAGAATTGAATATTCTAAAGAATATCTGAATATCAGTGAAGTTTAGTGAATAGTTAATTTTAAAAGCAACCTAAAATTTCTTACCTGGTAGGGCTGAAAGGCACTATCTTCAGTTAAAAAATCCAGTTGTTTATCTACAAGGAATTCTACTGCAGTGATTGAACTGGGTATACTTTTTTCAACCAGGGGTTTGAAAGTCTGGTAAGAGAAAAAAAAAAATTCTAATGGTTATTTTCTGGATTTTATCCTCAAAATGTGAAGGGGTATATATAAATACAATGTATTAAAGTCATTATCATAATGGTTTTAGGATACCAATTGATATCAGTTTTCATATTATAATCTAAAGTGATGCTTTTATCCATACAATAGAGTACTTTCTATTTATTTAAAAGAAATGAAGATTTTAAGAAATGATATGAAAAAATTCCAGTATAACTCCCAGTTTATTTTAAAAGAGGGATATAATCAAATATACATGTGTATAAAAATTTCTAATATAAAAAAAGAGAAATTGCTTCTAAAAAAGTAAACTGGGTAGGAGAGCATATTACCCCAACTCTTTAAAATATTGTATTATTCTTTATAAAACAGAGTAGTTATGATTTACATGTGTAATTTTTTTCCTAGCTCATTCACATCAAGAAGGATTTTAAATGATCAGGATGCATCTGGTCTTTTAACTCCACCCCGTGTACTACTCATCCCCGCCCCTGCCCCAAGCACAAATAAAAATCCAGCTGCTTCAGTAAGAGCAGCATGGGGGAAGGGTGTAGGAAAAGAAGAGGGAGGTAAGAAGTATTACACAAAACTGACCTTTCAGTAAAGTCTCTCCAGATTTCCACTATTAAAAAACAAAACAAAACACGGGCGGGGGAAGCAAATCAATGGTCATTTGATTGTTTTAAAGGAGACTCAACTTTTACATAAAGAAATTTACTCATATCTTGGGGTGGGGGTGGGAGTGAGCGAGGCAGGAGAGGAAGAGGAAGGAAGGAAATAAAGGTACTATATATGCATTTTTCTTATGACTATCACAATCACTTTCGAATAGAAGCAGTCTGAATAAAAGACAAGAACATTATATCCATGATACTGCTTTAAAACTTAAAAAATGAAAACAATATTCCACCATCTTAAAGACATATAGTGGCTTTACTATAAAAGAATCTAAGTTTGGAAAATGAAATAAACAAGGAACTAAGTTGCTAAACTATCTATATAACATGGGGAAATCTTTCTTGCTACAGGCAACTTCTGCGACCATTTGGATGCAAACCAAAGCTTTCGGCACAGACAGTTAAAATCCCCAGGAGATCCAAAGCCACTGTATTTCCCCCTTCTCTTATTTATGTCTTAAATAAATCTAACATCTTATTAATCACAACTAATAAACACTCCGGGGAAAAACTCTTCAAGATTTTTAATTCAGAATGGCCCTTAAGCAGTTAATTTCTCTATTTAAGAAATTCTTTTTAAAGGTTTCAATTCGATTCATTGAGGAGTCTGTGTTTTGAAAAAGCTAAAAACAGAGGAATAAATATTTTAAACATGCCTTATTTCTACACTATCCACACCATGAACTAATAAATGATATCTTCTTTCACAAATTAACATGAAAAAAATTCTCTTACACCTCCACTTATTTTCAGTATTTATGATTAGAAAACCTAATCACAGTAATATCCTCCCTCCCATGTCCTAGGGCTAACCTTTTAAGTACTACATATGTATCAAAAGTATTTTTATTTGGGTGAGAAATTACATTTTCAAAACAGACATTCCCCCATTATTTACCTATCTCCTGCTTCTGTTGCCATCTAACATTTTCCATTTACCATAACTAAATTCCTTAGTGTAATATGTAACATTTTCATATTATATCTTTGTTTAGTTTTTAGTAAACTAGAAAACACTGGCACCTTCTCAGAAGAACTTTTAATCCTTGAACTTTACCAAATGCTCTATTTCTTTTCAACAGTACCAAGTCAGATCAACTTGGGAAGGTTAACAAAAAGGTCTACAGAAGGTATTATCTAAGTGGCTAAAGATACAATTCAATTAAGTAGGATCTGGAAAAAAAGTAAACTTCTCCAGTCTTGAGTGCCTCTTTCTTACGCAAATAATACAGGTGGTTTGCATTTCCTCTGAGAACTAGTCATTTTATAATATGAAAAACATTCTTGTGAAGAGAACCTCTCAGAACTCAGCTTTTTAAGGTAGGTCAGAGTTCTAAGGGTAAATTTCAACAGGCCAATTTATTATAATTTAAATTACTGAGTTAGAAAAAACAAAGGTTTAGTTTCTAGGCTAAAATAAAGAATTTCTCATTTTAGGGTATCTAATTGAAAGCCACTGGTAGAACTTAGCTATCAGAAATGTTAAAAGACTGGTTTATAATGGTCTATTTCTGATACATGAATACTTATAATAACCATGTACAAATGAAAGTCAAAAGTATACCATGCTTCTTAAATATTAGCAAACAGGGCCACGACCTGCGTATTTTAAAATGTGCAATTACTTTTAAATTACAAATATGTTCCCACCAAGTGCCGATAAATACTTTTATAGTACTTGTTAAAGAAATGTTTTAATATGTATTAAACAAGCAACCCTAAAAATATGCGACTGTTTGTACTTTATGGAAAAATTAAAGACAAACAACATATAAAACTAGGAGTTAAAATACATCCTGATTCCCTAAAGTGGCAAGTCAATGATGTAACCATTATTAACTTTTGTATCCAAGTCAAACACATCCATTTCAAAGACATTATTAGCTTAAAAATAAAAAAATATTTAAATAAAAGAGAATGGATCCTACAGATTTTTATGTAGTAAGTATTTCGTGGGTCTAGGTGCACTGGAATGTAAAGAAACTAGAACTCATGCATAGCTAAGTAATTCAAGACTCTAAAGATATACCATTCTATGAGGAACTTCCACAGCCTAAGGGGAAGCAAGGAGCTACCATCTGATGAAAGTCACAGTAGAATATGGCCCTAATCATAAAAAGACTACTATTCTAATGCTGAAAAAAGACTTTGAAAATCCAAATTAAAATGACCAATTAAACAAAACACTTTTTCAATTTTATTAATGGATTGGGAGTTCTTTTAAGGTCCTTTGTCTTTGTTAACTGTACTTTAAAAATAGTATAAAGCCAAAATAAATACTTAGTTGAGAGCCTGCATTTCTAGTAGGGCCTACCACGCTATAGGAAGAATGCTTAGAACAACTGTATCCTGTTTGGGGCTCCATGCTGCACCACATTCCATTCACATGAGGAAGAGGCGAACAGATGAGCCCTCCTCGAAAAAACATTTTTAAAATAAATCAGCTACAGTTCTCAAACATAACTCAGCTGCTCAAACAAACCATGTTAAAGCTCAGAATTTAACATTTAATTGGAAATTCATGGAGTTTATGTCTACAGTCTGAGTTTCTAACAATCTCCAGTTAACATTTAACAATTCCTTTTCCGAGTGAAAAAAATCAGGTTCATTAACTACAAAAATCTGATATAAATCTCCCTAAAGGAATACTAAAGCAGAAAACAATCTAGGATACATTTCAGAAGTAAAGGTTTAGTCTTAAAAAAAAAAAAAAAAGACTGGAGTGACTCGAAAGAACAAAGTCCAAATTCCCACCCAAGCAGGTCTATTGAAAAACACGATACTGTTAGAAAACAAGTTGGGGGTGGGGAAAAGAATACACCACAGTAGAAAACCCTCACAAAACAAACACCCCTACTTCCCTTAACACATTATATTCTAAAACCCTAATCTAAAACATTTCTGCTATAATACTTTAAACAACTGAGCTCTTTTTTTAATCTTTACAGTGTTATGAAATTACTACACACACAATAAATCTCTTCCTAAACAAATGAAATCGTTAAAAATTCTTAAAACTAAGGACACTAAGGCTGGATCTATAAAAGACAGTGACCTTAATTCCTAAGGCTGAGAAGCAAAACCAAATGTAAATTAAGACAAAAGAAAAAGGAAGCAGAAAAATACAAACCGTACTTTGTTCTTGAGAATTTTAAAGTATCTTTAAATCTCATATATCCACGACAAGGCTTTAAAGGTCAAGAAGTATTGCTGACATTTCCATTTTGTTCTTGAGCAGTATTTTTTTTTAATCTAGCCTAAATACTTCTTAAGTCTTAAAAAATCACAGGCAAATGTCTTTCAAACCAAGCATTTCTAAGCTTACTTGCGGCGTCGTCATTGTATAGTAAGAAAAGCCAAGACCACAGAACGAAGCAGAGGCTGTAACCTAACAAGTCTCCGACGAGCAAATGACGATTTTCTGTCTGCTCTGGCTCGGTCCTGGCAGTGATGAGGATTACAACTCGCTCTTTGTCATCAGCACTGTGGTGTTAACGACTAAGAAATCCTGCAGCTGAAGCACTACTGCATCCTCCGATCTGGGTCAGGATAATTTCTCCCGAGGTCGCTTACATAACCAGTAAGATACTCCAAATAGAGAGAACAGCCATCCATCAGCTAGAGAAAGCCTTTTCCCACTGTACTCTGTCTGCGTGGAAACACACTGCAGTAGCTTCCAACAGTGCAGACACCCAAATGAGAACGACTACTTGGCTTAGGGCACACTGAGAGAAGGGAAGAGGCGGTGCTCTGTAAACTGTAACTAATCCTCCGTCACAGGTGCTGATGGAGTCACTTCCAGCACGAGTCACATTACTGGTGATTACTCATTTGGCTGCGCCATAGAGACTGGCTCATAATTTTAACAACAGACAAAGACAGACTAGTGGCGAGACTGAGAGCTCAAGTTTACTGTCTCCTTCATAAAGCAAATGCAAATACAAAGTTTTTGCTTTCCAGATTTACCAAGGGGAGAAAGTGCAGAAAACAAGTAATGTGTAAATATCTCTCAAGCTGGAAAAAATAAAGCATAACTTTAAACCATCAAAAAGACTTTCAAGTGTGTTTTCAAGTAAAGAATTTATTTTTAGTTTAATCATTTCTCCTTAAAAATATACTGATATTTTGAAAAACGCAGGCAAGAAAACAGTTTAACATTTCTGGAGTAATAATCTAAGTTAAATCAAATGACATAACCAACAATCTCACTGACACTTTACTCAAAGGAAAAACGAACCGGTAATATTTATTCTGGCAGATTAAAAAATATCCCTGAAACATTTTCATTGTTTATAAAAATAATTTAAATAGTTTACAGTTATAAAAACCTATAATGGCCACACATGGCTACTGAGCACCTGACATGTGATTAGTCTGAATTGAGATGTGTGCTGTATGTATAATAAACACAATGAATACGAAGAATGTCAGATATCAGCAAGTGCAAGAAAACATTCACCTTTTTTTTTTTTTTGAGGCAACGAATACGACTTTATTCGGAAAGCCGGCAAACCAAGAAGGTGGCAGACTAGTGTCTCTGAAACACCATCTTCATTCACCTATTTTTTAATGATGTTTGTGAATGGTCTTTTATTATAAATTTGCCCCAATGTCAGGTATCTCAATTTCAATAAATTTAAAACATTACACTGATTTTTAAAAATACCACACACACAACCATTTTATCAAATTATGTTAAAAGAAAAACTTCCAGCCACCAGCCAATGCCCTGTCCCTTTAAATCTATTCCAGATGTATCAATTCCATTTCAAAGAAAACATCAGGTTAACTACTGAAAAGCAGATATTTTAAATTTAGTCTATTATGGATTGCACTTAAAATCTCAATCAATCCTGTTTTAAGGATGAAAGAGAGGGGTAATGATTATTCAAAGAATGTTAGTAAAGGCACTTCCCTGGTGGCACAGTGGTTAAGAATCCACCTGCCAATGCAGGGGACATGGGTTCGAACCCTGGTCCGGGAAGATCCCACATGCCACGGAGCAACTAAGCCCGTGCGCCACAACTACTAAGCCTGCGCTCTAGAGCCCTCAAGCCACAACTACTGAAGCCCACTCACCCTAGACCCGAGCTCCGCAACAATAGAAGCCACTGCAATGAGAAGCCCATGCACAGCAACGAAGAGTAGCCCCTGCTTGCTGCAACCAGAGAAAGCCAGCACGCAGCAACGAAGACCCAACGCAGCCAAAATATAAAATACACATCCCAATAATTCATTCATAATTAATTACTTAAGACGTGAACATAAAACATATATGGAATTAAAAGAATTCAATGTAATGTAAGTTTCCAGAAAAACAACTGGAGTAATATGGCAGCCTTATTCTGAGCCACAAACAAAAAAGAAACTCAAATGTTTGATTCAGGTTATTACATTATAAACTATCAAATTTTAAATGCATATCATACTACTTTTCTACAATTTACTGTACATTAGAAAATGAGTTAAATATTTCACAAGATTCATCTTACAATCTCACATAAATTCAAGTTTGACTATATGTGTTGTTATTAACTTAAAAACATGTCTTTGTTCCTCAAGTACTATTAGTTCCCTACAGAATCAAACAGCATTAAGACCTACACTTAGCTAACAATCCAAATGCCACAATATTTATATATTGCTAGTGATACATAATTCAATAATTTTTATAAAATCAAAATAATTAATGTCAATGCTGAAAAACCATTCACTTTTATTTCATACTACATCAGAGTTGCATTAAAGTTAGATGCTTTTCCATTGATACAAATACTACATAGTTGATTCTTAATGCAAATAAAGGGTACAAGTGCAACTAGTTGAAAACCATAAATATCTTTTTAATATTTAAATTGACCTTAATAAATATTTTTATAAATATATGAATGTGAGTTTGGTCTGGTACGCTGGCAAATTTCTAACCCAAATAAAAATAGTGAAGTAACAATACAGAGAAACCACTTGGTAGCAAGCGTTAAGTTGCTCAGCTTTTACAAGTCTCCTTAATTCTCTCTTGTTCTTACAACTCATAAGGGATAGTATTAAATATCACCTTTCAGACGGCGAAAAACACCAATTTGAGGCAAGCAGCATTTCAGTCCTTTAAACTGGTTCTTCTTATGGCTTATACCTTCCTTAATGAATTAAGGAAGGAAGTTGAAAAGCTACTGTTAAAATTTTTTTTTCTTTCTTTTTTTTGGTTGGGTAAAAGGTCTTTTCTGGCAGCTAAACCAGGCTAGAGGAAGAGGAAACTACTCCAGTTACTGCCCAGAAATACACATCTCTGACTTCCTTCCTTTTCAGCTGGTTTCTAGGTTACAAGCTGAATAAGTCAACAGAGGTGAGAAAGTAAACAGAGGCTTAAAAGGAAAGCAACACTGTATGGCTATCTGAAGAAAATCTGTTCCTTCCAATAACTGTAGAACCTTTTTACATGTAATTAAGAGTTAAACTAGCATTTTAGTCCCATTTATCTTGGGCTATGAAAGAAATAAATCCCTCATCTTTATAGATATGGAAGCCTAGACAAACAAGTGGATTTCTCCAAGTATACAGACTTTACAAAAAGCCAAAAACCTCTAAGTTTCAGTGGCTTATTAGCATTTTAAGTATTTTTTTTAGACATAAAGATAGGAAAACAAGAGAAACAATAGTAGTTAAAAGAGGATTTGGATTTGATATGGCCTTATTTGAAGGCTGACTAGATTCAGGAAAATACTTTTCAATATGCCCTACTGCCCTATAAATCTATGAAAATATATAATCAAACGTGTAACTCTCACATCATGGTAATGCCCAAATGATTAACTTCTTCACATTAATAAATCCATGTAGATCTTCCAGGCACTGCAAAGGTTGTGTAGCAGTTTCATACCTTCAATAGACCATGAAGTTCCAAGAGGATTTCCAGATGATACAGACATAATCTTGATTTTTAAACTCTCTTCTCTCCCTTAAGCATGCAGGACGTTCATTCAACCAATATGCATAGGATGTCTTGAATTAGTGCACTTTTCCCTCCTTTCTTACCTATATCCTTGATAAATGCCCCAGTCATAAGAGGAAAGTTGTGCAACAACAGAATGTGTTCATTTTTTAACTTGGTAAATATCACATCATAGGTTCTATGATATACAGCTAAGAAAAATCACTGTTGATAACACAAAAACACTACACAAATAGTCTCTGTGTCTGAATAAGCATTATGGCTGAATTCAGTGTCCTTTCTTTTATTTTTTCCTTCTAGTCTTTCTGAGTACTAATAAAGCACATACTCTAACTCCAGAGTAGTTTTATCAGTTTGTCATATCTAGGACTTCTCTTTCAGAACCTCCCTGATCAGTCTTTCTTCCTCCCAATATTATGAGGTTTCACTTATAGTCATCCCTCTGTATCTGTGAGGGATTGGTTCCAGGGCCCAGGAGGACATCAAAATCCTTGAAGGCTCAAGTCCCTTATATAAAATAGCATAGGATTTGCATATAACCTACCCACATCTTCCCATAAACTTTAAATCATCTCTAGATTATTTATAATACTTAATACAATATAAATAATATGTAGATAGTTGCCAGGTGCAAGGCAAATTCAAGTTTTGTTTTTGAGAATTTTCTGGAATTTTTTCTTCTGAAATTTTCCACGGTTGATTGCATCCTCAGATGCAGAACCCGCAAATAGGGAGGGCTGCCTGTACTTTTCTTTCTCTATAACTTCACAGGTGTATGCCATTGAGATAACCAATTTTTCTTTCCACAAATAATTCCAAACTATATTTTTAGACCTAAATTTTCATCTTCTAACCTGTATTTTATACTGTTACTAGGACACAGCCATACTTGTACCCTGTCACCACATAAAGCCAAATATGACAAGAATTAAATATTTAATCTTCTTTCATAAGTTATTCACGCTTCTTTCAAAACCACTAGAAATACTATCACAACTTCAGAAGTAGTTACCTCAAAATTCATTAATACAGTAATCATGCTTGATGATTTACTTTGGCTCCCTTGCTCATATTATAATATTCTGAATACTTGATATTTTCCCTTTAAACCTCTGTCAATAATATGTAATTTTTAAATAAATTATTCCATAACTTTAATATGACTTTGATAAAAATACCAATACGATTTTTTGGAAGTAGACAAATCAAATTTATGGAAAAGCAAATATAATCAGAAAAGTTCTGGAAAGAAAGAAAAGAAGAATACAAATCAATGATAGGAAACTAGCCCTAAAAGATACAACAAATTTCAATGCTCTAATTAATACAACAATGGGAAACTAGAACATACATAAATAATAATCAATGGATACTTTAAAAAGTCCCAAAATAGCATCAAGTAAGTACGGGAATTTAGTGTAAAATAAAGGTGGATTTTCAAATCCGAGGGGGTAAAATGAGAATGAGAAAATTTAATACAAGAAAGATAGCTGTTAAAATAGAAATGGAACTTTAGAGATTAATCTCATTTTTACAGAGGAAGAAACGGACATTCAGAGAGATTAAGTGATTTTTTTCATCAAAGTACTTCTTTGTAGAAACCCTGGGACTAGAAACTGGATTTCCTAATTCATAGCTGAATGAATGATTTTTACATTGTAAGATGGTGTGAAACAACCATATTGTTTTCATGCTTGTTGCTATGAGGCAGCAGAGAGCAAAGTGTTTTGCTATCTGCTGAATAAAACTTTAAACTTTGAACTTAAAATGGAGGAAACTGAAACTAGTCTAGAAGAAAATGCAAAATTATATACTACCAAGGAAAAGAGGTAGAACATAATAAACTTATCTATTTTTAATATGCTTTACTGACACATGTCACCTATCAGAAAGAAGAAACAAACAGGATTAGGTAAACCATTCAACATAAAGGAGTTTCTAAAGCTATATTCTGAAAAACACCATTTGAGAAGACAATAAAACACTAAGAGTTAAAAGAAAAAGCAAGTTTAATTTAATTCCTATTTTGTCACTATTATTTCTATCAAGAATATTTTTTAATGTAGAAAGTGTAAACTAGGGATTAAAAATAAACTAAACCATAAAAAACAGATATAGGATCCTTTTTGCTTTGTTTCAAGAAACAACTAGTTTTCCCTATAAATAACATAATTACTTAGAGAATAATTTGGAAAACAAAAGAAATGGGTGAAGAAAAGAATCCCATGGTTCTAACCATGAACTCAGCCAGTTAAGCATGTAATTGCTTTTTCCACAAGTATGTATATTTGTTACCAAGTTTTAAGGCACATATAATTTATAAGTTGCTCATTTCACTTAGTATTCTTTTTTTTTTTTTTTGGCTGTGCCACGTAGGCTTGCAGGATCTTAATTCCCCAACCAGGGACTGAACCCAGGCCCCTGCAGTGAAAGCACAGAGTCCTAAGCACTGGACCACCAGGGAATTCCCCACTTAGTACTCTTTTCATGTTATTACATTGCCATCATTTAAAATAGCTATCTAATAAATACTTAATCAAGCAAATGAACATTAAGTTTATTACACCTTTTCTCAGTGTTGGATATTTAGGCCTTCTTCACTTCTCTACTATTACAAAAATAATAGGAAAATCTTCATGCTTTTGTTAAACAACCAAAATTCCAAGTTTAGAGGGTTCAAATAAATTACATGTTAGAATATTAAATTGATAGATACAAACTCAGAGCCATTACTGGCAATCTTTGAAAAAAACCATGACATTATCAAGATATTAGAGAGAGGTATCTATTACTATTTATAAAGGAGGAAAGGGGCAATTTAGAAAAAAACTACATGCTAGTAAATGAACTCCAGCAAAACTCTAAGATGCATAATTAGAATCATGAAAAAACAAACAAACAAAAAAAACCCACACAGTGATAGTTACTAAGAGCCAAATATACTCATTGAGAGTAATCTGTCTTTTAATAAAAACAAAGGTTACTTTTACCAAGAAAACTTGCAATACGTAAGTCAATGAAATATGGGCTAGATGACAGTTCTTGGAACATTTGTACCTAGTTAAACAGTACTGAATAATAGCACTGCTTTTAACCTATAACATAGCATCTCTTCATCTTTGGTCTTACACACTATCACTTGAAGGCTGTCTTTATTTGCAAATTAATAAACGACAGAATGATTCCAAAATATATCTCACAAAAAATGTAATTAAGAACTAGATTACTCCCAAAGTTAATAATCAAAAGGTTAGGTTCTATTTTTAGGTTGAAAAAATCAACTACATAGGTAGAATGTAAGGGAGATCTAGCTTCCTAGAAATTCATATGAAAGAATCCTGGAGGATTTCAAGACACTAAGCCAAAAGAAGTTATGTTTTTTTGTTTGTTTGTTTGTTTGCAGTATACGGGCCTCTCACTGTTGTGGCCTCTCCCGTTGCGGAGCACAGGCTCCGGACGCGCAGGCTCAGCGGCCATGGCTCAAGGGCCCAGCCGCTCCGAGGCATGTGGGATTTTCCCGGACCAGGGCACGAACCCGTGTCCCCTGCATCGGCAGGCGGACTCTCAACCACTGCGCCACCAGGGAAGCCCAAAGTCATGTATTTTTTAAAAAGAGAGGACAGAGCAGTGACAAATCAAATTTTGACACAAAGTACCCAGACCAAGGGAGGTACTGGTCCCCTTAGATTTTGCACTGGTCATACCACCTCTGAATATCTTGTTCAATTTGGGACATCATAATAGAAGAGGAACAATTACAAACTGAGATGTGTCGACACTTAAAAATCATGAATTATTAGGATCATTTGAAGGAATGGAGAAGAGGAGAGCAAACAATAATTAACTATGTACAATTATTTAAAGGGTTGGGTAATTTGAAAAGGAAGAAGCTGGTAAGTAAAATTTCCACAAAGGCCAATTCCAGCTCAGCACAAAGAATGTACAAATTTTTAATAATTAAACACTATCAAACCAAGGAAGACTTACTCATGAAGTAGTGAGCTTCCAATAACCAGAAGCAATCAAGAAGAATCTGGATGAAAACTAACTTGGCAAGCTTGTCACTGAAGGATCCCATTTCTGGCTTTGGCAAGGGGTTGTTTATGAAATATCAAAGATTTTTTTCCAATTCTAAGATTCTAATACTGTATTCATTAAGCAATTTAATGTTTAAGAGCAAAGCAAAGATAAATAAAATTAAACCAAACTTTTCATAAATACTGCTACTACTGCTTTTGCATATAAGGAAGAATGAAAAGAGTACTGCTGAATGTTCATGTATTACTGACATAAGGTGGCAGAATTAAAAGTAAAAAGTAACATCTCCCATTTCAGAATAAATTAACCAAGACTTGTTCTGCTTGGCAGAAATAACTACATGGGGGACTTTTGTGGCACAGAATTTCTGTAATCCACAGATCCTTCATTCCTTACGTTGAAAAAGTAAATGTAGGGCTTCCCTGGTGGCGCAGTGGTTGAGAGTCCGCCTGCCGATGCAGGGGACAGGGGTTCGTGCCCCGGTCCAGGAAGATCCCACATGCCGCAGAGCGGCTGGGCCCGTGAGCCATGGCCGCTGGGCCTGTGCGTCCAGAGCCTGTGCTCCGCAACGGGAGAGGCCACAACAGTGAGAGGCCCGCGTACCACACACACACACACACAAAAAATAAATGTAACTTTGTGAGAATAAAAAATATTACAAAATTAATTCTACTCAACCATAAATGCAAAGCATGTGTTAAAATGCTAATAATCACAAGATCACAGAAGAAATTCAAAGTTAAGCTAAATAAAATATTTTAAAATATTTTTTCCAATTTTTATTAATCATTTCACTGCTTGTACTCTTGGAAACTTGAATAGGATATCTATTTCTTTATTGGTTTTGTTCATTTCTGTCTGGCAAACATCTGTTACTTGTGCGGCACAAGTCAACAAAGCCTCTACAATTATTTCCCCATTATCTCCTTTTTTGTCAAAAACTCTGTTGATGTTAGCAACAGTCTGGAAGTGGAATTTTTCAACTAACAAGGAGGATTCACAACTTCCATTAAGTATAACAGAGTAGCTATTTTGGTTATTTTAAAAATTAATACATTTTAGGTGATAATGATCCATATGCTAAGTAGTTAGATACAAAATATGCTAATACCAAAGTTATCAAAGTTTCAAGCATATTTCGTTAAGTATTGTAACTTATGCCAACATTGTGACAGGCCTGAAATAACAAAGTACTAACTACAATGCCAAGTTAAAAGGCTACAATGGGGGCCTCCCTGGTGGCGCAGTGGTTGAGAGTCCGCCTGCCGATGCAGGGGACACGGGTTCGTGCTCCGATCCCGGAGGATCCCACATGCCGCGGAGCGGCTGGGCCCGCGAGCCATGGCCGCGGAGCCTGTGTGTCCGGAGCCTGTGCTCCGCAACGGGAGAGGCCACAGCAGTGAGAGGCCCGCGTACAGCAAAAAAAAAAAAAAAAAAAAAAAAAGGCTACAATGGAAGAGAGAATTTCACATAAAGACTTTGGCACTAAAGTGTTTTCTTTGAATTACTAACAAATTATGATTCATTCAAAATGAACTTTCCTTCCCTTCTAACATATTACAGGACAACTGAAAGTTTATATTGGGAAAAAACCCACAAAAACAAAACAAAACAAAAACCCCCAGAGAAAATGAATACCCATAACCTAATTTCAGGTCAATAACCACTAATATAATTTTGCTACACTTCCTTTAAACGAAATCCCTCCCCTGGAAAGCTCCGTTTTCTTAATTTAGGTCAGTTCCTGTTTCATTGGGGACATCTCCCTCTAAGGGGATGAGGCAACAGAAGTCCTAAGGCTAAGTGGGGAGGGAAAAAGCTAAGGCCCATTAGTGATGCCCAGAAGCCTTGCTTAAGTTTATCTCTGCAGAGAGAGAGGAAAGTTTCACAATTAGACTCTTCATGGATAATAGATTTCTTCCAGGATCTTAGTTTCCTTCAAAGTTTCAGACAGCCTGTAAGCAGTCTGGACAAATAAACTTCTTTGGGACTCCTGTGGATTTAGTTGTGTTTTATAGCTTTTCAAACAGTTGTTTTCTCCTTAGGGATCTGAAAACTTCTCTGCATTGACCACTGACCACCTGTTTTTAGGAGCTTTTTAAAGTAGAACAATTTTTCCTGATTTCAGGAATCCTTAGGATCATCTTTCCTTCTTCCCAACACATTTAGGTCAAACTTCGAGCTGTATTGTACTTGGCCTTGGATAACATGAGCATACTCAAAAGGTTACATGATTTAGCTTAAAAAAAAAATCAAATCATTTAAATGGTCATGGAACTATGAATTTTTCTACTCTGATGGGAAGAAATGCTACATAAGGAAGCAACTGCTAAAACACAACAAACTACTGAATGTAACAAAAAAGAAGCAAACTCACAGATATAGAGAACAAACTAGTGGTTATCAGTGCGGAGAGGGAAGGGGGAGGGGATTAAAGATACAAACCGTTATGTATAAAATAAGCTACAAGGATATATTGTACAACACAGGAAATACAGCCAATATTTTATAATAACTATAAATGGAGTATAACCTTTAAAATCTGTGTTGTAACATATAATATTGTATATCAACTATACTTCAATAAAAAATTTTTAAGAAAGAAGCAATTGCTTATGAAACAGATTTATCAATGGGTCAACTAAAAATGCCTGTGTACTTTCCACTGCCACTTGCTTTGCCAGCAAGGAGGGAGTTTTCTTTACCGTTCTCTTAGAGTAGTGAACTAGACTGAGCTTTGATAAGCTTCATTAAGTTTATTACTACATTAATTGGTAAAGAATCCTGAAAGGTTTACTTTACTTCCAGAGCTTAATGCTGAAGGCACAGTGTTGTTAGCCAAGTCCTAAAACAGTGGTTCTCAAAGGATAGACCTCTGTCCAGCTGCATCAACAGTATCAAGTAACTAGTTTAAAATGCAAATTCTCAGGCTTCACCCCTACCAGAATCAGAATTTCTGAGAGGTAGGGCCTAGAAATCTGTGTTTTAACAAGTCCTTGGATAATTCTGGAGCACCCTGAAGTTTGAGAACCAGTGGCTCATAGCAAGTGTTCTTAACCTCTTTGGGGTCAGTGTACTCCCAGAGTCTGATGAAAGCTATAGCTCCCCAGAAACATGACACATAAAATTTTGCACCACAATTTCAGGGGTTTCCAAGGTCATCTGGAGAATCTTCTAAGAATATATATTTCTAAGCTTTAATCCTGATGATCTACTGAATCAAAAACTCAGGATGGGGCACTTCATTGTAAATATTTAAACTTCATTTTTAAAATATTTTCCCCACTGTCTCAACATCTCCACAAATAGGCTATAAGCACCCTGGCCCAGGTGACCAGGTACACCAGGTTGATAAGGTTGGCCTCTGCCACAAGTTCCCTTTCCTGCCCTCCTCTGACCATGACCTAATAACATTCAAAGGCACCAATGAAATCTTCTTGGCTCTTTTACTTTTACTTGGGTAATCCAACCTGACACCCCCAAGAACACTAGCCTACAGGTCCTTGTGTTCTCTCTTGGCTCCCCACCTGCTTGGTTGAGCCTACTCCTTTGTGGCATAGTGACTTTCTCTCTCTAGGACCTCTGAGTATAACAAACTTTGTTTTCATGTGCCTCTCCTGTGTCTCCTCTTGTGGCTGTACCTCACTGACCATCAAATAAAAGAATACTGAACCGGCCTAGGAATCCTGTTTTTAAATGCTATCTGACTTAAATCTGAGATTCAGTCGGCTTTGAGAACCACTGCTTCAAGGATCCATGGATGTTGGTTGAAAACATCTAGAGTTATCATATCTCAGGACAGAGTGCCCCAGTTCAGGTCTTAGATATTGTCTTGACAAATCAGTCTCCTTGTCACTTTGCTAACTCAACCTCCTACTCTCTCAGGAAGCACAGGGTCTTTAAATAGCTTATCAACAGCTTACACTGGAAAGCTGCTCATTCTCAATGTGGAGATGTGAGAATCATGTAGCAATCAATTTCACACACCAGGTTCTCAAATTCAAATAGCCTAGGGCTAGTGGAAGATAAGCTCTTTTGTATTATGCAGAGAGATACCTATTTAAAGATGCCTTGGATTCCTAAAAATATCATGCAGTTAAAGCAGCAGGCTCAGAAAGTGGCAATGCTGCATCCCTAGATTAAATGGAAAGAGGGAACAGAGCCAAAATAGTAAATATAACCACAAAGGTAGTTTTCTCTTGATGCTTAAAAAAGATGAGAATTCCAATCACTGCTGTTCCTTACCTTCTACTCAGTAGGAGGAACACAGAGGAAGTTCCTCAAGAGAAGATATGAAGAGTCAAAAGTATAGTTAATCATCAACAAAAAAGATTTCCAAGCTGATTAAAATTGCCTCTGAAGCAGCAAAAAAATTTCCCAGGTCACATGAACTATGAACCAAGAATGAGTTGGCTTAAGACTGTGACCCAAGGAGGTGAAGGCCCAAAATTACATTACAGTCTCCTATCATGTATGATCAATTACAGCAATTTGGGGGATGGGGGAAAAATGGGGGACACTAAGGTTAAGTGTCTTATCCTGACATCTATAAAGCATACATGAAGTTATAATTAAAGGTGCTCGTCTTTAGAATGATATCACTTATATGTAGAACCTAAAATATGACACAAATGAACCTATCTACGAAACAGACTCACAGACATAGAGAAGAGACTTGTGGTATGTATGGAATGGATGGACAACAAGGTCCTACTGTATAGCACAGGGAACTACATTCAGTGTTCTTTGATGAACCATAATGGAAAAGAATATAAAAAAGAATGTGTATGTATGGCTAAATCACTTTGCTGTGTAGCAGAAATTAACACAACATTGTAAATCAACTATACTTCAATATAAAAAAAGATATATGAAGCATAAAACATTCACTAATAGTGAATCAAGCTCTTAAATTACATACTTTAGTTATTACAAGTTCATGACCATTAATTATTGATCCAGTTAGCAAACGTTTGTGCAGCCCCTATGATGTGGTATATATCCACTGTGCATATTACATACAGAAAGTAAGAGTTACCACTATTTTGTTTTCCTTGTCATCTTATCTAGATAATAAAGGAACTAACTGCTTTTGTACAAAGAAATTTAAAATGAGTAATGTTAAATCCCCAGTTTAGGTTCCAAAAAGCTACTACTTAAGTATGGTGCAACACACACTCCTACCCCATCCCTCACAGGCATGCATTAGTATAACATGCGGTAAAACTTGCTTGGCAGCTTTTGATGCAAAAAAAGCATTAGGAAGTTTTATTCATTCTACAAATATTCACTGGAATACCTACAATGTGTTAAGCATTGTCCCAGAGATTTTGGATGATGCAAAGATGAAGCTAAACAGAAACTGCGTATAAGGCAAGAATGTTTTGTGTGATGTGAATGCTACAACTGCTATTATAGAGTGTTCCAAATATATGAATAAAAGTCCCAATAGATTGAGATGATTTCAAATGAAAATTAAAGGCATACCATTCAGAAAGATATAGACGTTAAAATATAAATAAAAGTAGGTGACGTGTATAGCAAAGGTCTGTCTAAAATCAAGTCATGTTAGGACTGCTTAAAGGAACTGGGAATGTTTAGCCTAAGTCTTTATTATACTTTAATATATAGGAAAAACTTGACATATCTTGCCCTAGAGCAGAGGATCTCAACCTGGGTCTTTAAAAAAAAGCCTTCAAGGAGTCCAGAAAATCCTTGAAATTATTTATTAAAAATTTATGGGGCCTCCCTGGTGGCGCAAGTGGTTGAGAGTCCGCCTGCCGATGCAGGGGATACGGGTTCGTGCCCCGGTCTGGGAGGATCCCATATGCCGCGGAGCGGCTGGGCCCGTGAGCCATGGCCGCTGAGCCTGCGCGTCCGGAGCCTGTGCTCCGCAACGGGAGAGGCCACAACAGTGAGAGGCCCGCATACCGCAAAAAAAAAAAAAAAATTTATGAATGTGAGAATTTTTTTTCCCCTGGGAAAAGGGTTCTTGATAGCTTCTTTCAGATTTTCATAGGAGTCCCTGACCCAAAAGATCTAAGAAACAGCACCTAGAAGATAAACTAGGTTAATATACGGAAGTTGTGTACAGCTAGATTTGGGGTCAATGTTAGGAAAAGCTTTATAACAATTTTAGCTATGCAGTAATGGGATGAGCTGCCTTATAAAGTAGTAATATCTCAGAAGGAAAGCATTCCTACATGCAGAGGGTATTCATTTTTTTTTTTTTTTTTTTTTTTTTAGTAAAAACGTATTTGGTAATCTACTTACTGATTTTTTTTTTTTAACATCTTTACTGGAGTATACTTGCTTTACAATGGTGTGTTAGTTTCTGCTTTATAACAAAGTGAATCAGCTATACATATACATATATCCCGGTATCTCCTCCCTCTCGAGTCTCCCTCCCACCCTCCCTATCCCACCCCTCCAGGTGGACACAAAGCACTGAGCTGATCTCCCTGTGCTATGCAGCTGCTTCCCACTAGCTATCTATTTTACATCTGGTAGTGTTTATATGTCAATGCTACTCACTCACTTCGTCCCAGCTTACCCTTCCCCCTCCCCGTATCCTCAAGTCCATTCTCTACGTCTCTTCAGAACCTTTTTTTTTTTTTTTAGATTCCATGTATATAGGTTAGCATACGGTATTTGTTTTTCTCTTTCTGACTTACTTCACTCTGTATGACAGTCTCTAGGTCCATCCCCCTCACTACAAATAACTCAACTTCATTTCTTTTTATGGCTGAGTAATATTCCATTGTATATATGTGCCACATCTTCTTTATCCATTCATCTGTCGTTGGACACTTAGGTTGCTTCCATGTCCTGGCTATTGTAAACAGAGCTGCAATGAACAATGTGGTACATGACTCTCTTTGAATTATGGTTTTCTCAGGGTATATGCCCAGTAGTGGGATTGCTGAGTCATATGGTAGTTCTATTTTTAGTTTTTTAAGGAACCTCCATACTGTTCTCCATAGTGGCTGTATCAATTTACATTCCCCCCAACAGTGCAAGAGGGTTCCCTTTTCTCCACACCCTCTCCAGCATTTATTGTTTGTAAATTTTTTGATGATGACCATTCTGACTGATGTGAGGAGATACCTCATTGTAGTTTTGATTTGCATTTCTCAAATGATTAGTGGTGTTGAGCATCCTTTCATATGTTTGTTGGCAATCTGTATATCTTCTTTGGAGAAATGTCTATTTAGGTCTTCTGCCCATTTTTGGATTGAGTTGTTTGGTTTTTTTTGATACTGAATGGCATGAGCTGCTTGCAAATTTTGGAGATAAATCCTCTGTCAGTTGCTTCGTTTGCAGAGGGTATTCGTTTATGTAGGATGCTACAACATGAACAGCAAGAGTGTTCAATGTTTATCAAGAGTATTACCAGCTATGGACCTAGAGACTGTCATACAGAGTGAAGTAAGTCAGAAAGAGAAAAACAAATATTGTATATTAACACATAAATGTGGAATATAGAAAAATGGTATAGATGATCTTATTTGCAAAGCAGAAGCAGAGACACAGACATAGAGAACAAATGTATGGATACCAAGGGGGAAAGGGGGTGGGGGTGGGAGGAATTGGGAGACTGGGAGTGACATATATACACTACTGACAGTATGTATAAAATAGATAACTAATGAGTACCTACTGTATAGCACAGGGAACTCTACTCAATGCTCTGTGGTGACCTAAATGGGAAGGAAATCCAAAAAATAGGGGATATATATATATACGTATAGCTGATTCATTTTGCTGTACAGTAAAAACCAACACAACATTGTAAAGCAACTATACTTTAATAAAAATTAATTTAAAAAAGAGTATTACCAGGTAAAATCATTGTTACTTAAGAATTTTCTTTATGGGTAGGACTATATGGCATAATAAAGTGCTGAAAATGTGTGCATGTTGTATTTTTTGGATAACATCTAATTCTGTTCTAGATAACAGGAAAAAATGGGATGTATGAATTCCTAAGATATGATTAGTAAAGAGTGCAAGCATCCTGTGTGGCACATTAGACACAGAGAATATACAGAAAGAGAATACATGGAAACATCAAGTAATGTAATCTATTCATTAAGCTCAGATCATGTCACCTACATATTGATAGCTATGTCACCTCTAAAATGGGCATTCACTGGTGACACCCATTATGGTCTTATGTGTCTTTTGCCAAAAACGTAAAAGATGAAAGGAACAACAGCTGCTCAGCAAGTTTTTGATGAATTATACTTGCAGCCAGGCTTAGATACTCCTGCAAAAGTAGGCAAGTATTGAGTCTACCTGGCCCCTTCCCTCCACTGAGTTCCCTGGCTCACATTCAATTCTGGTTCTTATAGTTATGTTATTAGCAGTGAAAGCTGTGTGGCATAAATAGACAAAAGAACTTGGTAAGACTCAGAAGTGAGTGTCACAATCTTTTTACCCCAACTGCACCCTATCCTGAGTGTACTAGCCAACCTCATATCATTCCCCTTCTTTATTTTAAAAGTTTTAAATAGACTTTATTTCTTAAAGCACTTGTAGGTTCACAGCAAAATTGAGTGGAAAATTCAGAGTTCCCATATAGCCCCTATTCCACACATGCACAACCTCCCCTATCATGAGCATTCTGAAACAGCGATACATTTGTTTTGTTATCATCAATGAACCCACAACTGACACATCATCATCACCAAAGTCCAACGTTTACATTAGGGTTCACTCTTGGTGTTGTACATTCTATGGGTTTGGACAAATGTATGACATGTAACCATCATTAGAGTATCACACAGAACAGTTTTGCTGCCCTAAAAATTCTTTGTGCTCTGCATATTCATCCCTCCCCTCCTCCCCACCCCACTGATTTTTTTACGGTCTCCAAAGTTTTGCCTACTCGAGTGTAATATAGTTGGAGTCATACAGTACATGGCCTCTTCAGATTGGCTTCTTTCACTTAGTAATATGCACTGAAAATTCTTCCATGTCTTTTCATGGCTTCATAGCTCATTTCTTTTTAGTGATGAATAACATTCCATTGTCTGGGTGTGCCAGTTTATCCATTCACCCTTTGAAGGACATCTTGGTTGCTTCCAAGTTTTGATTACTATAAATAAAGCTGCTATAAACACCTATGTGCAGGTTTTTGTATGAACATAAGTTTTCAACTCATTTGTAAAATACCAAGGAGCACGATTGCTGGATTGTATTATAAGAATATGCTCAGTTTTGTAAGAAACTGCCAAACAGTATTCCAAAGTGGCTGTATCATTATGCATTCCCACCAGCAACGAATAAGAGTTCCCGTTGCTCCATATTCTTGCCAGCATTTTCCTAATCTTCCAATATTACTTATTAGAAGGAAGTATTAATACTTACCAATACTTCCAATATTAGAATTTTGGATTTTTTCCATTCTACTAGGTGTGTAGTGGTTATCTCCTTGTCTAAATTTGCAATTCTCTAATGACATCTGATATTGAACATCTTTTCACATGCATATCTGCCTTGTAAGTCTTCTCTGGTGAGATGTCTTTTGCTCATTTTTTAACCAGTTGTTTGTTTTCTTATTGTTGAGCTTTAGGAGTTCTTTGTATATTTTGGACAAAAGTTGAAACTGAGTCCCCCTAACACTGAGTTCCCCTGCTGAGCTTATGGTTAACCTCTCTCTCTATCTTCACTGCCTCTCTTGCCCCTCACCTGTTACCCTCAGGATTGAGGAGTATCAAAGAAAAGGGTGGTACTGAAACTGAGCAAGACCCTGTGGGGCCCTCCTGGGTACAAAAGCCTTTCTGTGCTCTCCGTTTTCTGTTTGTAGAATAAGGCTTTAGTCTCCTAGGCCTTCCTGAGTTCCAAAGAACAGATTAAAGCAGTTACTGATTAAGGAAGTGAGGGAACGCAGAACAAAGGAAAAGCAGTCAAGAAACAATAGTTCAGCAATGAAACAGAGTCCTAGTTCCTCCTCAAGGGATATACATTACAATCTGATGCATATCTTGGAGTAGTTCTGCAGGAACTAAGATCCCTGCCCAAATGGAGGATGGTGACTACATGTTGACAGCAAGCATGTAGACCCCAGACTGGTTGGAACAAGAAGGCTGATGACTAAGATTCCTGAAACATCACCGTGTTACTTCACCACCAATCAATCAAAAAAAATCACACACCCAGGAGCCCTCAACCCAAATGTTGCCTTTAAAAACTCTTCTCTGAAAGCCATAGGGGAGTTCATCAGGTCCTTTGAGCTTGAGCAGCCCGTTCTCCTTGTTTTGCCCTGCAATAAACCTTCCTCTGCTCCAAACTCTGAAGTTTCATGTGCATAGGGCACATGAACTTGGGTTCAAAAACACAGTCTTTAATCAGATATGTCTTATGCAAATACTCTTCTCCTAGACTATGGCCTGTCTTCTCATTCTCTTAATCTCCTTATTTGTTGTTATATATATTTAAACTGATTTAATAACTTTGTAATTCCAGTATTTTAATATAATCTGTGGTTCTTTCTGTTGCACAGACTCTGGGAAACTTTATTCTTCCAATTAGCACAAATGAAAGGTACAACTTTATCATGGTAATTTCTCACACAGCACCAGTAAACTCAGAACTAGTGAAGTTTAAATCACTGTACTTCTCCTCAGTAAATTCTTTTGGTAGTCGTGTAAAAAGGTTTTTCTATGGTTTATTCTTATAAGAATTTCATAAGAGAAAACTAAAAATTTTCTCTCTTGGAAAACTAGTAATTTAATTTATAATTATTCATTTTGCTAGGCACATGATAAAAATTATTATGATCTGAAGTAAAAAAGCATGAATGTAAACTCATGGCTGGAAATGTTAATTAAAACAGCAAAAAATGACTGATGGATAGTAAAAAACGTTGGGAATATTTCTTTTCTCTTTTTAGCGATGGCAACAGTGATCTGCAGTCTTATAAATTAAGACAATGAGCAGTGACTTGTTTTTCATGAATAATGACTAGTACTGTTTGATGGATGGTATTTACATATTTATTTATAGTTTAAATGTATTTATAAGTATGTACTTATAAGTTAAATCCTGTTGCAATAAAGCTCCAAGGGACTGTACAAATTCCTTATTTCTAAAGTAAGTATTACAGCAGTTGATATTAAAGTTAATGGGTTACTGGTGGACTCTTTAAAAAAAAACACTTTTTTAAAAACAAAGCTTTCACTACAATTGTATTTATTATAATAAGTTATTATACGAATATAAATGCACAGATGTCACAAATATTTTTAAATTATGGCATTTTTAGAAATATCATTCATTATTCAAAAACCTGATTACAGAGCAAAAATTCTAAGATGACTGTCTCTGCTACTTACAAAATTTTTAAAATTATAAATAATGTATTAAAATCACGGAAAAAATATCTAAGAGGAAAGATTAATGAAAGATACAAAGAAATCAATATGTACAATGTAGCCTTTTTCAGATAAAGAGATAATACTTTGAAAATATATAAATTACATGAATGTTCTAGGAAGCAGTAAAATCAACTGCAGGCCAACAGCAGGAAAATACCCTCAAAGAAAGGTCTAGAGGCACAAACTAGACTGCTGGGGAACTTGAGAAACTTATAAAAATTTCTGAAATTTCTGAAAACACCAGGAAACATGTAAAACTGGTTAAGAAAAAGCTCCTGGGGTTGTACTATAGACCAAGAGTCAATATGACTTGTCCTTCTCTAATATGTATGATTCCCCTGAGATGCTTATGGAAAAAGATTAACGTTTACAATGTTACAAAATTCTTGCAATTTTGCTATTAATATAAAATAATTTATATTGGAATTCATTTTGCAATCAAAAGACAAATACAAATAAATGAAGACTGGCTATGGGAATTTAATTAATGAGCTCATGAAAATAATTTTGACAAGGTAGAGAATCAATGTGAAGTTTTCTTTTTTGGGGGAGATAACTAATCTTGAAAAGGAATACTATATATATATATGTGTGTGTGTATATATATACATATATCAGTTATTAATCTGTGGGACCATTTCCAAATACTATTAGTTAGTTAGTAAGAAAAACCTGATCAGAATTATAACTTTTACAGTACTTTTGCTACCCTTTTCTCTATAACAAAGTCTACTTAAAAGACTAAGCTTTTAACTCAACATTTCTGTTTCTTTACTCTTTCTATTTTTGTGGGGGAGGGAGAGGGGGATAGAAGGGAAATACATACAGACGTAAAATATTTATATTTCCACTCTATATTTTAATTCCATTCCCACAAGCTTGTTTTTAAAAAAAATTGTTTTAAAGTCATCCTAGTGGTCATTCCCACAGACTAAGTGAACACTAGGATCTATTTAAGTCTATGGGAGTAATTAAGACAGGACAAATGTCATCACATCATACTAATGTTCTATAAATATTCTAATGCCAAACCTGCTTCACAGTCCATCATTATTAACATGATATAAGACCACCTACAATTCTTAATCTCTTCCTCAGAGCCAAAATCCACCTCCAACTTGCCAAGTATTTTTTCCAGCATGATCACACACTCCAATCCCCCTAACCAAGAATAATCACTTCTGCTACTGTTATTTTAGAACCAATACCAAAGAATAAAGGACTCCCTTGACCTTTTACTGAAATGCTCTCCTTGCCAGCAAACCTAAGTGAAATAAAACCTGGCCACCCTATTATATTCATCCACCCAGCCACTGAATCAACCAACAAATATCTGGGGGTAAAGTATAGTGTAGAACCAAACATCTCCTGCTCTCACAGAGCTTTCAGTCCTGTGGGGTGGACAAACAATAATCACTACTTTCCTAGCCATATTCTGAAGTGAAGACCTCTCCTGTTTCTTCTAGTTACCACTTACGGTCACTGTTACCACCCTCTCAGGTACTATAACACAGATGACAATACTTAACATTAGTTTGTCCTGCTTTCTGGAAAACACTTTACATAATCAATGCACTCCTTTTCATTAAAATAGGGCCTCGAGATAAAATCTTCAATTCACCCTAGTTTTACAATCCAACATAATCTACCTTTTTATTTCTGCACTCTCTTGAAATTGCTCTCTCAAGGTAATGGCCCGCTTACTGCTTAATTCCAGTCTCTTTTCTTTCTTGTTGGTTTTTTTTTTAACATCTTTATTGGAGTATAATTGCTTTACAACGTTGTGTTAGTTTCTGCTGTATAACAAAGTGAATCAGCTATACGTATACATATATCCCCATATCCTCTCCCCCTTGCATCTCCCTCCCACCCTCCCTATCCCACCCCTCCAGGTGGTCACAAAGCATGGAGCTGATCTCCCTGTGCTATGCGGCTGCTTCCCACTAGCCATCTATTTTACATTTGGTAGTATATATAAGTCCATTCCACTCTCTCACTTCGTCCCAGCTTACCCTTCCCCCTCCCTGTGTCCTCAAGTCCATACTCTACATCTGCGTCTTTATTCCTGTCCTGTCCTTAGGTTTTTCAGAACCACTTTTTTTTTTAGATTTCATATATATGTGTTAGCATATGGTATCTGTTTATCTCTTTCTGACTTACTTCACTCTGTATGACAGACTCTAGGTCCATCCACCTCACTACAAATAACTCAATTTTGTTTCTTTTTAAGGCTGAATAATATTTCATTGTATATATGTACCACATCATCTTTATCCATTCATCTATCGAAGGAAACTTAGGTTGCTTCCACATCCTGGCTATTGTAAACACTGCTGCAATGAACACTGTGGTACCAGTCTTGTTTCAATTCTCAACCCTACTTAACTCAGAAGTATTTCGTACTAAAGTTTTAGAAACTTACTCCTCCCTTGACTGAAAATAGCATATTCTGATGCTTTTTCTCCTACCTCTCTGATACCATTTCAGCCTTCCCAGATGGCTCCACTTCTTCTCATCCCTTACATGTGGATGTGGCTCAAGATTAAATCTATCACTTAAACTCTAACTGAGCATCTTATTGGCTTTAAATACTGTTTACATGCAGAAAACTACCCCATATAGGTACCTTTTTGTTCTGACCTTTCTCACTGTACTAATTCAGTTCATTTCGATTTCTTAATTAGCCTTCTGGCATTTAATGTGACTCTTCCAAAATGATCCTAAAACAAATTTGACTGAATCATTCCCTTGCTCAAATCACTTTGATATTACATATAGAAAGGTGTCCAATCTTCTTCACCTTGCAGATGAACTTCCCTTTCTGCCTCATTTTCCACTACTTCCTTTCCCTAATTACGCATATCTTATATGCTGAAACATTCTCTGTTCTTTCTCATTTATTCTCCTCTGATTTAGCTCAAGATATTTCCCCATATCCATCCATTAAAATTCACTCAGTCCTTTCAAGGCATAGTTCAAACACAGATTTTTCTATGACTTTTCAGATATTCCCAGTCAAAATTAATATTTTCCTACTTCATATAACCATGTTGTTTTCCTACCCCGTATAACCAACACAATAAAACAGCTTTAATCGATTATTTATTTTTTGGCCACACGGCATGCGGTATCTTTGCTCCCCAACCAGGCATTGAACCCGTGCCCCCTGCAGTGAAAGTGCGGAGTCTTAACCACTGGACAGTCAGCGAAGTCCCTAATCGATTATTTATTTATACATGTATTTATCTCCACAAAACCTTGAGCTCTAGGTCAAAGATCTTTTCATATTCATCTCTGTATTTTCCATAGTATCTAACATAGAATTTGTGAAACAAAGACAATCATTAAATATTTGTAAATAAGTTCTAAAACTGATAGTCCCTAGGGAAAACACCTTTCAACAGCTCTTAGGAAATTAATTTTTAAAAGGTGCTATTGAAAATACAGAACTAGGGCTTCCCTGGTGGCGCAGTGGTTGAAAGTCTGCCTGCCAACGCAGGGGACATGGGTTCGTGCTCCGGTCCGGGAAGATCCCACATGCCGTGGAGCGACTAGGCCTGTGAGCCATGGTTGCTGAGCCTGCGCGTCTGGAGCCTGTGCTCTGCAATGGGGAGGCCACAGCAGTGAGAGGTCCGCGTACCGCCCAAAAAAAAAAAAAACAAAAACAGAACTATACTGTTAAAGCCAGCATGCAGTTTTTTATGAGGTTACTATATAAGACAGTGCCACAACCATCTCGAGATCACCAAGACTAACAGGGAAATTTGCTGTTAGGGATTCTTCCTAGAACAGTAAGAAATCTTCTAAAAGTTTAGTATTTCAAAAAATTCTGAGGGACGCCGTAAGTATTGAACTGAAAACCTGAATATGAAATTAAGTGCTTCAAGTTCATGAGTTCTTTCCTTATGGGTTCCTTTCTTGCTCGGATTCCATACAGGCTCACTAGTTAGCCTACTGATCAAGAAAGAGGTAGCTTTCACAAAATGTAAACTTAATTTTGAAAATTTCATGAACAAGCTTCCTTACATGCAAAAAACCTACAATTTACTTCCAATGTGTCAGAGGACAAACTGTTAAATATTTTAGTCAATAAGTACAGCTGTAACTAGAGTTGACTGTTGTTATTTGCAGTAGTTATATTCTATACAGTCACCACAAACCTGAATTACCAAATACTGAGCCAGTGCTATTAGTGGAAATACAAAAGTAGATTCCTGGAGCCTTTGATAACAACATTTTCATCAACTTATCAATATATAACTTTCTTTTATGTGTGTTTCTGCTTAAAGACACCATATTTAATATATATTGTTGATTCATTAACATTGAAATCAAAGCCAACAGCACTGTAACTCATGCCTGAATGAAGCTTACTCAACTTTCTCATTTATGAATTATCTGCCTCTGATATAAAAATGTAAGTATCACTGGGTTTTTAAGTCATTCCTGAATTTAGTGGGAAAAACAGTTTGGTTGGTTAGAACTAGAATTTTAGCTATGAACAAGGCACAGTTATCCTCTCAGAAAAGTTAAAGCCATATTAGTAATTTTGAAAAAAAAAACTGTATATATTATGTGAAATAAGTACATTTGTGGGACTTCCCTGGTGGCACAGTGGTTAAGAATCCGCCTGCCAATGCAGGGGGCACGGGTTTGACCCTTGGTCCGGGAAGATCCCACATGCCACGGAGCAACTAAGCCGTGCGTCCCAACGACTGAGCCTGCACTCTAGAGCCCGCGAGCCACAACTACTGAGCCCACGTGCCACAACTACTGAAGCCTGCGTGCCTAGAGCCCATGCTCCACAAGATAAGCTACCGCAATGAGAAGCCCGCGCACCGCAATGAAAAGTAGCTCCCACTTGCTCGCCTAGAGAAAGCCCACACGCAGCAACAGAGACCCAGTGCAGCAAAAAATAAATAAATAAATTTATTTTAAAAAAATTATGTTTAGTAAACATTACGAACAGTCTATAGTGTTAAGAACCATTCTAGCAATTGTGCAAAACGTTTAGAAATCAAGATGCTATTTGAATTATTGTATCTTTAAACACTAAAACTGGATTTCCTATTAGAGTATATTGGCAAGTCCGTTCTAAAATGGATACTTCACAACAGAACAGAGCTCACCTCTGTTTCGAATGCCCTATGAATAAATATGCACCCTATTATTGCTACCCATAGTTTTTGTACAAAATAGTATTAATTTATAATCTTCCCTTCAGCAAAAATGTAAAAATAAAACAATCGCAGATAACCAAATAGTATCAATTTCTGTGAATTCCAAGAAGCTCTACATGAATGCCCTTATCCTATCTTCTTTCTTTCTTTCCTTCCTTCCTCCCTCCCTCCTTCCCTTCCTTCCTCCCTCCCTCCTTCCTTTCCTTCCTTCCTCTGGCTGCACTGCATGGCTTGCAGGATTCTTGGTTCCGCAACCAAGAATTGAACCCAGGTCCTCGGCAGTAAAAGCGCAGAGTCCTAGCCAGGGAATTCCCCCCTTATCCTATTTTCAAATTTCAAGACTGTCAGCAAAATCATCTCTGCAAGAAATAAAGAGAAAGCTTCTCATGGAACCCAGTCTTTTTGATTCAGTTTTTTGTAGATGAGTAAGTCTTCAAATTATATCACTTATAATATGATGATAATCCTTTATTTAAGTTATTTCTAACAAATACATGTAGACTGTAAGATAAATTCCTAGAAGTGGAATGTCAGAGTTAATGGGTATATGTAATTAGAATTGCTGATAATCTGCATTTTCCAAAGAAACAAAGAAGTATAATACATTAAAACAAACATATTACTTAAATGGCTACTCCATTAAGCAGTTATCACACTTCAGTGAACATAACATCCAACCGAATATCTAAGGTAATATGTTAATTCAGTCTGCTCAAAGAGCTGTTAATTATAGTACTCATGAGGCCAACGTTAGGGACTCTATCTCACATATAGCACTACATGTTTGGTTTCAGAGCCACAAACTACCCTCTAAAACAGTAAGCCAGCATAGTCATCAAAGGCACAATAAAACTACCAATGATGTATTTATTGTATGTGTACCAAAGGGAAAGGAAGGCTACCTCTGTCTAGACATAAAAAGAATTTCGCAAATCTTTCAAATTTGCCACTTTAGGAAATATTATAGTTTGGAGAAATTGAAAAAAGGAAAATGATCTGTCAAAGGAAGGATACTTTTATAAAACCATCTTTTTTACATGAACAAATATCTTTGCTAACTATTTCCTTCTCTGAATCTTAAAGGCAGATCATCTAAAAGAAATTAACATTGCTTTCAGGGTGAAAGTTGAGAGCTAAGAGAAAAATAATTAAGAAAGAACTATCTATAAACACTGCACATTCCACTTAAAGGCCTCAGCAGATTTCCTCAGTACCTACTAAAGCATATACTACAGGAAAGGCAACAAGGGAAAATGCTTGAGAATCACTGTCTCTCAGAAACACAGGTACAAAATTAAAATATATGCAGAGAAACACCAGTTACCCTTTTATTCCAGTAAGCACATCTGATTTTTTAGCCCAGAGGCAACAAGTTCGAACAAATTCTTATTTTTTTCCAGAGGTATTGTATGCATATTCAAGCATGCATATATGTACACATAATATAGAGACCCCGTACAAAACAGTTTTAAAAAAAAAAAAATTCCATATACTTTGTAACTTCACTTGAAAAAAACTTTGCTCTATTCTGAAACGAATCCATTCCCTGTCAGTATATAAAGAGCTACATCATTCTTTTTAATGCATGGCTACATTCTATTCCACTGTACAGATATATCATAACTGATTTAATAGCTATTTATGCTGTTTCCATGCTATTACACACAAGAATAAGCCTTGTACTTAAGTCATTTCCCACAAATGCATGTAGACTGTAGGACAAATTCCTAGATTAAAAATGTCTGAGTTGAGTATATAATTAGAACTGTACTCCATCAAGTTTATACCTAAACATACTCATACCAGCAATGAAAGAGTAGCAGTTTCCCCACACTCTTTTCAAAAAGATGTTATCAAAAATATTGATCTTTGTTAACCCGGTATTTGAAAGATGATATCCCATTATAGCTTTCTCTTGCTTGAGAACCTCTTTAAAGAGCCAGCAAGTTGTATGTTTATCTTCACAGATAGCTAAGAGTGGAGAAAAAGTGAAAAGCAATCTTTACAACATATTGTAACTACATTTTTACTTCAATTATAAATCACATATGAGTAATCAAAACTTGAATTCATTATTTCATTTGTTTTGGCTGTGCTGCGTGGCTTACAGAATTTTAGTTCCCTGACCGGGGGTTGAACCCGTGCCCTCTGCATGCCCTCGGCAGTGAAAGCGCAGAGTCCTAACCACTGGACTGCCAGGGAACTCCCTAACTCATTATTTAAATGTTTATCAAGTTGTTATTGTTGCAGTCTGACTTCTAGTCCTAGACCCAGACAACAGTTAGTGAAATCTCTAGAATTAGCTGCACTTAGTAATGCCATTTGTCTGGTCAAGTCTCATTTGGAATTAGTAGCCACAATTACAGCCTCTCGATTTAAGTCACATTCAAAAATTACTACCCCTTAGCAACTAGAATGATAAAGATCCATCTTCCTCCTAGACTTTACAAACATATGTAGCAACTTTATTAAAACTCAAAGAAAGCCACAGGGAAAAAATTTTATGTTGTAACATTCACTGAGCATATTTTAATATAATTTCTTCAATCACTAACTGACCAACTCTTAGTCTGATGATTTAAAAATCTCTGGGCCTAAGATTCTTTATCCATTAACCTGACTTTACTGTGAATCATCCAGAGGGGAGAGATACATATTCCTCTAACTTATGAACGAGAGACTATTTTTTACAACACTAGGTTTTCTACAGAACATAGTTTGAGATACACTCTCAAGAAATTTTTTATAGAGTAAAACCCAAGCTTCTTACCTATACCAAAGTATAATTAAAAATTTCTTTCATGAAGGGCTCTCTGATTATACTTTGCTCATGCTTTTTATCAATCCCAATGCTAAATCACATTCTCAGCTACGGCTTGCACATTTGATTCATATCATGTTATTTGCCCATACTGTTATGCTGCTTTGGAAGTACATAAGACATTTCATTTTATGCGTCTAAGAGTTATAATATATAAACTATTTAAAAGCAGGTTCTTTAAAAAATATATATTTCTTCATGATTTTTCACAGTAGAAAACAATGCTGTACACAAAAAAGCAGTCAATAAGAACCTGTTATGTGACTTTATTGAGTCAAAAATTACCAAGATTCTGGGCTTCCCTGGTGGCGCAGTGGTTCAGAGTCCACCTGCCGATGCAGGGGACACGGGTTCGTGCCCCGGTCCGGGAAGATCCTACATGCCGTGGAACGGCTGGGCCCGTGAGCCATGGCCGCTGAGCCTGCGCGTCCGGAGCCTGTGCTCCGCAACGGGAGAGGCCACAGCAGGGAGAGGCCCGCATACCGCAAAAATAAAAAAAACTACCAAGATTCTGTTTATTATTAGATTATATTATAAAATACTCTAATGTTTTACTAAGAGTTTTTCTAATATCAACAGAACAGTTTCAGACGGAAGAGCAAGGATATTGCTGAGAAGCCACTGTTTCTGGTACATACTGATATGAGAAACAATACACTCTTATGGCACTAATCTTACTCTACCTTGAATTACAGTAATTAATGTACTTGTCTGAACAAGAAACTTGCCTTACTCATCTTTGTATTCCTGGCAGCATCTTTCTATTAGACTATCCTTCATATAGGTGGTATAAATAAAATCTCTTAATTGCTATGAACTCAAAAGGGACAAAAAAGCCACATTGACAAAAACTTCAAACTTTTGGAAATCATCAAATATGAATAATAGTTAGCTACTGCCTCTGCCATTATCGGGAATGCAATCAAAATAACTCATACTGGATATCAGAAGGAGTTGGTAACAGAAGTTTGGGCATAAGGCTGTCTCTTTTCAGACATAGGCATGCCCAGATTGCTGGCTACATCTGAGGGAATGAGGATTTAGGATTCAGAGCCAGGAATTTAAAACACAAAAACAAAAACAAAAACAACCACACAGCTGCGTATTAAACTTCAAAATGGAAAAGTACTTAAGTATAAATAAAAGTATCATGCTTTACTTGAGTATCCATGTTAACAAGTAAACTCTTACTCCTTAGGTTGGCAGGAATAATTCTAAGGGTAAGATTCTTTTGTCTATACTGCAAAAGCAACTTTTATTGTTCGTATCATCTGCCATAAGAATACCAACTATGATAACAGTCTGTATAGCAAAAACACTGAGCACTAGACTGGGTTAAGGTAAAAAAACTCAGATCACAGAGAGCAGATACTTTTACTCACTTTTAATCTATATGGAAAGTCTATTGGCAGAGGATATTTGATAGGACCTGAAACTGTACTTCACTGTGAAACATATACATATATATAAAAATGGTATAGAGACAGAAATAACTTTTATTTTATTTTCAAATAGATGTCATTTTTTTTTTTTTTTTTGCAGTACTCGGGCCTTTCACCACTGCGGCCTCTCCCGCTGCGGAGCACAGGCTCCGGACGCACAGGCTCAGCAGCCATGGCTCACGGGCCCAGCCGCTCTGCGGCATGTGGGATCTTCCCGGACTGGGGCATGAACCCATGTCCCCTGCATCGGCAGGCGGACTCCCAACCACTGTGCTACCAGGGAAGCCCCTCAAATAGATGTCTTTTAAAGACATTTTTATATTGACCTAGCTATTCACTTAAAACAGGCAAAAAAAAAAAAAAAAAAAGGTTAATCTACAGCCAAAGTTAACATTCAAACATGTTAAGAAAACTCTATCCAAATTCTCAAATAATAGCTTTTTCTATACTCCAATTAACAAATTAACATTAGATGCTTAGCATACCCAACTAAAGAATGACTAGGGTTACCTATAGACAAACGGATATGGGTAAAGATAAGTGTGAACATCATCTATTTCAGCATTTGAAAAGTGAAATCTAGTTTATGGTCAGGGTTTTTATAACAAAAAAGTGATCCTCAATTTGCCTCTAACTGGATGATTGGTTAGCTGTCCCTGGACTAGTGCTGATATTTCATTACTGCTTCCCTTTCAAAGTCATGTTTCTGATAATAGGGAAACTAAGTTCTCATTGTTTATAATAATATTAAGTGCATTTCAATAAACTATTTCATTTCATATGCAGATAAATCCTCTATTTTAAAGACAAATTTTTGTAATAGCATATGGTATGGGCTGAATTGTATCCCCGCTAAAAATTCTTACGTTGGAGTCCTAATTCCCAGTACATCTGAATGTGACCATATTTGGAGACAGGATTTTTACACAGGTAATTAAGTTAAAATGAGGTCCTTAGGATGGGATATAATCCAGTATGAGTGGTGGTCATAAGAGGAAATCTGCACACAAATGAAGAGGGGAGATGATGTGAAGACACAGGGAGAAGACAGCCATCTATAAGTCAAGGAGTAAAGCTGGGAACACATCCTTCTCTCACAAACCTCAGAAGGAAGCAACTCTGCTAACAACTTTATCTTGGACTTCTAGCCTCCAGAACTGTAAAAATTAATTTCTATTGATTAAGTCACTCAATCTCTGGTACTCTGTTATGGCAGCCCTAGCAAACTAATACAGCAGGTGTTTCATCACTTAACATACTTCACAAAAAAAGTTCTACTGAAACTTCAGGGAACCCACATAGAAAAAAAAAAAAGTGAGCAATGTATATGCTGTCACCACAGGATTTTGTCTTCTGAGCAAAATCTCAGGTTGAGTCATCATATCCTGAGTAAAATTCACACTAAACAATTCTAGCCTCCACCAAAGTAGGGTTTTCTCGGTAGAATGTTATGTGGTAGAAAGAAAAAAGGACTTAGTCAGACAACAGTTTGCTTCCTCTTGCCTTTTATTTTTCTGCAAGTAGACTAAGGCTATCTGAGTAGCTGAACTTTGATATGCAAAGCAACACATTTTCAGGTGAAGGACACTACATATGTTATACATTTAATTCAAGAGATAACAAATAGTTAGATAGTCTCATCCACCAGAGGGCAGACAGCAGAAACAAGAAGAACTACAATCCTGCAGCCTGTGGAACAAAAACCACATTCACAGAAAGATAGACAATATGAAAAGGCAGAGGGATATGTACCAGATGAAGGAACAAAATAAAACCCCAGAAAAACAACTAAATGAAGTGGAGATAGGCAACCTTCCAGAAAAAGAATTCAGAATAATGATAGTGAAGATGATCCAAGACCTCTGAAAAAGAATGGAGGCAAGATCGAGAAGATGCAAGAAATGTTTAACAAACACATAGAAGAATTTAAAAACAAGCAAACAGAGGTGGACAATACAATAAGTGAAATGAAAAATACACTAGAAGGAATCAACAGCAGAATAACTGTGGCAGAAGAACGGATAAGTGACCTGGAAGACAGGTGGAATTCACTGCCATGGAACAGAACAAACAAAAGAGAATGAAAAGAAATGAAGACAGCCTAAGAGACCTCTGGGACAACATTAAACACAACAACATTCACATTATAGGGGTCCCAGAAGGTGAAGAGAGAGAAAAAGGACCAGAAAACATATTTGAAGAGATTACAGTCGAAAACTTCCCTAACATGGGAAAGGAAATAGCCACCCAAGTCCAGGAAGCGCAGCAAGTCCCATACAGGAAAAACCCAGGAAGAAACACACCAAGACACACAGTAATCAAATTGGCAAAAACTAAAGACAAAGAAAAATTATTGAAAGCAGCAAAGGAAAAACAACAAATAACATACAAGGGAACTCCCATAAGGTTAACAGAGATTTCTCAGCAGAAACTCTAAAAATTGATGAAAGAGAAGAACCTACAACCAAGATTCCTCTACCTGGAAAGGATCTCATTCAGATTTGATGGAGAAATCAAAAGCTTTACAGACAAGCAAAAGCTAAGAGAATTCAGCACCACCAAACCAGGTCTACAACAAATGCTAAAGGAACTTCTCTAACTGAGAAACACAAGAGAAGAAAAGGACCTACAAAAAAAAAAAAAAAAACCAAAATTAAGAAAATGGTCATAGGAGCATACATATCGATAATTACCTTAAATGTGAATGGATTAAATGCTCCAAACAAAAGACACAGGCTTGCTGAGTGGATACAAAATCAAAACCTATATATATGCTTTCTACAAGAGACCCACTTCAGACCTAGGGACACATACAGACGGAAAGTGAAGGGATGGAAAAAGATATTCCATGCAAATGGAAATCAAAAGAAAGTTGGAGGAGCAATACTCATATCAGATAAAATAGACTTCAAAATAAAGAATGTTAAAGAGACAAAGAAGGACACTACATAATGATCAAGGGATCAATCCAAGAAGAAGATATAACAATTATAAATATATATGTACCCAACATAGGAGCATGTCAATACATAAGGCAACTGTTAATAGCTATAAAACAGGAAATTGACAGTAACACAGTAATAGTGGGGGACTTTAACACCTCACTTACAACAATGGACAGATCATCCAAAATGAAAATAAATAAGGAAATGGAAGCTTTAAATGACACAACAGACCAGATAGATTTAATTGACATTTATAGGACATTCCATCCAAAAAAAGGAGAATACACTTTCTTCTCAAGTGTAGATGGAACATTCTCCAGGATAGATCACATCTTGGGGCAAAAATAAAGCCTCCGGAAATTTAAGAAAATTGAAATCATATCAAGCATCTTTTCTGACCACAATGCTATGAGATTAGAAATCAATTACAGGGAAAAAAACGTAAAAAACACAAACACATGGAGGCTAAACAATACGTTACTAAATAACCAAGAGTTCACTGAAGAAATCAAAGAGGAATAGAAAAAATACCTAGAGACAAATGACAATGAAAACACGATGATCCAAAACCTATGAGATGCAGCAAAAGCAGTTCTAAGAGGGAAGTTTACTTATACAAGGCTACCTTAAGAACCAAGAAAAATCTCGGGGCCAAGAGGAAAGATGGCGGAAGAGTAAGACGCGGACATTACCGTCCTCCCCACAGATACACCAGAAATACAGCTACACGTGGAACAACTCCTACAGAACACCTACTGAATGCTGGCAGAAGACCCCAGACCTCCCAAAAGGCAAGAAACTCCCCACATACCTGGGTAGGGCAAAGCGGAGAGATTCCCGCACAGAGGATCGGTGCCGAGCGGCACTCACCAGCCCGAGAGGTTTGTCTGCTCGCCCCTGCGGCGCTGGAAGCTGAGGCTCGGGCTTCGGTCAGAGCGCAGGGAGAGGACTGGGGCTGGCGGCGAGAACTCGGCCGGAAGGGGGCTAATGAGCCACAGCTAGCCGGCAGGGAGTCCGGGAAAACTCTGGAGCTGCCGAAGAGGCAAGAGACTTTTTCTTCCCTCTTGGTTTCCTGGTGCGCGAGGAGAGGGGATTAAGAGGCTGCTTAAAGGGGCTCCACAGACGGGCGCGAGTCACGACTGAAAGCGCGGAGCCCAGTGACGGGCGTGGGACGCTGGGGCTGCTGCTGCCGCCGCCAAGAAGCCTGTGTGCGAGCGCAGGTCACTGTCCACACCGCCCTTCCGGGAGCCTGTGCAGCCCGCCACTGCAGGGGTCCCGGGATCCAGGGACGGCTTCCCTGGGAGAACGCACGGCGCGCCTCGGGCTGGTGCAACGTCACGCCGACCTCTGCCGCTGCAGGCTCGCCCCGCACTCCGTGCCCCTCCCTCCCGCCCGGCCTGAGTGAGCCAGAGTCCCCGAAGAGGCTGCTCCTTTAACCCTGTCCTGTCTGAGCGAAGAACAGACGCCCTCCAGAGACCTACACGCAGAGGCGGGGCCAAATCCAAAGCTGAGACCCAGGAGCTGTGAGAACAAAGAAGAGAAAGGGAAACCTCTCCAGGCAGCCTCAGAAGCAGGGGATTAAAGCTCCACAATCAACTTGATGTACCCTGCATCTGTGGAATACATGAATGGACAACAAATCATCCCAAATTGAGGAGCCAGGAGTCAGTGCTGTGCCTCTGAGGTGGGAGAGACAACTTCAGGACACTGGCCCACAAGAGACCTCCCAGCTCCACATAATATCAAACGGCGAAAATCTTCCAGAGATCTCCATCTCAACACCAGCACCCAGCTTCACTCAACGACCAGCAAGCGACAGTGCTGGACACCCTATGCCAAACAACTAGCAAGACAGGAACACAACGCCACCCATTAGCAGAGAGGCTGCCTCAAATCATAAAAAGTCCGCAGACACCCCAAAACACACCAGCAGACCTGGACCTGCCCACCAGAAAGACAAGATCCAGCCTCACCCACCAGAACACAGGCACTAGTCCCCTCCACCAGGAAGCCTACACAACCCACTAAACCAACCTTAGCCACTGGGGTCAGATACCAAAAACAATGGGAACTACGAACCTGCAGCCTGCAAAAAGGAGACCCCAAACACAGTAACATAAGCAAAATGAGAAGACAGAAAAACACACAGCAGGAGAAGGAGCAAGATAAAAACCCACCAGACCTAACAAATGAAGAGGTAATAGGCAGTCTACCTGAAAAAGAATTCAGAATAATGATGGTAAAGATGATCCAAGATTCTATTTCCCAGATCCAAAATCTTGGAAATAGAATAGACAAAATGCAAGAAACAGTTAACAAGGACCTAGAAGAACTAAAGATGAATCAAGCATCGATTAAAAACACAATAAATGAAATAAAAAATACTCTACATGGGATCAATAGCAGAATAATTGAAGCAGAAGAACGGATAAGTGAGGTGGAAGATAAAATAGTGGAAATAACTGCTGCAGAGCAAAATAAAGAAAAAAGAATGAAAAGAACAGAGGACAGTCTCAGAGACCTCTGGGACAACATTAAACGCACCAACATTCGAATTATAGGGGTTCCAGAAGAAGAAGAGAAAAAGAAAGGGACTGAGAAAATATTTGAAGAGATTATAGTTGAAAACTTCCCTAATATGGGAAAGGAAATAGTTAATCAAGTCCAGGAGGCACAGGGGGTCCCATACAGAATAAATCCAAGGAGAAATACGCCAAGACACATTAATCAAACTGTCAAAAATTAAACACAAAGAAATCATATTAAAAGCAGCAAGGGAAAAACAACAAATAACACACAAGGGAATCCCCATCAGGATAACAGCTGATCTCTCAGCAGAAACTCTACAAGCCAGAAGGGACTGGCAGGACATAATTAAAGTGATGAAGGAGAAAAACCTGCAACCAAGATTACTCTACCCAGCAAGGATCTCATTCAGATTTGATGGAGAAATTAAAACGTTTACAGACAAGCAAAAGCTGAGAGAGTTCAGCACCACCAAACCAGCTTTACAACAAATGCTAAAGGAACTCCTCTAGGCAAGAAACACAACAGAAGGAAAAGACCTACAATAACGAACCCAAAACAATTAAGAAAATGGGAATAGGAACATACATATTGATAATTACCTTAAATGTAAATGGATTAAATGCTCCCACGAAAAGACACAGATTGGCTGAATGGATACAAAAACAAGACCCATCTATATGCTGTCTACAAGAGACCCACTTCAGACCTAGAGACATATACAGACTGAAAGTAAGGGGATGGAAAAAGATATTCCATGCAAATGGAAACCAAAAGAAAGCTGGAGTAGCTATTCTCATATCAGACAAAATAGACTTTAAAATAAAGACTACTAGAACAGACAAAGAAGGACACTACATAATGATCAAGGGATCGATCCAAGAAGAAGATATAACAATTTTAAATATTTATGCACCAAACATAGGAGCACCTCAATACATAAGGGAAATACTAACAGCCATAAAAGGAGAAATCGACATTAACCCAATCATAGTAGGGGACTTTAACACCCCACTTTCACCAATGGACAGATCATCCAAAATGAAAATAAATAAGGAAACACAAGCTTTAAATGATACATTAAACAACATGGACTTAATTGATATTTATAGGACATTCCATCCAAAAACAACAGAATACACATTTTTCTCAAGTGCTCATGGAACATTCTCCAGGATAGATCATATCTTGGGTCACAAATCAAGCCTTGGTAAATTTAAGAAAATTGAAATTGTATCAAGTATCTTTTCCGACCACAGTGCTATGAGACTAGATATCAATTACAGGAAAAGAGCTGTAAAAAATACAAACACATGGAGGCTAAACAATACACTACTTAATAACAAAGTGATCACTGAAGAAATCTAAGGGGAAATTAAAAAATACCTAGAAACAAATGACAATGGAGACACGACGACCCAAAACCTATGGGATGCAGCAAAAGCAGTTCTAAGAGGGAAGTTTATAGCAATACAATCCCACCTTAAGAAACAGGAAACATCTTGAATAAACAACCTAACCTTGCACCTAAAGCAATTAGAGAAAGAAGAACAAAAACATCCCAAAGTTAGCAGAAGAAAAGAAATCATAAAAATCCGATCAGAAATAAATGAAAACGAAATGAAGGAAACAATAGCAAAGATCAATAAAACTAAAAGCTGGTTCTTTGAGAAGATAAACAAAATAGACAAACCATTAGCCAGACTAATCAAGAAAAAAAGGGAGAAGACTCAAATCAATAGAATTAGAAATGAAAAAGGAGAAGTAATAACTGACACTGCAGAAATACAAAAGATCATGAGAGATTACTACAAGCAACTCTATGCAAATAAAATGGACAACCTGGAAGAAATGGACAAATTCTTAGAAATGCACAACCTGCCAAGACTGAATCAGGAAGAAATAGAAAATATGAACAGACCAATCACAAGCACTGAAATTGAAACTGTGATAAAAAATCTTCCAACAAACAAAAGCCCAGGACCAGATGGCTTCACAGGTGAATTCTATCAAGCATTTAGAGAAGAGCTAACACCTATCCTTCTCAAACTCTTCCAAAATATAGCAGAGGGAGGAACACTCCCAAACTCATTCTACGAGGCCACCATCACCTTGATACCAAAACCAGACAAGGATGTCACAAAGAAAGAAAACTACAGGCCAATATCACTGATGAACATAGATGCAAAAATCCTCAACAAAATCCTAGCAAACAGAATCCAACAGCACATTAAAAGGATCATACACCATGATCAAGTGGGGTTTATTCCAGGAATGCAAGGATTCTTCAATATACGCAAATCAATCAACGTGATACACCATATTAACAAATTGAAGGAGAAAAACCATATGATCATCTCAATAGATGCAGAGAAAGCTTTCGACAAAATTCAACACCCATTTATGATAAAAAACCCTGCAGAAAGTAGGCATAGAGGGAACTTTCCTCAACATAATAAAGGCCATATATGACAAACCCACAGCCAACATCGTCCTCGATGGTGAAAAACTGAAACCATTTCCACTAAGATCAGGAACAAGACAAGGTTGCCCACTCTCACCACTCTTATTCAACCTAGTTTTGGAAGTTTTAGCCACAGCAATCAGAGAAGAAAAGGAAATAAAAGGAATCCAAATTGGAAAAGAAGAAGTAAAGCTGTCACTGTTTGCAGATGACATGATACTATACATAGAGAATCCTAAAGATGCTACCAGAAAACTACTAGAGCTAATCAATGAATTTGGTAAAGTTGCAGGATACAAAATTAATGGACAGAAATCTCTGGCATTCCTATATACTAATGATGAAAAATCTGAAAGTGAAATCAAGAAAACACTCCCATTTACCATTGCAACAAAAAGAATAAAATATCTAGGAATAAACCTACCTAAGGAGACAAAAGACCTGTATGCAGAAAATTATAAGACACTGATGAAAGAAATTAAAGATGATACAAATAGATGGAGAGATGTACCATGTTCTTGGATTGGAAGAATCAACATTGTGAAAATGACTCTACTACCCAAAGCAATCTACAGATTCAATGCAAAACCTATCAAACTACCACTGGCATTTTTCACAGAACTAGAGCAAAAAATTTCACAATTTGTATGGAAACACAAAAGACCCCGAATAGCCAAAGCAATCTTGAGAACGAAAAATGGAGCTGGAGGAATCAGGCTCCCTGACTTCAGACTATACTACAAAGCTACAGTAATCAAGGCAGTGTGGTACTGGCACAAAAACAGAAAGATAGATCAATGAAACAGGATAGGAAGCCCACGCACATATGGTCAACGTATCTTTGATAAAGGAGGCAGGATTGTACAGTGGAGAAAGGACAGCCTCTTCAATAAGTGGTGCTGGGAAAACTGGATAGGGACATGTAAAAGTATGAGATTAGATCACTCCCTAACACCAAACACAAAAATAAGCTCAAAATGGATTAAAGACCTAAACGTAAGGCCAGACACTATCAAACTCTTAGAGGAAAACATAGGCAGAACACTCTATGACATAAATCACAGCAAGATCCTTTTTGACCCACCTCCTAGAGAAATGGAAAGAAAGACAAAAATAAACACATGGGACCTAATGAAACTTAAAAGCTTTTGCACAGCAAAGGAAACCATAAACAAGACCAAAAGACAACCCTCAGAATGGGAGAAAATATTTGTAAATGAAGCAACTGACAAAGGATTAATCTCCAAAATTTATAAGCAGCTCAATAACAAAAAAAAAAACCAATCCAAAAATGGGCAGAAGACCTAAACAGACATTTCTCCACAGAAGATATACAGACTGCCAACAAACACATGAAAGGATGCTCAATATCTTTGCTCATTAGAGAAATGCAAATCAAAACTACAATGAGATATCATCTCACACCAGTCAGAATGGCCATCATCAAAAAATCTAGAAACAATAAATGCTGGAGAGGGTGTGGAAAAAAAGGAACACTCTTGCACTGCTGGTGGGAATGTGAATTGGTACAGCCACTATGGAGAACGGTATGGAGGTTCCTTAAAAAACTACAAATAGAACTACCATATGACCCAGCAATCCCACTACTGGGCATATACCCTGAGAAAACCATAATTCAAAAAGAGACATGTACCAAAATGTTCATAGCAGCCCTATTTACAATAGCCCGGAGATGGAAACAACCTAAGTGTCCATCATCAGATGAATGGGTAAAGAAGATGTGGCACATATATACAATGGAATATTACTCAGCCATAAAAAGAAATGAAATTGAGCTATTTGTAATGAGGTGGATGGACCTAGAGTCTGTCATACAGAGTGAAGTAAGTCAGAAAGAGAAAGACAAATACTGTATGCTGACACATATATATGGAATTTAAGAAAAAAAAATGTCATGAAGAACATAGGGGTAAGACAGGAATAAAGACACAGACCTACTAGAGAATGGACTTGAGGATATGGGGAGGGGGAAGGGTAAGCTGTGACAAAGTGAAAGAGCGGCATGGACATATATACACTACCAAACGTAAGGTAGATAGCTAGTGGGAAGCAGCCGCATAGCACAGGGAGATCAGCTCGGTGCTTTGTGACCGCCTGGAGGGGTGGGATAGGGAGGGTGGGAGGGAGACGCAAAAGGGAGGGGATATGGGAACATATGTATATGTATAACTGATTAAATTTGTTAAAAAAAAAAGAACCAAGAAAAATCTCAAATAAACAATCTAACCTTACACCTAAAAGAACTAGAGACAGAAGAAGAAAGAAAACCCAAAGTTAGCAGAAGGAAAGAAATCATAAAGATTAGAGCAGAAATAAATGAAAGAGAAACAAAGAAAACAATAGCAAAGATCAATAAAACTAAAAGCTGGTTCTTTGAGAAGATAAACAAAATTGATAAACCATTAGCCAGACTCATCAAGAAAAAGAGGGAGAGGACTCAAATCACTAAAATTAGAAATGAAATAGGAGAAGTTACAACAGACACTGCAGAAATACAATGCATCCTAAGAGACTACTACAAGCAACTCTATGCCAATAAAATGGACAACCTGGAAGAAATGGACAAATTCTTAGAAAGGTATAACCTTCCAAGACTGAACCAGGAAGAAATAGAAAATATGAACACACCAATCATAAGGAATGAAACTGAAACTGTGATTAAAAATCTTCCAACAAAAGTCCAGGACCACATGGCTTCACAGGTGAATTCTATCAAACATTTAGAGAAGAGCTAGCCCCCATCCTTCTCAAACTCTTCCAAAAATTTGCAGAGGAAGGAACACTCAAACTCATTCTATGAGGCCACCATCACCCTGATACCAAAACCAGACAAAGATACTACAAAAAAAGAAAATTACAGACCAATATCACTGATGAATACAGAATGGAAAATCCTCAACAAAATACTAGCAAACACAATCCAACGGCACATTAAAAGGATCATACACCATGATCAAGTGGGATTTATCCCAGGGATGCAAGGATTCTTCAATATATGCAAATCAATCAATGTGATACACCATATTGACAAATTGAAGAAGAAAAACCATATGATCATCTCAATAGATGCAGGAAAAGCTTGTGACAAAATTCAACACCCAGTTATGATAAAAACTCTCCAGAAGGTGGGCATAGAGGGAACCTACCTCAACATAATAAAGGCCATATACGACAAACCCACAGCAAACATCATTCTCAATGGTGAAAAACTGAAAGCATTTCCTCTAAGATCAGGAAGAAGACAAGGATGTCCACTCTCACCACTATTATTCAACAGAGTTTTGGAAGTCCTAGCCACTGCAATCAGAAAGGAAAAAGAAATAAAAGGAATACAAATTGGAAAAGAAGAACTAAAACTGTCACTGCTTGCAGATGACATGATACTATACCTACAGAATACTAAAAATGCCACCAGAAAACTACTAGAGCTAATCAATGAATTTGGTAAAGTTGCTGGATACAAAATTAATGCACAGAAATCTCTTGCATTCCTATACACTAATGATGAAAAATATGAAAGAGAAATTATGGAAACACTCCCATTTATCATTGAAACAAAAAGAATAAAATACCTAGGAATATACCTACCTAGGGAGACAAAAGACCTGTATGCAGATAACTATAAGACACTGATGAAAGAAATTAAAGATGATACCAACAGATGGAGAGATATACCATGTTCTTGGATTAGAAGAATCAATATTATGAAAATGACTATACTACCCAGAGCAATCTACAAATTCAGTGCAATCCCAATCAAATTACCAATGCCATTTTTTACAGAATTAGAGCAAAAACTCTTAAAATTTGTATGGAGTCACAAAAGTCCCCAAATAGCTAAAGCAGTCTTTAGGGAAAACAATGGAGCAGAGGAATCAGACTCCCTAACTTCAGACTATACTACAAAGCTACAGTAATCAAGACAACATGGTACTGGCACAAAAACAGAAATATAGATCAATGGAACAAGATAGAAAGCCCAAAGATAAACCCACACACCTATGGTCAACTAATCTATAACAAAGGAGTCAAGGATATACAATGGAGAAAAGACAGTCTCTTCAATAAGTGGTGCTGGGAAAACTGGACAGCTACATATAAAAGAATGAAATTAGAACACTCCCTAACACCATACACAAAAATAAACTCAAAATGGATTTGAGACTTAAATATAAGACCAGACACTATAAAACTCTTAGAGGAAAACATAGGAAGAACACTCGTTGACATAAAGCACAACAAGATTTTTTTTGATCCACCTCCTAGAGTAATGGAAATAAAAACAAAAATAAACAAATGGGACCTAATGAAACTTGAAAGCTTTTGCACATCATCCATAAACAAGACGAAAAGACAATCCTCGGAATGAGAGAAAATATTTGCAAACGTATCAACAGATAAAGGATTATTCTCCAAAATATATAAACAGCTCATGCAACTCAATAATAAAGAAACAAACAACCCAATCCAAAAACGGGCAGAAGACCTAAATAGACATTTCTCCAAAGAAGACATACAGGTGGCCAAGAAGCACATGAAAAGCTGCTCAACATCACTAATTATTAGAGAAATGCAAATCAAAAGTACAATGATGTATCACCTCACACAAGTTAGAATGGGCATCATCAGAAAATCTACAAACAACAAATGCTGGAGAGGGTGTGGAGAAAAGGGAACCCTCTTGCACTGTTGGAGAACAGTATGGAGGTTCCTTATAAAACTAAAAATGGAATTACCATATGATCCAGCAATGCCCCTACTGGACATATACCCAGAGAAAACCATAATTCAAAAAGACACATGCACACCAATGCTCATTGCAGCACTATTTACAACAGGCAGGTCATGGAAGCAACCTAAATGCCCATCAACAGACAAATGGATAAAGAAGTTGTAGTACATATATACAATGGAATATTACTCAGCTGTAAAAAGGAATGAAACTGGGTCATCTTTGAGATGTGGATGGATCTAGAGACTATCATACAGAGTGAAGTAAGTCAGAAAGAGAAAAATAAATATCATATATTAACACATATATGTGGAACCTAGAAAAATGGTCCATATGAACCGGTTTGCAGGGCAGAAGTTGGGACACAAATGTAGAGAACAAACACATGGACACCAAGCAGGGAAAGCCATGGTGGGGGTGGGGATGGTGGTGTGATGAACTGGGTGACTGGGATTGACACGTATACACTGATGTGTATAAAACTGATGACTAATAAGAACCTGCTGTATAAAAAAATAAATAAAATAAAATTTGAAATAAAACAAAAAAAAAGAGAGACAATGAGAAGTGAGAAAAAAACACAGTGGGTGAGTTAGCTAGCAGTATACCCAATATAATTGGTTTGCTTATTTCATAATTATTAAAATTTTATTGACCATTCTTCAATCTCATTATCCTAAATGAGTCTGAATAGAAGAAATATGATTACGTGAATAAAATACCTAGTTTAAAAAAAAAAAAGAGGGCTTCCCTGGTGGCGCAGTGGTTCAGAGTCCACCTGCCGATGCAGGGAACACGGGTTTGTGCCTTGGTCTGGGAAGATCCCACATGCCGCGGAGCGGCTGGGCCCATGAGCCATGGCCGCTGGGCCTGCGCGTCCGGAGCCTGTGCTCCACAACGGGAGAGGCCGCAACAGTGAGAGGCCCGCGTACCGCAAAAAAAAAAAAAAAGAGAGAGAGAGAGAAAAATATAGTGGTAAATAAAAACTGTTAGGGTGTCTCAACAGTAAATAGTAAAATACATAATAAAAAAATAATGTGACACATTAATGACGAAATTTTCCCTGGACTTTCAGAATATCTTTTGGATCGTTTTCTGCAGTTTACATCCCCAAACTTTGTAGGGACTGGCTGTGTGTGAGATGAAACTAGAATACTCTTTTTAAAAAGTATACCCCGACTTACCTATTCCATGATTCTTATAATCTTAAGAGTCCAAAATATTTAGAAAATATGTATTCAAGTGCAGTGACTTTACGTATCCCCACCATTAAGCCTGCAAAAGAATTTTAACCATCTATAACCTAATAATAATGCCAGATGTATTATCGAGATAACAGAGAGACTTTTTTTGTTTTCCAAACATTCAAGTAAACACCACAATAAACAGATACAGTAGTAAAACCACCCACAAAATATATGAAACACAAGTACTTTCTAACATGTTTTTTAGGGTCATGATTAAGTCTGGCCAATCATTTTCCTTTTCTTTTTTCTTGGCTTACACATCCCCAAGTTAATGGAACTTACACTTCACAAAATTTCTTTATTTCAATATTTTAAAGTGGTTGCCATTCACAGTAAATAATTTGGAAGATTCATTTGAATTTTCCTTATATGTCCTTTCTTTTCATCTAGTTCCTATTCCAAAAAAGAAGCGTGAATGTTGACATTCACAAAAATAGTTAATACTTGTTACTCAATGATTTATTTAAAAAAGCATGCATGGAACACGTTGATATTACCTATTTCAGGATATTTCAATACTGCATCATAAATAACATACATTTAAAAATAAGTAGGGGGACTTCCCTGGTGGCACAGTGGTTAAGAATCTGCCTGCCAATGCAGGGGACGTGGATTCAATCCCTGGTCCAGGAAGATCCCACATGTCGCGGAACAACTAAGCCCTTGTGCCACAACTACTGAGCCTGTGCTCTGGAGCCTGCAAGCCACAACTACGGAACTCACGTGCCACAGCTACTGAAGTCTGTGTGCCTAGAGCCTGTGCTCCACAACAAGAGAAGCCACTGCAATGAGAAGTCTGCATACCACAATGAACAGCACCCCTGCTCACCGCAACTAGAGAAAGCCCGCATGCAGCAATGAAGACCCAACACAGCCAAAAAATAAACAAATAAATTATAAATAAATAAATAAATCCATAGGGACTTCCCTGGTGGTCCAGTGGGTAAGACTCCGTGCTCCCAACGCAGGGGGCCCAGGTTTCATACCTGGCTGGGGAACCGGATCCCGCATGCATGCCGCAACCAAGAGCCTGCATGCCACAATGAAGATCCCACATGCTGCAACTAAGACCCAGTGCAGCCAAAATAAATTTTTTTTTAAAGTAGGACAATTAAAAAGTACGTTTAAGTTTCTGGGGTTAAGATGGCAAGTTATATACATGCGTTTAATTTTAGTCCCTTCTGAAACCCTACTAAAAACTAAATCAGAGAAATTCTTTCAAATGAAAAATACTTCAGAAGGATAGGAGTAAAACGGTAAGAAGCTTTCATCATCACATTCAAATGAAAATAGGAAAATTAAGTGACTGTATATATACTAATATCTAAGAGCAGTCAGGCTTCTTCCCTGTTTGGTACCCAGAATCCTTACAGACAGATCCTTACCTGATAGATAGGAGGCTGATGTCTTCCCTGAGGAAAGTAACCAATCTGAGAAATGACAACAAAATTTATATTCTCAGAATAAGATATTTCACCCATGAAACATAAACAAGATTCTATAAAGAAGTCAGTAAAAATCTTAAAAGGAAAGTTGAGGCAATTTACTTACTAGGAAATTAGAAACTGAAAGTAGAACAAAAACAGAGAGAAACAGAAAATAGGAGAGAAAATTAGAGAACCAGAAGACAAATGAAGAACCAATATCCATTTTAGGAGAGAACAGAAAAAAATGTAGGCAAAGTTATAATCAAAGGGTGGAAAACAAAGCAAACAAAACAAAGAAAATGTCTTAGGGTTGAGGAGTAAGCTGCCAGATTAAAAGGGCCTTAAACCCAATGGATGAAAGGAGACTCACACACAGAAACATCACAGCAAAATTTCAGAATCTTTGGGGATAAACTATAAAGATTCCACAAGGTTCCAGGAAAAAAAGGTGACATACAATCCAGGAAACAGAATGTCCTCAAGGCTTCTCAACAGCTACCCTGGAAGCTTTTAAATATAATGGTGCATCTTCAAAATAGTGAAAAAAAAATTATTTCTAAGCTAGAATTAAATGTCCAAGCTATTATCAAGGAAGACCAAAAAATATATCTTTCAAACACCCTATCTCAAGGAGCTATTCAAGATATGCTCCACCAAAATGACAGAGTAAAGAAAGAGAAAGACAAGGATACAGGAAACAAATGAGTCAACACATAACATAACAGGGAAGAAAGCAACCTCTATGAATACAGTAAAGGAAGAGTCCAAGGGTTACAGCTCTGTAACAGACCTAAAGGGTAACCAATCTACAATATAACACTGTGATTTGAGAAATAGGTATATTGAAGTCTATTATCAATAAGCTCTTCTCTGCCTCTGTAATTTTTTTTGTAGCCTGAGGACAGAACCCCTGAATTTAAGTCTAATATATAACTGGCTTGTTTTGATCATGTGGTAATGAAACTCATGCTCTCTGCTGTGCTTCATATATATCAACTGAGAACATGCATTTCATACTTCAGAACTGTTCTGCTTTGACTTACTCCTGAGAACATGAGGTAAACCACAGTGAATTTAGAATTACGAAGGAGACAGTAGCCCATTCCCTCTAACTGTACTTTGGTGAGGCATCTGGTATCTAGTGTACAATAAAGGTCTGCTAGATGCCTCAACGGCAGTAAAGAGGATTCACCATCACTCATCACTATTCACTTTATGAATGAGTCTTTATGACCTCCCCCCAAAGAAACTGTGAAGCCACACAATGACCCAGAAACTGTTCTACTTGTATTTTCTACCTTTTCTACAAGAAGCCTTCAACCAACGGTGGCAATAATACACTGTCCATACAGAGTTAAGTCTGTTTTTGTTACTCAGTTTTTGAAAAGTAAACGGTAACTGTTTATGGATACATACTTCCGTTATACAGCTATAAAAAAAAAAAGCAAAGCCAGGACACTGGTTACCTGTTTTGGGATAGGGAAGGAGGAGGAAGGGCAACTGGGAAGGGGAACACTGAGGAACACTTACAATGTTCTACTTTTTAACCTCGGTGGCAGCTAAAGAGTAAGTAATTTATTATGTAAATTTAAGTAAAATAAAATTTTATGTAAACACATTTTATATATCATTTTTATAGTGCATTTATTTTATAATTCAAAAAATAGGTTTATATTTCCTGAACTAGCAACATCATAATTCAGATAAATAAAAAACTTTTCTGTTAAATTCATCTACAAATTCTCAAAGTGGGCTTCCCCCAAGAATTCAAAGGTTGTTCTATGAATGTAATTCACCATATTAACCATATTAAAAAAAAAAAGAGAACGTATTACAGGAGAAAATATATGAAGAAAAAGCACTTGATGAAATTCAATAATCATTTATGAGCAAGGAAAAAAACATTCTTTAAGCTATATAAGAAGGAAGAAATTCTTTAACCTAATAAATGGTATCTATGCAAAATCTAGAGCTAATATCACTTACTGGTAAAACGTTAGAGATTTCCAATTACAACGCCTCCAATAGGTAATAGGGTAGTGTCCCTGATTTTGATCTGTTTGGCCTTTGAGAAAGGTAAGCAAGGCCTAAGGCAATGGGAACCCAAAATAGAAGTTGTCTTATTTAACTTCAAAATGCTTGACTTCTCTAAAATATAAATTTTTTACTCATTAAAACTTACTAACACATGTGAAAAAGTGAGCTATTGGGAGACAATGTATGTAATATATAACCAGTAAATGATTAGTATCTAGAATATATAAAGAAGTGCTACAAAACAATCTTTTAAAAGAGACAAGCTTCTATTGAAAAATGGACTACAAATATTGCACAAGGGACTGAAAAAAGAAGCCAAAAGGGTCAAGAAATATATGAAAAGATGCTCAATTTTCCTGGTTATCAAAGAAGAACAAATGAAAACAACATTGAGATACTATTTTATGAGATTAGATGCAATTACAAAGACTGATATACTAAATGTTGATAAAGACATGAAAAAACAGGAACTCTCAAAAAGCTGATGGGAAAATATATGGAGACAATGGCCCTGGAGAGCAATTAGGCAATATCTAATAAAGTGAGTAAGTGTCTCCTAAATGCAGTATTTCTAGTTCTAAAAATACACCCTCAAAAAGGTGTCACTGTACCTACCCCATGGAGATATGTACAAAAACATTCACTAAAACATTGCTTTTAATAGAAAAAAATAAGAAACAACCTAGAAGTTATTCATAGGAGTATGGATAAATATATTTGACAGAATCATATAACTGAATACCATACATCATTTAAAATAAATGAACTAAAACTACTAAACCACAAAAACAAAGTTCACTGAAAAGAGCATATTACACTAATAAAAATTAATCTGCACTCATTTAACAAAGTTAAATGAGATAAAAAGCATATTATATATACATCATGTCAAGTTTAAAACATGCAGAACAATACCACATATTGTTTATGAATGCCTATATGTATAACAGTATAGAAGCACATATGAGAATAAGAAACAACAAATTTAGACAGTGATTGCCTACTGAGAAGAAGAGCTAGAAAGGGAGACGTACATGAGGAGCACTTTTCTTTCAAACATAGAAGATATGCAAAGTGTTAAAGCTGCACAGCATGAACGTAGGGGAACGTTAGGTTATTCTCCTTATTTACTATGCTTTTATTTATTTTATTTTTTTGGCTGCGCTGTGCAGCATGTGGGATCTTAGTTTGCCAACCAGGGATAGAACCTGCGCCTCCAGCATTGTAAGCTCGGAGTCTTAACCACTGGACTGCCAGGGAAGTCCCTTACTATGCTTTTAGTACATCATTTTTCTTTCCATTTTCAGAACAAACCTGAACTATTAAGCCATACATCTACTAAAAGCCATGTTAAGTTTAATTCTTCGACAAAATAAAAAGCAAGCAAAATTGCTCAGAAAGATGAATACTCCCAATCTCTCACTGATTTACTCCAGGTACTCTAAATGTTAAACTATTTCTGTACCTGGTAATATCAAAATTGTAAGAAATGTGAATATAGTTAATCTAATGTGAGCTAAAAGATTCTTAAAAAAAAAAACTATGAAAATTCTAAATAAAAATATCTTCTAACAAGAAATGAAATAGATACGTGAAAAGTACAAGATTTTAAAAAGAAAAAGACGAAGTTCATAAGATATATATTTTAAAAGTTGTAAGAAGTGGAAACATAAACTAGAAAATTTACCATTAAGAGGCTTATAGGGTTTCCCTGGTGGCGCAGTGGCTGAGAGTCTGCCTGCCGATGCAGGGGAGATGGGTTCATGCCCCGGTCCGGGAAGATCCCACATGCCGCGGAGCGGCTGGGCCCGTGAGCCATGGCCGCTGGGCCTGCGCATCCAGAGCCCGTGCTCCACAACGGGAAAGGCCACAACAGTGAGAAGCCCATGTACCACAAAAAAAAAAAAAAAAAAAAAAAAAAAAAGGGTCTTATAAATGCCTTGTATGATGTGTAATACTACTCTCAATTCCCAGATTTTCTCTCTTCTCTCATTCTCCTTATACTTAATTCTTCTGCTATAAATAGTCACTTCCTTTAAAAAAATTCTCCCCCATTACTAAAGTCCAGGACCAGAGGGCTGCACTGGTGTATTTTACCAAACATTTAAAGAAAATTAATACCAATCCTTCTCAAACTCTTCCAAAAAACAGAAGAGAGGGGAATTCTTCCAAACCCATTTTAGGGGGCTAGCATTACCCTGATACTGAAACCAGACAAGGATCACACTCACTCTCTCTCTCTCTCTCTCTCTCTCTCACACACACACACACACACACACACACACACACACAATTACACACTAATATCCCTGACGAACACAGGTGCAAAATTCGTCAACAAAATATTAACAAACTAAATCCAACAATACATTAAAAGGATCATACCCCATGATCAAGTGGGATTTATTCAATGGATGCAAGGATGTTTAAACATCCACAAATCAGCCGATGTAACACACCATGTTAAAAATGAAGGACAAAAGTCATATGATTATCTCAAGAGATGCAGTAAAAGCATTTGACAAAATTCAACATCCATTTATGATAAAAACTCTGCACTAAGCAGGTATAAAGGGAATATATCTCAACATAATAAAGGCCATATGTGACAAGTCAATAGCTAACATAATATTCAACGGTGAAAACCTGAGAGCTATTCTTAACAGATTAGGAACAAGATGAAGATGCCCACACATGCCACTTTTATTCAACATAGTATTGGAAGTCCTAGCTTTTAGGCAAGGGCTAATTGCGAGAACAATTAGGCAAGGAAAAGAAATAAAAGGCATCCAAACTGGAAAAGGAGAAGTAAAACTGTTACTATTTGCAGATGACATTATATTATATATAGTCCTTATACCCTAAGGCCTCCATGAAAAAACTGTTAGAACTAATAAATGAATTCAGTAAAATTGAAAGATACAAAATCAAGACACAAAAACCTGTTTGTGTTCCTTTACACTAATAATGAACCATCAGAAAAAGAAATTAAACAATCCTATTTACAACTGAATCAAAAAGAATAAACTTAACGAAGGAAGTATAAGATCTGTATATTGAAAACTACAAAACATTAATTAAAGAAAATGAAAAACACACAAACGTAAAAGGAAAGATGTTCTATGCTCTTGGGTTGTAAAAATTAATATTGTTAAAAATGTACACATTACCCAAAGCAATATCCAGATTCAATGCAATTTCTATCAGAATTCCAATGGTATTTTTCACAGAAATAGAACAAACAATCCTAAAATCTGTACAGAATCACAAAAGACCCTGAATAGCCAAAGCAATATGGAGAAAGAAGAAAAAAGCTACAGCAATTAAAACAGCATATGGTATTGGCATAAAAAACAAATAGATCAATGGAACATAATAAACATAATACAAAGCCCAGAAATAAACTCATGCATACATGGTCAATTAGTTTATAACAAGGTAGCCAAGAATTTACAATGAGGAAAGGGAAGTCTATTAAATAAATGGTGCTGGGAAAAGTGGACAGGCACATGCTAAAGAATGAAACTGGAAAGCTACCTTATACCATACAAAAAAATTAACTCAAAATGGATTAAAAAGACCTGAACATAAGACCTGAAACCATAAAACTCCTAGGAAAAATCATAGGCAGTAAGCTCCTTAATGTAGGTCTTGGTGATGATTTTCGAAAACTGACACAAAGAGCAAAAGTAACAAAAGCAAAAATGATACAAGTGGGACTACATCAAACTAAACAGCTTCTTCACAGCAAAGGAAATCATCAATAAAATGAAAAAGACAACCTACTGAATGGAAGAAAATAACTGCAAATCATACAGGTGATAAGGGGCTGGTACCCAAACTATATAAAGAACTCATACAACTCAGTAGCAAAAAATAGATTTAAAAAAATGAGCAGAGGATCTGAATAGACATTTTGCCAAAGAAGACATGCAGATGGCCAACAGGCATATGAAAAGATGCTCAACATCACTAATCAGGGAAATGCAAATAAATCAAAACCACAATGAGGTATCACCCCATACCTGTTAGAACGGCTAGTATCAGAAAGACAAGAAATAACAAGTGTTGGTGAGAATGTGGAGAAAGGGAACCCTTCTGCACTGTTGGTGGGAATGTAAATTAGTGCAGTCACTATGGAAAACAGTATGGAGGGTCTCAAAATATTAAAAACAGAACTACCATATGATCCAGCAATTCCACTTCTGGGTATTTAACTGAAGAAAATGAAAACACTAATTTGAAAAGATATGTGCTCCCCTACGTTCATTGCAGCATTATGTACAATAGCCAAGATATGGAAACAACCTAAGTGTTTACTGACGGATAAAGAAATATTATTCCACTATAAAAAAATAATAAATTCTTGCCATTTGCAACATGATAAACCTCAAGGGCATTAAGCTAAGTGAAGTAAGTCAGACAAAGAAAAATATCATGTGATCTCTCTTACATGTGGAATCTAAAAACAAAAACAAGTTCATAGATCAGAGAACAAACAGGTGAATGACTTTTTTTTGTTTTTATTTTTATTTTAAAGAGTAATTTATTTTAAAAAAATACAAAAATAAAAATAAATATAGCACCTAACCAAATTTAGGATTCGTAGGCTATTTCCCAATTGCTAGTTCCTCTCCCATAGCTATCTAATAAGCAAATTAATTAAAAACAAACAACAGGGGGCTTCCCTGGTGGCGCAGTGGTTGAGAGTCCACCTGCTGATGCAGGGGACACGGGTTCGTGCCCCGGTCTGGGAGGATCCCACATGCCGCGGAGAGGCTGGGCCCGTGAGCCATGTCCTCTGAGCCTGCGCGTCCGGAACCTGTGCTCCACAACGGGAGAGGCCACAACAGTGAGAGGCCCGCATACTGCAAAAAAACAACAACAAAAACAAAAAACAAGAAAAAACTCCACTTGATAACACCTGTTTCCTTTCTTTTCCTTTCTCCATAGCACATTAGACCATCTCACATGTAATACATATACTTTTACGCTTGTTATCTGCCTCCCTACTAGAATGCAAGCTTCATGAGGGTTGAAAGCTTTTATTTTTCTTTCAACACTGAATCCCCAACATCTAGAACACAGATGCCTTAAACACAGGAAGTAGTAATGAATGAGCATCTGTTGAATGAATGAATGAATGAATGCACTTAGAATCGTACCTGGCATACCTGATGTTACCTGACCTCGACTTCAAAATTTTTACCATCATCATCATCTTTATTATTAATCTCACAGGAATTGCAGTCTCTCCTGTATTGTCTCTGGAATGTTGATAGCCAAAAAATTTTGATCCAATTGGAAATGACAACTGATCTTTATATTCTCTCTAGGCACTAGTCATTCCTTAGCTATAGTTACTAAGGCAACTAGACTCTACATGGATTTTGCCCCATGTATATTTTGTCATGTCAAAAATGTTTTTAAAAAAAATTGTAATACTTTTCCCACACCAACTTTTCTGCCTCATAACATTTCAGAATGACTTATAAAATCGAAAACCTAGAAACTCAAGACTATAGAAAGGAAAGCCAAGAATACTTTCTCCTAAAGTGAGTATGATAAAAATGATGAATGTTTTCTAAGCGCTTTTAAATCCATCTCCCTCTCTCTTCCTATCAGCATAAGTATACTGTTATGGTAGTTTGGAACCCACAATGAGTACAAAGAAACTTCTGGCGCTAAAACTGACACAGTGTTTGAATACTCATTTTACCACTTGTTCAGTATATAACAAAGAAAAAAGTTATTTAAGGCCTCTGAGCACAATGCATTTTAAAAAGAAATATAACAGATTAAGTAGAGACTAAAGAAAAAATGAATATAAAATTCTTTAGGACCATAGGGTTGGGGAGTGTGCGTGGGGCTAGGTTTGCTTCTGGAAATGAGCTCTTTTGACAATATTAAAACAAAAATCAGATTTTGGTAGTGTGCCTTATCTTTGGCTCATAAAGTTAACTATAAACATTTATTAAATGTTATGTCATTTTTAATGTAACAAACACAAGGACTCATTTACAAAAGCTGTATGAAGAGTCAATTTTAGAATACCAAACTATTTTATAAAATTGTTCCATCATTTTACACGCCCACCAGGAAAGTTAAAGAGACCCCAAGGATGTGCATTCTTTCAAACACCTATTTTTTTTTTTTTTTTTTTTTTTTTTTGTGGTACGCGGGCCGCTCACTGTTGTGGCCTCTTCCGTTGGGGAGCACAGGCTCCGGACGCACAGGCTCAGCGGCCATGGCTCATGGGCCCAGCCGCTCCGCGGCACGCAGGATCCTCCCAGACCGGGGCATGAACTCATGTCCCCTGCATTGGCAGGCGGACTCTCAACCACTGCGCCACCAGGGAAGCCCTCAAACACCTATGATTGTCACATTTAAATATTTCTGCTAAAAATGTTTTGTAAAATAGTTTATCTCTTAATGTGCATCTTCCTGATCACTAAAGATGAATACCTCTCAATGTGATTATTATTCAGTATTTTCATTTTTATGCAATGTCTGCTCATTTATTTATCTCCCCTCCTTCCCCATCCCTCATGAGCCTTCTTGTGCATTACTCATTAATTTACAGAAATTACGTCATATAATCAATTACTTAAAGATATCTTTAGATTAAAAAAATTAACCTTAAAAGACAGGTTTATCAATCTTTATTAAACAAGGAATACTAAGTCTTGTTTTAAAACATGTTCCCTACTTCATAGCCTACATATTCACCACTATATTTGCAGTTTTAAATTTCTGTTTATGAAACTGAAATGTGTACTCATCAGGTCCTTGTGAACCCATCCAACGACTGTACCTATTTGGGAAAGATTCAATTTCAGCTTTTTCCATAGGGTATCATTTTTTCCCCAGCTGAATATAGAACACTCCCCTCCTTTTCCAACTGATCTAACGTTTTACCTCTGTGACAAACCAAAATTCCACAGCATGCTCAGTTCTGTTTTGGGGGGAGATAGCTATTTTACTGTACCAATCAATTTGTCTATTCCTATGTCAAATGTCACACTGTTTTAATTACTCAAGCTTCACACATGTCCTCTTATTTGATAGAAAACAATGACCATCTACACCTGGATCTTCTTGCAAAAAGTATCTCATTTTTAGTGTTCATTGTTAGAAATAAAATTTACAGTTACTTTATCAACTGTCAGAAAAAAAAAAACCCATTACTTTTTCGACCAAATTTAAATTATATCTATAAATGAATTTGGTGCAGAATTGACATTATTATACTAAATGTTCCTGGAAACATTGTATAAAAATTCTGAAAGCTTTATGATTTCTTTTATAGAGGTCTTGCACATTTTTGGTTAAATATATTCTAAAGAACTTGTCTCTGATCATCTACATTAATATAAATGGTATCTCCTATTTAATTACATTTTCTAGTCGATTAGCCCTGATATATAAAAATGGGAGTGAATTTGGATATTACATGGGTGTGTGATTTTGTTTTCTTACAATGTCTTTGGTTTTTGTATCTGGGTAATGCTGGACTCATAAAATTATCTATTTTCTGAAAGAGTATGCGTAGGTCTGGTATTATTTTTTTCTTAAATACGTTTGATATAATTCACCAGTGAGACCATCTACTGAAAACAGTTTACTTTGTGCAAAAGTCTCTCATTATAAATTAAACTTTGGGACTTTGCTGGTGGCGCAGCGGTAAAGAATCCGCCTGCCAATGCAGTGGACAAGGGTTCGACCCCTTGTCTGGGAAGATCTCACATGCCAAAGAGAAACTAAGCCCATGTGCCACAATTACTGAAGACTGCACGACTAGAGGCCGAGCTCCATAACAAGACAAGCCACCACAATGAGAAGCCCGTGCACTGCCACGAAGAGTAGCCCTCGCTTGCCGCAACTAGAGAAAGCCCACAAACAGCAATGAAGACCCAACACAGCCAACAAGAAACAAATGAAATATTAAATTTGTTTAATACACATAGAGCTAATTCAAGTAATCTCCTTCTACTTGAGTGAGCTTTTGAGTTTTTGTCTTCAAGAAATTTGCCCATTTCAAGAAAGTAATCAAATTTTTTAGCATAAAGTTATTTATTATATTCTCTTAATCCTTCTAATGATGTAGATCTCTAGTGATATTCTTTTTTCACTCCTTGTATATAATATATATATCTACCATTTTTGTGGATTTTATTTTTTTATACAGCAGAGTCTTATTATTTATCCATTTAATACATATTAGTGTATATATGTGAATGCGAATCTCCCAATTCATCCCATCACTACACCCCCCCCCACTTTCCCCCCTTGGTGTCAATACATTTGTTCTCTACATCTGTGTCTCTATTTCTGCCCTGCAAACCAGTTCATGTGTACCACTTTTCTCCATTCCACATATATGCATTAATATACGATATTTGTTTCTCTCTGACTTACTTCAATCTGTATAACACTCATTAGATACACCCACATCTCTAAAAATGACCCATTTGTGTTCCTTTTCATGTTTGAGTATACTCCATTGTATACATGTGCCACATCTTTATCCATTCATCTGTCAAGGGGCATTTAGGTTGCTTCCATGACCTAGCTATTGTAAATAGTGCTGCAATGAACATTGGGGTGCATGTGTCTTTTTGAATTATGGTTTTCTTTGGGTATATGCCCAGTAGTGGGATTGCTGGGTCATATGGTAATTCTTTTAGATTTTTAAGGAAACTTCATACTGTTTGCCACAGTGGCTGTATCAATTTACATTCCCACCAACAGTGCAAGAGGGTACCCTTTTCTCCACACCCTCTCCAGCACTTCTTTTTTTTTTTTTTTTTTTTGGTACGCGGGCCTCTCACCGCCTCAGCCTCTCCTGCTGCGGAGCACAGGCTCTGGACGCGCAGGCCCAGCAGTCATGGCCCATGGGCCCAGCCACTCCGTAGCACACAGGACCCTCCTGGACCGGGGCACGCACCCGCGTCTCCCGCATCGGCAGGCGAACTCCCAACCACTGCGCCACTAGGGAAGCCCCTCCAGCATTTCTTGTTTGTAGATTTTCTGATGATGTCCATTCTAACTGGTGTGAGATGATACCTCACTGTAATTTTGATTTGCATTTCTCTGATAATTAGTGATGTTGAGCAGCTTTTCATGTGCTTCTTGGCAATCTGTATGTAGTCTTTAGAGAAATGTCTATTCTTTGATATTGAGCTGCATGAGCTGCTTGTAAATTCTGGAGATTACTCCTTTGTCAGCTGCTTCTTTTGCTAATATTTTCTCCCATTCTGAGGGTTGTCCTTTCGTCTTGCATATCATTGCCTTTGCTGTGCAAAGCTTTTAAGTTTCATTAGGTCCCACTTGTTTATTTTTGTTTTTATTTCCATTTCTCTAGGAGGTGGGTCAAAAAGGTTCTTGCTGTGATTTATGTCAAAGAATGTTCTTCCTATGTTTTCCTCTAAGACTTTTATAGTGTCTGGCCTTACGTATAGGTCTTTAATCCATTTTGAGCTTATTTTTGTGTATGGTGTTAGGGAGTGTTCTAATTTCATTCTTTTGCACACAGTGGTCCAGTTTTCCCAGCATCACTTAATGAGGAGACTGTCCTTTCTCCATTGTATATTCTTGCATCCTTTATCAAAGATAAGGTGACCATACGTGTGTGGGTTTATCTCTGAGCGTTCTATCTTGTTCCATTGATCTATATTTCTGTTTCTGTGCCAGTACCATACTCTCTTGATTACTGCAGCTTTGTAGTATAGTCTGAAGTCAGGGAGTCTGATTCCTCCAGCTCCGTTTTTTTCCCTCAAGATTGCTTTGGCTACTCAGGGTCTTTTGTGTCTCCATACAAATTTTAAGATTTTTTGTTCTAGTTTTCTAAAAAATGCCATTGGTAATTTGACAGGGATTGCACTGAATCTGTAGATTGCTTTGGGTAGTATAGTCATTTTCACAATATTGATTCTTCCAATCCAAGAACATGGTTTCTCTCTCCATCTGTTGCTATCATCTTTAATTTCTTTCATCAGTGACCTATAGTTTTCTGCATACAGGTCTTTTGTCTCCCTAGGTAGGATTATTCCAAGGTATATTATTCTTTTTGTTGCAAAGGTAAGTGGGAGTGTTTCCTTATTTTCTCTTTCAGATTTTCATCATTAGTGTATAGGAATGCAAGAGATTTCTGTGCATTAACTTTGTATCCTGCAACTTTACCACATTCATTGATTAGCTCTAGTAGTTTTCTGGTGGCATCTTTAGGATTCTCTAGGTATAGTATCATGTCATCTGCAAACAGTGAGTTTTACTTCTTTTCCAATTTGGATTCCTTTTACTTCTTTTTCTTCTCTGATTGCTGTGGCTAGGACTTGCAAAACTATGTTGAATAATACTGGTGAGAGTGGACATCCTTGTCTTGTGCCTGATCTTAGAAGAAATGCTTTCAGTTTTTCACCACTGAGAATAATGTTTGCTGTGGGTTTGTCATATATGGCCTTTATTATGTTGAGGTAGGTTCCCTCTATGCCCACTTTCTAGAGAATTTTTTTTATCATAACTGGGTGTTGAATTTTGTCAAAAGCTTTCTCTGCATCTACTGAGATGATCATTTGGTTTTTCTTCTTCAATTTGTTAATACGGTGTATCACATTGATTGATTTGTGTACTCTGAAGAATCCTTGCATCCCTGGGATAAATCCCACTTGATCATGCTGTATGATCCTTCTAATGTGTTGTTGGATTCTGTTTGCTAGTATATTTTGTTGAGGATTTTCCATTCTATATTCATCAGTGATATTGGTCTGTAATTTTCTTTTTTGTAGTACTTTGTCTGGTTTTGGTATCAGGGTGAGGGTGGCCTCATAGAAGGAGTTTGGGAGTGTTCCTTCCTCTTCAATTTTTTGGAAGAGTTTGAGAAGGATGGGTGTTAGCTCTTCTCTGAATGTTTGATAGAATTCACCTGTGAAGCCATCTGGTCCTGGACTTTTGTTTGTTGGAAGATTTTTAATTACACTTTCAATTCCATTACTTGTGATTGCTCTGTTCATATTCTCTGTTTCTCCCTGGTTCAGTATTGGAAGGGTATATACCTTTCTAAGAATTTGTCCATTTCTTGCAGGCTGTCCATTTTATTGGCATAGTTGCTTGTAGTAGTCTCTTAGGATGCTTTGTATTTCTGTGGTTGTCTGTTGTAACTTCTCCTTTTTCATTTCTAATTTTAGTGTTTTGAGTCCTCTCCCTCTTTTTCTTGATGTGTCTGGCTTATGGTTCATCAATTTTGTTTATCTTCTCAATGAACCAGCTGTTACTTTTACAGATCTTTGTTATTGTTTTCTTTGTTTCTACTTCATTTATTTCTGCTCTGATCTTTATGATCTCTTTCCTTCTGCTAACTTTGGGTTTTCTTCCTTCTTCTTTCTCTAGTTCCTTTAGGTGTAAGGTTAGATTGTTTGAGATTTTTTCCTGTTTCTTCAGGTAGGCTTGTATTGCTATAAACTTCCCTCTTAGAACTGCTTTTGCTGCATCACATAGGTTTTGCATCGTCGTATTTTTGTGGTTATTTGTCTCTAGGTATTTTTGATTTCCTCTTTGATTTCCTCAGCAATCTCTTGGTTATTTAGTAATGCATTGTTTAGCCTCCATGTGTTTCTGACTTTTACATTTTATCCCCTGTAATTTATTTCTAATCTCATAGCGTTGTGGTCAGAAAAGATGCTTGATATGATTTCAATTTTCTTAAATTTACCGAGGCTTGATTTGTGACCCATGATGTGATCCATCCTGGAGAATGTTCCATATGCGCTTGAGAAGAAAGTTTAATCTGCTGTTTTGGGATGGAATGTCCTATAAATAACAATTGAATCTATCTGGTCTATTGGGTCGTTTAAAGTTTGTGTTTCCTTATTAATTTTCTGTCTGGATCATCTGTCCATTGATGTAAGTGAGGTGTTAAAGTCCCCCAGTATTACAGTGTTACTGTAGACTTCCTCTTTCATAGCTGTTAGCAGTTGCCTTATGTATTGACGTGCTCCTATGTTGGGTGCGTATATACTTTTGTTATATCTTCTTCTTGGATTGATCGTTGATCATTATGTAGTGTCCTTCCTTGTCTCTTGTAACATTCTTTATTTTAAAGTCTATTTTATCTGATATGAGTATTGCTACTCCAGCTTTCTTTTGATTTCCATTTCCATGGAATATCTTTTTCCATCCCCTCACTTTCACTCTGAATGTGTCCCTAGGTCTGAAGTGGGTCTCTTGTAGACAGCATATATATGGGTCTTGATTTTGTATCCATTCAGCGAGCCTGTGTCTTTTGGTTGCAGCATTTAATCCATTCACGTTTAAGGTAATTATTGATATGTATGTTCCTATCACCATTTTCTTAATTGTTTTGGGTTTGTTTTAGTCGGTCCTTTTCTTCTCTTGTGTTTCCCACTTAGAGAAGTTCCCTTAGCATTTGTTGTAGAGCTGGTTTGGTGGTGCTGAATTCTCTTAGCTTTTGCTTGTCTTTAAAGCTTTTGATTTCTCTGTCGAATCTGAATGAGATCCTTGTCAGGTAGAGTAATCCTGGTTGTAGGTTCTTCCCTTTCATCACTTTAAATATATCACGCCACTCCCTTCTGGCTTGTAGTTTCTGCTGAGAAATCAGCTGCTGACCTTATGGGAGTTCCCTTGTATGTTGTCTTTTTTCCGTTGTTGCTTTCAATAATTTTTCTTTGCCTTTAATATTTGTCAATTTGATTACTATGTGTCTCCGCATGTTTCTCCTTGGGTTTATCCTTCCTGGGACTCACTGTGCTTCCTGGACTTGGGTGGCTATTTCCTTTCCCATGTCAGGGAATTTTTCAACTATAGTCTCTGCAAATATTTTCTCGGGTCCTTTCTCTCTCTCTTCTCCTTCTGGGACCCCTATAATGCGAATGTTGTTGCATTTAATGTTGTCCCAGAGGTCTCTTTGGCTGTCTTCATTTCTTTATTCTTTTTTCTTTATTCTGTTCCGGAGCAGTGAATTCCACCATTCTGTCTTCCAGGTCACTTATCCGTTCTTCTGCCTCAGTTATTCTGCTGTTGATTCCTTCCAGTGTATTTTTCATTTCAGTTATTGTACTGTTCATCTCTGTTTGTTTGTTCTTTAATTCTTCTAGGTGTATGTTCTTTAATTCTTCTGGGACTTTGTTAAACATTTCATACATCTTCTCCATCTTTGCTTCCATTCTTTTTCCGAGGTCCTGCATCATCTTCACTATCATTATTTTGAATTTTTTTTCTGAAAGGTTGCTTATCTCCACTTCATGTAGTTGTTTTTCTTGGGTTTTATTTTGTTCCTTCATCTGGTACATATCCCTCTGTCTTTTCATCTTATCTTTCTGTGAATGTGGTTTCTGTTCCACAGGCTGAAGGATTGTAGTTCTTCTTGCTTCTGCTGTCTGCCCTCTGGTGGGTAAGGGTATCTAAGAGGCTTTTGCAAGTATCCTGATGGGAGGGACTGGTGGTGAATAGAGCTGGGTGTTGCTCTGGTGGGCAGAGCTCAGTAAAACTTTAATTTGCTTGTCTGCTGATGGGTGGGTCTGGGTTCCCTCCCTGTTGGTTGTTTGACCTGAGGTGACCCAACACTGGAGCCTACCTGGCTCTTTGGTGGGGCTAATGGCAGACTCTGATAGGGCTCCCACCAAGGAATACCTCCCAGAACTTATGCTTCCAGTGTCCTTGTCCTCATGGTGAGCCACAGCCAGCCCCTGCCTCTGAAGGAGACCCTCCAACTCTAGCAGGTAGTTCTGTTTCAGTCTCCTATGGGGTCACTGCTCCTTCCCCTGGGTCCCGATGTGCACAGTACTTTGTGTGTGCCCTCCAAGAGTGGAGTTCCTGCTTCTCTCAGTGCTGTAGAAGTCCTGCAATCAAATCCCTGTAGCCTTCAAAGTATGATTCTCTGGGAATTCCTCCTATAGTTGCCGGACCCCCAGGTTGGGAAGCCTGACGTGGGGCTCAGAACCTTCACTCCAGTGGGTGGACTTCTGTGGTATAAGTGTTCTCCTGTTTGTGAGTCATCCACCCAGCAGTTATGGTATTTGATGTTACTGTGACTGCACCCCTCTTACCGTCTCATTGTGGCTTCTCTTTTGTCTTTGGATGTGGGGTATCTTTTTTGGTGAGTTCCAGGGTCTTCCTGTCAATGACTGTTCAGCAGTTAGTTGTGATTTCGATGCTCTCGCAAGAGAGTGAGCACACCTCCTTCTACTCCACCATCTTCAACCAATCTCCTATTCTACCTTCTTAATCAGGCTTGAGGCTTATCAATTTTATTGATCTTTTCAAAGAATCAGCTTTTGATTTTTTTGATACTCTATTTTTTATTTAAGTTCATTGATTTCTGCCTATGCCTTTATTTCCTTTCCTACTGTGGATTTGTTTTTTTTAATCTATTTTTCAAGTTTGTTTGTTTGTTTATTTGGTTGTGTCGGGTCTTAGTTGCAGCATGCAGGATCTTCGTTGCAGCATGCGGGATCGTTCACTGCAGCACGTGGGCTCTTTGTTGCAGTGTGCAGGCTCAGTGGTTGCAGCGTGTGGGCTTAGTTGCCCCATGGCATGTGGGATCTTAGTTCCCCGACCAGGGATCAAACCCGCATCCCCTGCATTGGAAGGCAGATTCTTAACCACTGGACCACCAGGGAAGTCCCCCTACTGTGGATTTAATTTTCTCTTCTTTGTTTAGATTCTCAAGGCTCTTAGATCATTGATTTTGATACTTTCTTCCTTTCTCATATAAGCATTTCAAGCTATAAACTTCCAACTAAGCACTGTTTTAGCTGCATCTCACAGATCTTATTGTTTTCATTTTCACTCAATTAAAAATATTTTCTTAATTTCCTGTGACTTGGCTTTTTGACTCACTGATTTAGAAGCACATTTAATCTCCATATATTGGCAGGTTTTTCAGGTATCAGTTATTGATCCCTAATTTATAGCTATAAAAACGCTGAGTCTGTAGTCTACCTATTTCTTGTTCTGAAGTGCACTTTTCCTGATATTAACATACCCACTCTACTTTTGCTTTAATTGGTACTTGTAGAGCCTTTTTTCCTCCATACTTTCACTTCATAACCTATGAGTGTCTTTTATACTTAATGTGGTTTGCCCCTAGACGGCATACAGCTGGGATTTGCTTTAGCTCCCATTTAACAGTTTTTGCCATTTAATTGGGGTGTTTGAGCAGATTATATTTTTGTAAATATTGATTTGTTTTGGTTTAAATCTACCATCTAGCTATTTGATTTGTACTTTTCCATTTGCTGTCTTTTCCCCCTCTTGGGATTATTTCTTTTAGTATGTGTTTTTATCTTCACTAATGACTTATTTAGTACATCTAATCACTATTTCCAGTGACTGCTCTAGGTTTTACAATAAGTATCATTAACATATTATAGTCTACCTTCAAATAATATACCACTTCATCTATAATGTAGAATTCTTTCAACAGTATACTTCCATTCCACCCTCCTGTCCTCTGTACTAATGTTAATATACACCTTAATTTTATCTGTTAGTAAACTAAGAGATTTTTGCTGTAAACAGTCAATGGCTGGAGCTATTATATATATAGCACTGGGAACTCTGATCAATATTCTGTAATAACCTAAATAGGAACGAGAGTCCATATATCCCTGGCATTTATTCAGAGCAGTGTGCATAATGTAATTCTCTTTTGTAAGAAACGTTTTATGATTTTAAAAATAAATTTAGTGAACAAAAAAATTCAATGGCCATTTTAAAGAAACTAAACACCCTACCCCCCCAAACCAAAAACCAAAAAACACACACCTGAAAAGCTTTTTAAAATCTCATGTTTTCCAACAAATTAATCATTTATGGCAGGCTTCATTCCTTTTGTGTAGATTCATGTTTTCTTGTGTTATCATTGTTCTTCTGCCAAAAGGCCCTTAACACTTCTTGTAATTCATGTCTGCTAGTGATAAATTCACTCAGTGTCTGTTTGCTTAGGAAAGCCTTATTTCTCTTTACTCAGAAGGTTCTGCTTTCTGCACAAATAATTCTAAGTTGAGTTTTCTTTCAGTACTTTAAAGATGCCATTCCATTGCCTTTTGGACTGAACCCTGTCCGGAAAGAAGTCTGCTGTCAATCTCACATTTGTTCACCTGAAGGTTATGTGTATTCACTTGCTGCTTTAAGCATTTTCTCTTTATCAGGGATTTGATTACGATGTACCTTGGTATGTAACTGTTTTCTTTGTGGTGTGTTTATCTTGTTTGTGATTCTTTGAGCTTCTTGAATTTGCCTATTTATAATGTTCTTCCAAATACTGAAAGTTTCTGAACATAATTTCAAGTATTTTTGTTGGCTGCCTCTTTGCTGGAACTCCAATTATGGATGAAATCCACAAGCCACCAACACTTTACTGGGTCTCTCCCCCCCCACCCCCCCAGTTTTTTCTCTTTGAGCCTCATTTTGCATAGTTACTATTTACCTTACGGTCATTGATCTTTTCTTTCACTGCATCTAATATGTCGTTAAGCCCATCCAGTGAATTTTTCATTTCGGTTACTGTATTTTTCATCACTAAATATTCATTTGTACCTTATATTTCTCCTGTATTTGTGTTTTCCATAAATCCTTGTACACACTGAGCATATTTATAATACTGTTTTAATATCTTTGTCTGCCATTTCCTTCATTTCTGCCATTATTGCATCTGTTTCTATCAATAGTTTGCCTAATTGAAGTGTCTCTTACTTGTCTACAAAGTACAGGAGCTGAGAATATATGTCTAAAAATTTTTATACCACTTTGACATTGCTGGGACATCAATATTTATGATTTCTTTAAATGTATAAAAGTTAGGTCTGAAACACTGAAAATTTTTTTAAAAAAGTTCCTTCAATATAGTTTGAAAAGTGTTGACCTAGACTTTTAATTCTGAATTAGTATGGACATATTTTCTCTATTCTTTAGTCTTAGCTACATTTTTGTTAAGGAAGAAACAAAAAACTTTACCAAGGTATTTTATTACCTTTACTTTATATATCTCTTTCACAGTTTTAAATTTTTGTCTGTTCATTTCAATGTTTCATCTGAAACTTTTTTATTTTATTTATTTTTGGCTGCATAGGGTCTTCGTTGCTGCATACAGGCTTTCTCTAGTTGTGGTGAGCGGGGGCTACTCTTTGTTGTGGTGAGCAGGCTTCTCATTGTGGTGGCTTCTCTTGTTGCGGAGCACGGGCTCTAGGCGCGCAGGCTCAGTAGTTGTGGCTCACGGGCTCTAGAGTGCAGGCTCAGTAGTTGTGGTGCATGGGCTTAGTTGCTCCACGGCATGTGGGATCTTCCCAGACCAGGGCTCGAATCCATGTCCCCTGGATTGGCAGGTGGATTCTTAACCACTGCGCAACCAGGGAAGCCTCATCTAAAGCTTTTTTAATGTGATAATTTATATAGCAGACCTTTTGAGACTAATATGAATACTGATATTTTTTATTATGTCTTTATATTTGAATGACAGTTGGCTAGATGAAAAATTCTAAGTTCTTTTCAAACTTTTGAGAATAGGAATGTGTTTTCTATTCATATTCAGAGCTGCTGTTGAAAAAATGTGATGTAATCTAATTCTTCACTTATTGGGACTTCTTTCTTTTCCCATCTCTAAGAAAGTTTTAGATTTTTCTTTCCCTTTGGTAGTTTTACATTTAACTTTAATGTGTGTTGTGGGATTTTCCTTATCTCTCCCTTGACTTTTTTGTGGGTCCTTTTTATCTGAAAATAGTCATCCTTCCTTCCCTCCCTCTCTCTCTAATTCAGGAAAACGAATCCTCTTTATTCCTTCAAATATTTTCTCCTCTACTTTTTTTCTCCTTTCCTGACATTTTTTCATCTGAATGTTGGTACCTTCATTTATGTCTTCAATATCTCTCAATTTTTCTTTTCTATATTCTGTTTTGTTATCTTTTCCTCCTTTTTACTGTGAGATCACCACACTCTAATCTTCCAATTAACTGTTTTGTTCTTCCAACAAATTCACTCCGTTATTTATCCTATTTTTGTATTCATTTCAGCTATTGTTTTTTATTGTTTTTCTCTTTTATATTTTCTTGTTCTGTACTGTTAATATCTTTCTTTCTTGAAATCTTTAAGCATATATATTAGAATAATTTCACATTCTTCATTTGTCTATTTTTGTATTTCTGTTATAAACAGAGTCTGTGATCAGTACATTATTTTTCTTTTCTTTGGAATGTCATTAATTCTGGCCTGTGGGCTCATTTTCTTCTAAGAAAAGTCACTCAAGGAATGTATATGGAAGAATGCCAGACCACAGTCTCTATCAACCCTAGTGGGCTCAGAATACTGAGGCAGAAAACACCTAAGGTGGAGAGTTCCAGGCAGCAGCAGAAAACTACACTCAATGTAAGTTCTTTTCTCAAAAAACAATTTCTTGGAAAGGTAGTTTTCACTCTTTGTTCACAGGAAAAAAATATCATGAAAGGGAGATCTTAGACTATAATTCATCAGTACTAGGAATCTGCTGGTTATGTGGTTGTGAAGCAGTACTTCATATTTGTCATCCCCTAAGAAGCAAAGGGCACAATCCTGATTTGACCTCCTAAGGATACCTGGACCAGAATTCTGAGACATTGCAGCCATGGAGAAATTAGGCAACTTTGGTTCAAAAGCGAGAATCAAGAGCAGAACTCCAACAGTTCTTTTCCTATTTTTCCTTCCCATAGCCAAAGCAGGATGCCTACACAGCCCCCAAATAAAGCTCCCATCCCACACAGCATTTTAAAATAGTCCCTTTTCCAGCACCTTAGGAGTTTCCCTCTATATGTTCTGATCCTTCAATTTTCCCTCTACTGAAACTGATTCTGGGTGAAGGAGCCAATAGTCATGCTAAATGAACATCTTTTCAGGAATCTGCACCAGTACATTCTTTTTAATGATGAAATATTTTCTCATCTCTGAGCATATTAGAGGATTTTTCTCTCTAATGTTTTCAAAACGGTTCCTTGCAATTTCTTAGGTGTCAGTTTTTTTCCTATATGACTTTTCTCTCTCATGTTGGGAGATTCTCCTCAAATGCTGAGCATTCCTTGGCTATTAATTTATATAAAAAAGGAATGAAAAATCTGATTCAAACGTGAGTATACGTCAGCTTCACTGAGACAATTAGGTAAACTGCAGGTTGTTTTAGTGAAGGACCCTCAAATTGGAGTATTTTTTTCTCTGGAAAATTATAATTTCTACAAAAATGAACCTCCCTCCAAGCTCTTACTTAGGAGGTATTTGCCAACTTGCAGGATTCTGGGAGCATGACAGGGAAAATAACACAGGGGGAGAGAACTACCACTACTTAGTATGAAGATTTTAAATTTGCTAGATTTTAAACTACAAATCACAAGGATTTAAAGTCAGAATAGATTAGTGTTTCCTGACATTTTATATTTATTGGAACTGTTAAAAATGTCAAAGTTTGTCACAGCACAGCTGGGAGAAAAGATTATATTAAATGTTTCCATAACCAGTCATAAATACTGGTATGAGATATCTAGTGGAGAAGAAGGGTTCTGAAAAACCTATGTATGAAAATTTCACATATACATGAAAATTAGATAATACTGGGCAAGGAATAGAAAGGAGAGAATGGGACAGAAATGGCTGCCTGGGTAAAACCTAGGACTGGGCTGAGAGAGTATGTAGGAGAGAAAAGTCAAAGAAATTTCATTCATAGTCATAAGGGTAGGTGCCTAATCCAAAACCCAGGGAAAGCTTGATGGCTACAACAAACTAATTAAGCCTAGAGATAACACTGATTATGTCTGGAAGCACAAGTTGGTAAACAATGTTACTCACTCAGAAAACAGGAATTAGACTGATAAGAGCACCATAAGAAAGGTTAGTAACAGAAAACTAAGAACAATCTCTCATATACTCTTGGCATACTTAGATGTGATATAAAATGAGACGAGAGGTACAGACACCTGTTTTTTCTTTTTCTTTTTGAAAATTACTACGAATAATAATAGAAACAAATCAAACATTAAACAACACTTTTGGACTTCCCTGGTGGCACAGTGATTAAGAATCTGCCTGCCAATGCAGGAGACATGAGTTCGATCCCTGGTCCAGGAAGATCCCACATGCTGCGGAGCAACTAAGCCCATGTACCACAGCTACTGAGCCTGCGCTCTAGAGCCTGCGAGCCACAACTACTGAGCCCGCATACCACAACTACCGAAGCTTGTGCGCCCTAGAGCCTGTGCACCGCAACTACTGAGCTCACGTGCTGCAAATACTGAAGCCCGTGCGCTCCAGGACCCACGTGCCGCAACTATTGAGCCTGCATGCTGCAATTACTGAAGCCTGTGTGCCTAGAGTCTGTCTCTGCAACAAGAGAAGCCACCGCAATGAGAAGCCTGTGCACCACAACAAAGAACAGCCCCCACTCGCTGCAACTAGAGAAAGCCGGTGTGCAGCAACGAAGACTCAACACAGCCAAAAAACAAGAAAAAAACAAAAAAAAGTAAACAATACTTTCATCACGTAAATAATGACAATGGCTAAATTTTATTAAGCTTATTACATACCACGGACCATGTTATGCATCCTCCCAATTTTCAAATAACCTATCTTGTATGAACTCAACACTATGTAGTTTATCCTCATAACAATGTCATTTTAGCATGTAATAGATGGAGAAATGAAGGTTCAGTAAATTTACCATATTTCACAAAACTAAGTAAATGGCTGAGCCCAAACTCAAATTCAGGTCCTATCTGAATCAAGAACATGCTAAGACTCTGTGGGGGAGATAGTACAAAATAGGGCCCACACCCCAAGGAGCTTCCAGTGGTGATGGAGACCAGATTTATACACATCAAAACCACAGAATTATTTTACACCGATGGCAAGATATAAACAGAGAAGCCCAGTGGAAAGGAAGATTCAGATTTAGACAAATTCATTCATTCAACAAATGTTTCTGGAGAGCCTGGTATGTCCCAGGCACTGGTATTGGCAAAGCAGATACAACAGTATATTAACAAAATCCCTGCCTATGGAGAGCACAGTCCTAATATGCATGGCTGTATGTGTGGAGAGGAAATGGCAAGAAACAAACATGTCAGGTGGTGGTAACTGCTTCAGAGAAAAATAAAGAATTTTAGGGGGAATACAGATTTTCAGAGTTGTACTTTGTATTGAGTAATCACTGCATATAAATTTAATCAGAGAAAGTTTAAAATGCCAAGATATCTAGGCAATCATCAACAAACAGAACGATTTGAGGGTACTAGTAAAAAAAATTGGCAGTAGGTTGGTAACTCGATTTTGTATATATTTGAAATTTTTCATAATAAAAAACCAAAATATTCCAGGAATTCCCTGGCAATCCAATGGTTAGGATTCCGCACTTTCACTGCCGAGGGCCCGGGTTCAATCCCTGGTCGGGGAACTAAGATTCCACAAGCCACGCAGCACGGACAAAAGAAAGGCAAAACATTTTTAGGAAAAAAAGATTCTGGCCCAATGTTATTGCAAATAGATATACAGACATTTTCGTAGATGACTTAAATAATATTATATTTGTGGACACGTGTGAAGTGTTGGCCTTATTTCCAAAGTTTTAACAGTGAGGGCTTAATGTCATAGCTGATTCATATTAGATATAATTTTGTTTACAAAATTGAAAGTCAACATACATATATATAAATGCATAAATATGGCAATAATTTTCATTTAAAACTAAATGTTTTCCCTCCTAGACTGTATATTTCTTGAGAACATTGATAAATATCTTTGCATCTTTCTATTCCAAGTACATAACAGTGCTTATTAGCATCTAACAATCTAATAAATATCTAATAAATAGAATCATATCAAAATGTTTAATACAGTTTATGTACTTTAACTTTGCTAAATGCTCTGAGGCATTGATTTTGGTTATATTTAAGAAATTTAAATAGACAATATGTAGAAACATGTTATATTTTAATTGCATTTCACAAGATTTAGGATTCTTAACATTTTCTATCTATAGACGGTGAAAAACTATTGACCTTAAAAGGTATGAGTTTTTAAAAATAAGGAATCAGATTTTTTAAAGGTAAGACACAACATGCATACTCCCGTTCTTGCATATGAGAGGTAAAATATTGCTACTAGAAATTTCTCCCAAAGAAAAAATCTGAGTAAAAATGCTACTACCATCCTGTGGTGAGCTCACTGACTGCCCTGCAAATCTTTCCCATCCAGTTATGATCCACTGACAATTATGAGGCAAAACCTAAAAGCATTAACCACACAATTATCCTGCTACAAAAATGAGGAATGCCTCTTAACAATCTCTTCATTTGAACACTTGCTATTTTGTCTTGATTTTTTTCAATCCCTGCAAATGAAATACAAGGATCACTTCACCTTGATGTGATTTCTCAGTTCAATTTTGGATATTTAACTACTTGACTTTTTTCAGCAAAATTAATTTATAAAGGATACATGGTTTCCCAAAGCCAAACGCCAAAATGAAATCACAAAGCTTTTTCTCAAGACAACTAAAGAAATAAAATGCATTAAAAGCAGAGACTATTTTGTGTACTGATAAAATGCAAAGAAGGAACTTAAATGACTCATGGCACCCTTAAATAACCTTCAAAAGACTGTACTGATACAAGACTACTGTCACAGAATACATTAAATGCTGACCCAAAGGTAATAGACATATTCTATTACCCTTTGGCACGTACCACTTTTCCAGTACTATTAAATCTGGTTTATTGGCATCAAAAGTTTTGATCAATAAAGGAGAAACACAACATGGTCTTTGCTATTCCTTCCTGATATAAATTTGTGTTCAAACAAGTTGTTTGTTTGTTTGAATTGAGACTATTCATCTTATATTTAGGAAAATACATCTAACTTGGCCTTCACTTTAATAAATCAAGTTGTACTAATCTTATGTTCTTTGAATTAAAACAGTAATGAACACAGGCTAATAAAATCTATAATTACATATGCTAAGAGTATCTTCAGGCAATTTTATTTTACATTGTGATTTTTTTTTGTTTTTAAATCTTGTTCCCTAGCTAGGAAGTTCCACTCCTTCACAAAAAAGAACAGACCTAGAAAAATGGAGACACTACCTCACAGGGGATAAGGTCAGACACAGCAGTCTACAAAGTACCTCCGAATGCTGATATCAGAAACTGTCATTCTAGGTAGCTTTGACCTTGATAATAAAATCTGTAACATAACCAACCTGGATACAGTATTCAAAACAGGTGATAATCTAGAGTGGGAACAATGCAATGGAAGAAGGATCTTTGTTCTGTATATAGCTAAATATTCCACTTAATATTCAGTTAAAAGGAAACTGGATTCCAATTCCAATTCTTCTTAAAAGCTGGCATTTTCACTGTGGTATGCAATTTGAACCATCATACTTGTTTTTTAAAAGAGTTCCAACAGAAATATCAGAAACCATCTTAACATATTTATTAATCATAGAAAGGTGAAATAAAATCTAGGCATCTGGGTTTATATAACTATATACTTACCAAGTTACAGGGTGCTGTATTATGGCTTTCAACTTCATTTTTAAGATCTGATAAGATACTATACTATTATATATGTCTCTAAAATTTTTAAATCTTAGTTATGTTTAATTTGGTTATATTTCAAACCTCACCTAGGAATTTGAGAGTTCTGAATTATTGTTCTTCCCAGATAAGAAATTTGGAGGAAAGAACAAGTTTCCTGGGGGAGAGAAGAGTAGAAGCACGTTAGGAAGACAGAGAGCAAGCTTTGGAATAATGTGCCTATGAAACTAGGAAATAAGTCTTGAGAAAGCTGGAAAGAATGTCCAAGGTTTTTAGGAGGCTTTCTTTTAATTATCCATATATTTATGGATAAATGGATATCCTGATAAATAAGGAGATAAAGAGTCAAGGACTAAATCCTGCGTAATGTGCTATATAAAATAAAGAAAGCAATATTATTTTCAAAACTACACACTCAGGTTTCAGTACTAATCATACATTAATTAATTTTCCATTGGTTTCCACATCTCCATCCCAAGAGCTATTTCCTAGGATACCTTAATAAAATCTAAGGCACAGGTAAAGAAGAAGAATGAAAAATTCAATCTGAAAATGTTTAGAATACAAAGGACAACTATTATAAAGGTTCTCAGCACTCACCATGTTTCAATGCCATCCTCAAGGTGTTATCATGGCTCCTTGGTTTCACACAAATCGTGTATTAGGAGAACTTGAGAACCCCACGCAAGAAGAATATCAGAACAGAAGAATGCAAATAAAGAGGATCTTGGCCAGGAAAAGCTAATTTCTAATTAGTGTCCACTGCATTAGGCCCTAACCCTCTCAATTTCCAAATGCTTCACAGTAAGATGCTTTGTAAAGTCAGAAATCCACCATTGCTCTTTATAGCAATCCCCTTATAGTGGCAATACTGTTCCCTGAGGTGTCTTCATGTGGATTCCCTCATTCTTCACAGCCACATAAGGAACAACAACCAGATGGGCCAGGCGCATGTGCCTTATTCTCCCAGAAGGAAGGTACACTTAGTGATATTCTATAGGTCTTATTAGCAGACTAAAGGAACACTTCACATTTACAAAGTATCTGATAATCTGAAAAAACAAAATAAAACAAACAAAAAACCCCTCCACACTCATTATCTTACTTACTCATAGCAACTTTAAGATAAAATTGGGACAAGTAAAACAAAAACGTTTATAAACTCGTAAGGCTTATAAAAGATGGCTGAGGCTAAAATCCATGTTAGCTAACAACTAATGTTCTTTCTATAAGGCAAAAATTCAAGACCAAAGATAACAACAACAGAAATACTATTTCTGAAGAGTTTATCTGGAGCTCTTCAGAACAGATCTGAATATGATCTGGATTTCAAGCTTTTTTTTTTTTTTAAAGGTTATTCAAATAATTTTAAGTATGTACCACCAAGAGAGACCCAGATGGAGTGACACCATTTAGTGAAGCTCAATGGCTGACTACACATACTACATGGACTGCATAAACTTCAAAATTTTGAAGAGTCAAATATCTTTCAACTTGCCAGCTTTTTATTTATTTACTTTTATTTATTTACTTTTTTGGCTGCGTTGGGTCTTCATTGCTGCACTCAGGCTTTCTCTAGCTGCAGAGAGCGCAGGCTAATCTTCATTGTGGTGTGTGGGCTTCTCATTGTGGTGCCTTCTCTTGTTGCAGAGTACAGGCTCTAGGTGTGTGGGCTTCAGTAGTTGCGGCACGTGGGCCCAGCAGTTGCAGCATGCGGGCTCTAGGGTGAGTGGGCTTCAGTAGTTGTGGCACTTGGGCTCAGTAGTTGTGGCTTGCGAGCTCTAGAGCACAGGCTCAGCAGTTGTGGTGCACAGCCTTAGTTGCTCCGCGGCATGTGGGATCTGCCTGGACCAGGGATTGAACCTCGGTCCCCTGCACTGGCAGGTGGATTCTTAACCACTGCCCCATCAGGGAAGTCCCCATCTTTTTACTAAGCTTAATCCTCTATCTTTTGAAGTAGTTATTTTTTACATACTGAAGATTTGAGAATGGGCAAATGTATTTCCTTCATCTCAATAGAGTCTCCTTGCTTAAAGGAAAAAAGCAAATGTAAAAGAACAAAAAACTAGTCTATACTTTCATTATTAGTCTCTGATCAGTTACATAAATTACTTTAATGACTGCCTAATAAATCTAGGCAGCCCGACAGGAATAGGATGGTACTGTATATACTGAAGGAAAAGAATAAAATGGAAGACTCACTAAAACATAATGCACTCAATATCTGTTATTCTTTTAACTCCCCAGCTTATGCAATTCTTATATTTGGGGATAACCCTAGATTCCAGGCAGTCTCTCACTTATAGAAATTATAAAATGCAGATACATTTCCAGACTCCTTAGCAGCTGAGTGCTATCAGACAAATCTGTCCCAGATTTTGAATCTGAAGCCAGCAGGAAGAAGGAAGGGACAAGTGAACTCGATGCTGAAAAGTGTGCTGGTATTAGGAGCATCTTTATCTGCTTTCCAGAGGCAGTGATATTGCAAAATCAGAAGGGTGCCCATGTAATTTACTGTCTAAAACAGGACACGGGGCTTCCCTGGTGGCGCAGTGGTTGAGAGTCCGCCTGCCGATGCAGGGGACACGGGTTCGTGCCCCGGTCTGGGAAGATCCCACATGCCGCGGAGCGGCTAGGCCCGTGAGCCATGGCCGCTGAGCCTGCGCGTCCGGAGCCTGTGCTCCGCAATGGGAGAGGCCACAACAGTGAGAGGCCCACGTACCGCAAAAAAAAAAAAAAAAAAAAAAAACAATAAAACAGGACACGTCTGAGAGTGAAATGAACTATTAATAATTACCAAGGAAAACCAAGATATATGGCTACTGTAAGCATCAATGGTATTGCTATAGTGACTCTGTCTAACACAGAACAATTCTTGTGGTTTGATTTTGCATGCTATACTGATTCTTGCATAGCCTCCAAGAATGGTTCTCATGTCTTGCTGGGGATCCTGTAAGCCTAAGTTCTTTATTCAAGTGCTTTTTCTGCTTAAAACTGTCTTAGTTGGTCTTAGTTGGTTTCATTATTGTAACAAAGAACACTGGTAAGAAGATCTACAATGAACAGGTGCCTATTTGGTACACAGAAGAAAATTAAATTTAGTTGCTTAAAGTTCTGCTTGCTATTCGAAACCTCTAAACACATAAAATTTATCCACCATATTTTCCAGTTCCCTCATATTTCAAGAAGATGAACTATTTTCTCTACTATATGTTTCTACTTTAGCATAGGAGAATACCATTATTGTCTGTTTGTCTGAGAAAACTGTTGTATTTATAGCTAAAGATACGGTGGTCAAATGAAAAGATTTGTCTTTTTTGCAGCAAGCTGGAATAAGGGGAAAGGACAGCTAATTAGGCCTCATCCTCTGCTACCACTCTAATACTTCCATTCTTAACTTCTTCTTCTTGGAAGTTGGGTCAAGAGTTCCTACCATATGCTTTTAGTCTGTCTGAATAGTACACAAAGCACAGTGGTGCTGGTGATTCCACTGTAACTTATTTTACACTTCTCTGTCAGGCCCATGGTATCATCTCTCCTGTTATTTAGGTTTATTTCTCTAGGGCGAGGGGAAAAAAAACAACAAACAAACAAACAAAACCCCCAAATACCTCTCTGCTTTCTGGAGGCACTTTGGTAGGAACATACTTCAGCCCCCAACCACACCCACGGAAGGGAGGGAGGGAGAGAGGGAGAAGTCATATAAATCTAATATGTGTATGTCCTAATTTGTATAGGAGCTTTTAAATGAGTAATTCTTAAAATCAATTGGTAAGAGAAGCTATTAAGAGAAACTCCTACCCTAATGTTCCAAAGAGAAAGGTGCACCTGGGCATATTTAACTACTGTGATTTTGGCACCCTCTTTACCTGTTCAAAGTCCCTAAGAATAATTACCCTACACCTATGATAACTTTCTCATGCAAGAAGAGCAACAAAGCAGAGGAGTGCACAGGAAAGATAAGAGGAGGATAGTTTCCTAATTTCTTTAATGAGGCAGAAGAATTTAAACTTTTTCAGGTCCCCTTTTAAACTCTCCATTTAGTATTTCACTTTACATGAAAGTAAATTTTATAATTTAAAAATGCTTGTAATCTTTGAAATAATGATAAAACAGAGCTTACTTAAGAATACACATAATGGAGCGCGGACGCCAGAGACGGGAGTGGGACGCTGGGGCTGCTGCCGCCACCACGAGGCCTGTGTGCGAGCGCAGGTCACTGTCCATGCCACCCTTCCGGGGAGCCTGTGCAGCCCGTCACTGCCGGGGTCCCGGGATCCAGGGACGGCTTCCCTGGGAGAACGCAGAGCGCACCTCGGGCTGGTGCAACGTCAAGCTGGCCTCTGCCGCTGCAGGCTCGCTCCGCACTCCGTGCCCCCCAACTCCGGCCTGACTGAGCCAGAGTCCTCAAAGCAGCTGCTCCTTTAACCCTGTCCTGTCTGAGCGAAGAACAGACGCCCTCCGGCGACCTACACGGAAAGGCGGGGCCAAATCCAAAGCTGAGACCCAGGAGCTGTGAGAACAAAGAAGAGAAAGGGAAATCTCTCCAGGCAGCCTCAGAAGCAGCGGATTAAAGCTCCACAATCAACTTGATGTACCCTGCATCTGTGGAATGCATGAATACACAAAGAATCATCCCAAACTGAGGAGCCAGGAGTCAGTGCTGTGCCTCTGAGGTGGGAGAGACAACTTCAGGACACTGGTCCACAAGAGACCTCCCAGCTCCACATAATATCAAACGGCGAAAATCTTCCAGAGATCTCCATCTCAACACCAGCACCCAGCTTCACTCAGCGACCAGCAAGCGACAGTGCTGGACACCCTATGCCAAACAACTAGCAAGACAGGAACACAACGCCACCCATTAGCAGAGTTTACCTAAAATCATAAAAAGTCCACAGACACCCCAAAACACACCACCAGACGTGGACCTGCCCACCAGAAAGACAAGATCAAGCGTCATCCACCAGAACACAGGCACTAGTCCCCTCTACCAGGAAGCCTACATAACCCACTGAACCAACCTTAGCCGCTGGGGACAGACACCAAAAACAACGGGAACTACAAACCTGCAGCCTGCAAAAAGGAGACCCCAAACACAATAAGATAAGCAAAATGAGAAGACAGAAAAACACACAGCAGGTGAAGGAGCAAGATAAAAACCCACCAGATCTAACAAATGAAGAGGAAATAGGCAGTCTACCTGAAAAAGAATTCAGTATAATGACAGTAAAGATGATCCAAAATCTTGGAAATAGAATAGACAAAATGCAAGAAACAGTTAACAAGGACCTAGAAGAACTAAAGATGAATCAAGCAACGATTAAAAACACAATAAATGAAATGAAAAATACTCTACATGGGATCAATAGCAGAATAACTGAGGCAGAAGAACGGATAAGTGACGTGGAAGATAAAATAGTGGAAATAACTATTGCAGAGCAGAAGAAAGAAAAAAGAATGAAAAGAACTGAGGACAGTCTCAGAGAACTCTGGGACAAAATTAAACACACCAACATTCGAATTATAGGGGTTCCAGAAGAAGAAGAGAAAAAGAAAGGGACTGAGAAAATATTTGAAGAGATTATAGTTGAAAACTTCCCTAATATGGGAAAGGAAATAGTCAGTGAAGTCCAGGAGGCATAGAGAGTCCCATACAGGATAAATCCAAGGAGAAATACGCCAAGACACATATTAATCAAACTGTCAAAAATTAAATACAAAGAAAACATATTAAAAGCAGCAAGGGAAAAACAACAAATAACACACAAGGGAATCCCCATAAGATTAACAGCTGATCTTTCAGCAGAAACTCTGCAAGCCAGAAGGGACTGGCAGGACATATTTAAAGTGATGAAGGAGAAAAACCTGCAACCAAGATTACTCTACCCACCAAGGATCTCATTCAGATTTGATGGAGAAATTAAAACGTTTACAGACAAGCAAAAGCTGAGAGAGCTCAGCACCACGAAACCAGCTTTACAACAAATGCTAAAGGAACTTCTCTAGGCAAGAAACACAACAGAAGGAAAAGACCTACAATAACAAACCCAAAACAATTAAGAAAATGGGAATAGGAACATACATATCGATAATTACCTTAAATGTAAATGGACTAAATGCTCCCACCAAAAGACACATATTGGCAGAATGGATACAAAAACAAGACCCATATATATGCTGTATAAAACAGACCTACTTCAGACCTAGAGACACATACAGACTGAAAGTAAGGGGATGGAAAAAGATATTCCATGCAAATGGAAACCAAAAAAAAAGCTGGAGTAGCAATTCTCATATCAGACAAAATAGACTTTAGAATAAAGAATGTTACAAGAGACAAGGAAGGACACTACATAATGATCAAGGGATCGATCCAAGAAAAAAGATATAACAATTGTAAATATTTATGCACCCAACATAGGAGCACCTCAATACATAAGGCAAATACTAACAGCCATAAAAGGGGAAATTGACAGTAACACATTCATAGTAGGGGACTTAAATACCCCACTTTCACCAACGGACAGATCATCCAAAATGAAAATAAATAAGGAAACACAAGCTTTAAATGATACATTAAACAACATGGACTTAATTGATATTTATAGGACATTCCATCCAAAAACAACAGAATACACATTTTTCTCAAGTGCTCATGGAACATTCTCCAGGATAGATCATATCTTGGGTCACAAATCAAGCCTTGGTAAATTTAAGAAAATTGAAATTGTATCAAGTATCTTTACGAACCACAACGCTGTGAGACTAGATATCAATTACAGGAAAAGATCTGTAAAAAATACACACACATGGAGGCAAAACAATACACTACTTAATAACGAAGTGATCACTGAAGAAATCAAAGAGGAAACTAAAAAATACCTAGAAACAAATGACAATGGAGACACGACGACCCAAAACCTATGGGATGCAGCAAAAGCAGTTCTAAGAGGGAAGTCTATAGCAATACAATCCCACCTTAAGAAACAGGAAACATCTTGAATAAACAACCTAACCTTGCACCTAAAGCAATTAGAGAAAGAAGAACAAAAACATCCCAAAGTTAGCAGAAGAAAAGAAATCATAAAAATCCGATCAGAAATAAATGAAAACGAAATGAAGGAAACAATAGCAAAGATCAATAAAACTAAAAGCTGGTTCTTTGAGAAGATAAACAAAATAGACAAACCATTAGCCACACTCATCAAGAAAAAAAGGGAGAAGACTCAAATCAATAGAATTAGAAATGAAAAAGGAGAAGTAATAACTGACACTGCAGAAATACAAAAGATCATGAGAGATTACTACAAGCAACTCTATGCAAATAAAATGGACAACCTGGAAGAAATGGACAAATTCTTAGAAATGCACAACCTGCCAAGACTGAATCAGGAAGAAATAGAAAATATGAACAGACCAATCACAAGCACTGAAATTGAAACTGTGATAAAAAATCTTCCAACAAACAAAAGCCCAGGACCAGACGGCTTCACAGGTGAATTCTATCAAGCATTTAGAGAAGAGCTAACACCTATCCTTCTCAAACTCTTCCAAAATATAGCAGAGGGAGGAACACTCCCAAACTCATTCTACGAGGCCACCATCACCTTGATACCAAAACCAGACAAGGATGTCACAAAGAAAGAAAACTACAGGTCAATATCACTGATGAACATAGATGCAAAAATCCTCAACAAAATACTAGCAAACAGAATCCAACAGCACATTAAAAGGATCATACACCATGATCAAGTGGGGTTTATTCCAGGAATGCAAGGATTCTTCAATATACGCAAATCAATCAACGTGATACACCATATTAACAAATTGAAGGAGAAAAACCATATGATCATCTCAATAGATGCAGAGAAAGCTTTCGACAAAATTCAACACCCATTTATGATAAAAAACCCTGCAGAAAGTAGGCATAGAGGGAACTTTCCTCAACATAATAAAGGCCATATATGACAAACCCACAGCCAACATCGTCCTCGATGGTGAAAAACTGAAACCATTTCCACTAAGATCAGAACGAGACAAGGTTGCCCACTCTCACCACTCTTATTCAACCTAGTTTTGGAAGTTTTAGCCACAGCAATCAGAGAAGAAAAGGAAATAAAAGGAATCCAAATCGGAAAAGAAGTAAAGCTGTCACTGTTTGCAGATGACATGATACTATACCTAGAGAATCCTAAAGACGCTACCAAAAATGTACTAGAGCTAATCAATGAATTTGGTAAAGTAGCAGGATACAAAATTAATGGACAGAAATCTCTGGCATTCCTATATACTAATGATGAAAAATCTGAAAGTGAAATCAAGAAAACACTCCCATTTACCAATGCAACAAAAAGAATAAAATATCTAGGAATAAACCTACCTAAGGAGACAAAAGACCTGTATGCAGAAAATTATAAGACACTGATGAAAGAAATTAAAGATGATACAAATAGATGGAGAGATGTACCATGTTCTTGGATTGGAAGAATCAACATTGTGAAAATGACTCTACTACCCAAAGCAGTCTACAGATTCAATGCAATCCCTATCAAACTACCACTGGCATTTTTCACAGAACTAGAACAAAAATTTTCACAATTTGTATGGAAGCACAAAAGACCCGGAATAGCCAAAGCAATCTTGAGAACGAAAAATGGAGCTGGAAGAATCAGGCTCCCGGACTTCAGACTATACAACAAAGCTACAGTAATCAAGACTGTATGGTACTGGCACAAAAACAGAAAGATAGATCAATGGAACAGGATAGAAAGCCCAGAGATAAACCCACGGACGTATGGTCACCTTATCTTTGATAAAGGAGGCAGGAATGTACAGTGGAGAAAGGACAGTCTCTTCAATAAGTGGTGCTGGGAAAACTGGACAGGGACATGTAAAAGTATGAGATTAGATCACTCCCTAACTCCATACACAAAAATAAGCTCAAAATGGATTAAAGACCTAAACGTAAGGCCAGACACTATCAAACTCTTAGAGGAAAACATAGGCAGAACACTCTATGACATAAATCACAGCAAGATCCTTTTTGACCCACCTCCTAGAGAAATGGAAATAAAGACAAAAATAAACACATGGGACCTAATGAAACTTAAAAGCTTTTGCACAGCAAAGGAAACCATAAACAAGACCAAAAGACAACCCTCAGAATGGGAGAAAATATTTGCAAATGAAGCAACTGACAAAGGATTAATCTCCAAAATTTATAAGCAGCTCATGCAACTCAATAACAAAAAAACAAACAACCCAATCCAAAAATGGGCAGAAGACCTAAATAGACATTTCTCCACAGAAGATATACAGACGGCCAACAAACACATGAAAGAATGCTCAACATCTTTACTCATTAGAGAAATGCAAATCAAAACTACAATGAGATATCATCTCACACCAGTCAGAATAGCCATCATCAAAAAATCTAGAAACAATAAATGCTGGAGAGGGTGTGGAGAAAAGGGAACACTCTTGCACTGCTGGTGGGAATGTGAATTGGTACAGCCACTATGGAGAACAGTATGGAGGTTCCTTAAAAAACTACAAATAGAACTACCATATGACCCAGCAATCCCACTACTAGGCATATACCCTGAGAAAACCATAATTCAGAAAGAGACATGTACCAAAATGTTCATTGCCTCTATTCACAATAGCCCGGAGATGGAAACAACCTAAGTGTCCATCATCAGATGAATGGATAAAGAAGATGTGGCACATATATACAATGGAATATTACTCAACCATAAAAAGAAACGAAACTGCGCTATTTGTAATGAGGTGGATAGACCTAGAGTCTGTCATACAGAGTGAAGTAAGTCAGAAAGAGAAAGACAAATACCGTATGCTAACACATATATATGGAATTAAAAAAAAATGTCATGAAGAACCTAGGGGTAAAACAGGAATAAAGACACAGACCCACTTGAGAATGGACTTGAGGATATGGGGAGGGGGAAGGGTAAGCTGTGACAAAGCGAGAGAGGCATGGACATATATATATACTACCAAACGTAAGGTAGATACATAGTGGAAAGCAGCCGCAGAGCACAGGGAGATCAGCTCGGTGGTTTGTGACCGCCTGGAGGGGTGGGATGGGGAGGGTGGGAGGGAGGGAGATGCATAAGGGAAGGGATGTGGGAACAGATGTATATGTATGACTGATTCACTTTGTTATAAAGCAGAAACTAATTTAAAAAATCTAGAAACAATAAATGCTAGAGAGGGTGTGGAAAAAGGGAACACTCTTGCACTGCTGGTGGGAATGTGAATTGGTACAGCCACTATGGAGGTTCCTTAAAAACCTACAAATAGAATTACCATATGACCCAGCAATCCCACTACTGGGCATATACCCTGAGAAAACCATAATTCAAAAAGAGTCATGTACCAAAATGTTCATAGCAGCCCTATTTACAATAGCCCGGAGATGGAAACAACCTAAGTGTCCATCATCGGATGAATGGATAAAGAAGATGTGGCACATATATACAATGGAATATTACTCAGCCATAAAAAGAAACGAAATTGAGCTATTTGTAATGAGGTGGATGGACCTAGAGTCTGTCATACAGAGTGAAGTAAGTCAGAAAGAAAAAGACAAATACTGTATGCTGATACATATATATGGAATTTAAGAAAAAAAAATGTCATGAAGAACACTGGGGTAAGACAGGAATAAAGACACAGACCTACTAGAGAACGGACTTGAGGATATGTGGCGGGGGAGGGTAAGCTGTGACAAAACGAAAGAGAGGCATGGACATATATACACTACCAAGCGTAAGGTAGATAGGTAGTGGGAAGCAGCCGCATAGCACAGGGAGATCAGCTCGCTGCTTTGTGACCACCTGGAGGGGTGGGAAAGGGAGGGTGGGAGGGAGACGCAAGAGGGAGGGGATATGGAAACATATGTATATGTATAACTGATTCATTTTGTTATAAAGCAGAAACTAACACACCATTGTTAAGCAATTATACTCCAATAAAGATGTAAAAAAAAAAAAGAACACACTAATGGCTTCTTTGAAAATTCAAATATATAAAATGTAAAGTTATAATGTTATTAATAAGTTGTTTTTCTATTAATGCTCATAAGCATATCAGTACCCACCATACTACACAATATCAATCCACTTTATGTAACAGCAGACTTACTGTGCTACTCATATTAGCACTGTAACTTCGAACATATCAATCACATAATCTCTAACAGCCTATACAGTAAAAAAAAAAAAAAAAAAAATTGAAAAAAATGATGACATTGGGCATTGTTGTCTTGTTCCCAGTGTCAGTGAAAAAAGCATTCACTATTTCACTATTAAATATGTTAACAGTTGAAGATTTTGTGTAGATACTCTTTATCAGAATAAGCAAGTTCCCTTTATTCCTGAGTTGCTAAATTTTTTAAAAAATCATACACAGGCAGTGAGTTTTAAGAAAAAAATTTTCTATTTCTACTGATTAGTTTTTCTCCATTCTTCTGTTAATTACACTAGTGTTTTCAAACGTTAAACCAGCTTTGAATTCCTGAAATAAACCCATCTGTACATGTTGCATTATATTTTAAAAAATATCACTGGATTCTATTAGCTAATGTTCTTTTCATGTTTTTTGCATCCATGTGCATGCCATCTATTGGTCTGCAATTTTCCTTTCTTATAACATCCTACTCAGGTTTTTTTTGTTGTTGTTGTTTTTTGTTTTTGCGGTACGCGGGCCCTCACCACTGTGGCCTCTCCCGTTGTGCAGCACAGGCTCTGGATGCACAGCCTCAGCGGCCATGGCCCACGGCCCCAGCCACTCCATGGCATGTGGGATCCTCCCAGACCAGGGCACGAACCTGCATCCCCTGCATCAGCAGGCGGACTCCCAATCACTGCGCCACCAGGGAAGCCCCCTACTCAGGTTTTGTTATCAGTATGATGCTGGCTCATAAAAGGAGTTGGAAAGGATTTTTCCAGTTTTTCCATTCTCATAAGAGTTTATGATATTACTTCTTAAACATGTAGGGAAATTCACCCATATAGCCAGCTGGGTCTGAATTATCAAATGGAAAGTTTTGTGGGCTAAATTTCTTCATAAAGGAGTATTCAAATTTTCTACTTTAATTTTGTATATATTTTATTAATATCTGATTTTAAAAAAATTTTACCCACTTCACTTAAATTTTCAAATACATTGTCATTAAGTTGTACATCATAGCCTGCTAATGCCTTCTGAATATCTGCATTGTCTACAGCACCAACCAATTTGGGGCCTTTATATTTTTTATTTTGTACATTCGTTTCCTGTTTTACTTCTATTGTTATTATATCCTTCATTCTACCTTCATTGGGCTTATTAATCTGCTGTTTGTTTTTCAAGCATCTTGCAACAGAAAGTGGTTTTCAACCTTCTTTCCCAATATACATATTGAGAGCTAAAATTTCCCCCTAAGATTGTTTTAATTGTCTACTACTTGTAAAATGTATTTTCATTTTATTCACTTTGAAGTATTTTCTAAGGTAAATTGTGATTTTTTATTTGAACCAGAGATTATTGTAAAATGTGTCGCTCAATTTTAAAATATTTGGGGGATTTTCCAGTCATCTCCTATACCAATTTCTAGTTTAATTTCACTGTGACCGTAAAACTTACTCTGTATTAATTTAATTCTATAAGATTTGTGAGATAATTTGTAAGATCTGCTTCATGGTCCAGCATATAAACTACCTTCCTAAATGACAATAATGTATATTCTACATTTTGGGGGAGTAGGGTAGAGAATATTCTATGTATTTTAAGTATTATGTATTTTAAGGTCAAGTTAATTAAAAAAGGTCTTCAATGACTATATTATTATTATTTTTTGTCCCTTTATACCATCAGTTTATAGAAGTGAAGTTAAAGTTACTATGGATTTCTATCTATATCCTTTTAGTTTTTATAATTCTGCATTAACTGCTTTGAAGCTAATCTTAATGCATACAAATTTAGTGTTGTTCTATCTTATTAAATTGACCATTTTATCATTATACAATATTTCTCTAAATCTCTAGTAATAATTCTTGAGTATTTATATAATATCCATAAAGTTAAATCAACTTTATTTTAGTGAAGACTTTGTGTAGTTTACCTTTTTCCATTTTATTATTTTCAAACTTTTTTATATTTAGAGTATGCCTCTTATAAACACCACATAGTTGGGTTTTGTTTTTTATTTAGTCTGCCTATCACTGAATTTTAATTGAATTACTTAGTCCATTTCAAGTTAATGCAATGACTGGTATATATAGATGGGTTTATGTCTACCATCTGATTATTTGTTATCTATTTATTGCATCTGCTCTGTTTCTTGTTTTCAAATGCATTTTGGATTAATCAAATTTTATTATTCCATTTTTCTACTTTATTCAATTTTTAGTTATACATTTCAAAGTAATTATTTTGGTGGTTACTCTACAGATTACAATAAACGTCCTTAATAATTATTACCTACATTAATAGGCACATTTTAATAATTTCACAAATAATAGAACTTACAGCAGTTTAATTCTATTATCCTAACCTGTTACCTATTGTGCTATCATTATCATATGTTTTGTTTGTGTAATTCAAACTCTACAGACCACAGTAAATATTGTTTTTAAAATGTAATATTTAAAAATTTACTTATATTTAATATTTTTATTTACCTAAAATTTATATTTTATAAAATATATTTACCTACAACTCCTCTGGCATTCTTCATTCCTTCCTGTGCTTATCTGCTTTTATCTGCTTTCATTTTCCTTCAGCCTAAAGCCCTTACTTGATTGGTTCTCTCAGTGGCAGATCTGTTTTACTATATCTGAAATTTATTTACTTTGCTTCATTTCTGAAGGTATTTGCACTGGATATACAATTCTTTACTGGCAATATTTTTCTTTTAGTACATTAAAGCTCTCATTCCATTTCCTTTGAGCCTTCATAGTTTTCTGCTGAAAATCAGCTCTAATCTAATTGTTGCACTGTTTTATACCCAGGTTCAGTATTCTTTCAATTACTCCTTTTTGGGGTTTTTCTTCAAGAATTTAAATCACAACCATGTTCATGCAGAATTTTGTAATGACTTTATATGAACTATATATATGGTCCAAACACTTTAAGGTTTCATATTAAAGTCCCAATTGGAAAAAACAAATACTGATTCAATTCAGAAGTATCAATGAATTCCCAAAGATAAATATCCAAGAAAAATGAGCAGCTACTAATTTTTTTAAAACACCCAAAAACATAATAAAACAAAGCATCATAAGTGAATCTCAACACACACACACACACACACACACACACACACACACACACACACAGCATCAGAATTTAAATGGCAAAGAGTTAAGAGAATTTTAGACTCAAAACATACAACAGGGCTTCCCTGGTGGCACAGTGTTTTAGAGTCCGCGTCCTGATGTAGGGGACATGGGTTCGTGTCCCGGTCTGGGAGGATCCCGCGTGCCGCAGAGCGGCTGGGCCCGTGAGCCATGGCTGCTGGGCCTGCGCATCCGGAGCCTGTGCTCCGCAGCTGGAGAGGCCGCAGCGGTGACAGGCCCGTGTACCGCAAAAAATATATATATATAAAACAGGCAGGGACTTCCCTGGTGGTGCGATCACAGCCAAGAATTTAATGTAAGTGTTCTTAAAGCACTAAGCCTTAGATGTGGAAAGACCAAACAACTTTAAATATAATGGATAAAACAAAATCCAATCTGAAATACAACAGTGAAACTGAGTAAATGTTTAGAAAAATTAAAGAGGAGTTCATAAAAATATCCAAAAAGTAAAGAAAAACCATCTAGCTGCACCCTTAAGTTCAGTGGAGTGACATCCCCTATGTGCTAATAGAAAAATAATCATCAACCTCCAATTCTAAAAACAGTAATCTGTGAAAATGAGATGAAATAAAGAAACAGTAAAACAATAAAAACTGATGATATTCCTCACAAAAGTCACTAAAGGAAATTCTAAAGAATAACTGGCTGGAATATGGAAAATTACTTCAAATAGGAAGTGAAAATTACCAAAAGGAATACTGGGCATAGTCAATGGGAAATGTGGAATTAAATCTAAAACAGACTGCCCAAAGAAGAAGGAAAAATAATGAAACCAGAACAACAAAAGGAGGGGAAAAAAATCAATCCGAAAGAGGGCAGAAGATAAAACTGAAAATGTAGAATGAAAAAGATGTTAGAAATAACTTCAGTAACAATTCTAACCTTGTTCAAGTGATAACCTTAGCTTCAAATTTTTATTTAAGAAACTGACAGTAAAACAAGGAGAACTTGATAATCAATTCACAATCATAGTGCAAGACTGCAATATATCATTTTTAAAAATTGATGAATCAAATAAACCATAAAATGCCTGTTGAGATAAAGATTAGAACAAGAGAATTAATGAGCTGGATTTAATGGGTGTATGTAAGATACTGTGCCTAATTATAAAAATACACATTTTATCCCCAAGAATACATAAAACACTTATAAAACCTGACCATATGCTAAGGCCTCGACAAGTTTTGAAATACTTATATTTCAATGTACTTATCAATATTATAAGGGCCATTTCCTCTGACCATAATAACATTAATTTAGTAGTCAGTTAGAAAAAGTTTAACTGAAAAATGCATAGATAAAAAATGTTAAGAACTCATTTCTATTTGTATTCATGGATCAAAGAAAAATTGTAATGGAACTCAAAAAATATTTTACACTAATAATGAAAATATGTACCAAACTTGTGGGCATAGATTCAAGCATTACTTAGAGTAAACTTCAGAAATACCACAAATTAATAAGCTCAACATTCAGTGTAAGATCCAAGAACAAAGAAAATAATAAACTCATATAAGGAAAGAAATAGGGACTTCCTTGGTGGCACAGTGGTTAAGAATCCGCCTGCCAATGCACAGGACACTGGCTCGAGCCCTGGTCTGGAAAGATCCCACGTGCCGTGGAACAACTAAGCCCATGTGCCACAATACTGAGCCTGTGCTCCAGAGCCCACGAGCCACGACTACTGAGCCCACGTGCCACAACTACTAAAGCCTGCGCGCCTAGAGCCTGTGCTCCGCAACAAGAGAAGCCACCACAGTAAGAAGCCCGTGCACTGCAATGAAGAGTAGCGCCCGCTCGCCACAACTACAGAAAGCCCGTGCACAGCAACGAAGACCCAATGCAGCCAAAAATAAACAAATAAATATTTACAGAAAAGAAAAGAAATAACAAAACATTAAAAATAAAATGAAAGAGGAAAAAAATTACAATGGAGAGCATAAATAAAGCCAAGAAGTTGGTTCTTTAGGAAGACTAATAACACTGACAAACCTCTGACAAAGTAAATTGGTGGGGGAGAGGGAGAAGTCACATGAACAACATTTTGAAATAAAATGCCTATTACAGACTTTAGGTCTTAAAAACATTCAAAGGAAAAAAGAATTTTATTAACAGTCTGAAGCAAACACATTTTAAAAATAGATAAAATGAACTCATCTCTAGAGAAACACCACTTACCAAAGATAAAATGAAAACTTCATATTCCCACATGTTAAAAATAATTGAGGGCTTCCCTGGTGGCGCAGTGGTTGAGAGTCCGCCTGCCGATGCAGGGGACACGGGTTCGTGCCCCGGTCTGGGAAGATCCCACATGCCGCGGAGCGGCTGGGCCCGTGAGCCATGGCCGCTGAGCCTGAGCATCGGGAGCCTGCACTCCGCAACGGGAGAGGCCACAACAGTGAGAGGCCCGCGTACCGCAAAAAAAAAAATAATAATAATTGAATTAGTGGGTAATCATCTGCCCCCAAAGAAGACACCAGACTGAAAGAAGCTTTATAGTTAAGTTCTACCATACGTTCAAGAAATTCAATTCCAATCTTAAAAACACCATCCAGAATAAAAGGGGAGAATATCTCATAGCTTATCTTAAAAGTTCTGCATAACCTTCAGACAAAAAGAAAACAATGTATAACAAAAAAAATCGCAGGCCAATCTCACTCAGGAATACAGCTGTAAAAAATCCTGAAAAAACTTATCTGCAATCCAAGGTTAGCAATATATAAAAGATACAAATACTTCAGAACTAATTTGGTTTAACTAAAAAAATCTAGGGGATGATTACCATTAAAAAGCTTTATAAATGTTTTTCAATATAGTACAAAGGTAGAGAAAAACATGATCATCATCAGATGCAGTATTCCACAAAATTCAGTATCTATTCATGATAAAAAGAATTGGACAAAACAGGAAAACTTCTTTAACCAGCAGAGACAAACTTTAATACGGACAAATAAGTCTACAATCACATCTATTCACCACTTCAATGACAGTCCAATGAATGAAGTAAAACAAGAAAAACAGATTTTTTTTTTTTTTTTTTTTTTTTTTTTTTTTTGCTGTACGCGGGCCTCTCACTGTTGTGGCCTCCCCCATTGCGGAGCACAGGCTCCGGACGCACAGGCCCAGCGGCCATGGCTCACGGGCCCAGCCTCTCCGCGGCATGTGGGATCTTCCCAGACCGGGGCACGAACCCGTATCCCCTGCATCGGCAGGCGGACTCCCAACCACTGCGCCACCAGGGAAGCCCAGAAAAACAGATTTTAAAAAAATTTTAAAAATCATTGCAAGACATTGAAGAATACCTACATACATGCAGAAAACATTACAAACTTAAATGGAATGTCAATAAAGGTGTTAATACTTCCTAAACTTATGTAATTGTAATAAAAACATCCACAGTGATTATTGTGGAATTTGACAGTTAATCTGCTGCTAACCGTGGTATTTCTTAAGTCCCTTTGATTCAATTTTGTTTTTAATTTTCCTGAATATATATTTGTTTTATAGTTGGAATCTCAATTATTCCATTATGTGGATACTTTGTTCATCTGTTTCTACTGTACACTGTTTTACTTGTTTTTTTATCAGGTGTCCCTGTACCCTTTTGGGCTGTACATAGATCTTCTAATTGGTTTTGTCAGGTACTATATGTGAGAAAGTGAAGCAACAATTTGAGGCTTTTGATAATGTTATTTTTTCAGGGGTAAACTAACGTTTGCTTTTAACAGGCAGTTTAAAGCAAAGGATACTAGTAAATCTCAGATAATCTTAATCCAGTGATGGAGACGATTGAAAACTGGGCTTCAATTCCTATAAAGTCTGGTCTATTCCGGTACACCATTTAGTGTTTCTTAAATGGGGGTAATTTTGTTCACCGGGGACGGTTGGCAATATATGGAAACATTTTCAATCATCACAATATACGGGTAGGGGTTGTTACAGATATCTACTGAATACAGAAAAGGGATGTGGCTAAACACCCTTCAATGCACAGGACAGCTTCCCACAACAAAGAATTATCTCATCCAAAGTGTCAACAGTGCTGAAATTGAGAAACACTGATTTAGAGTCTAGCCCCTTGAGGATAAAAACAAAGAGCTCTCTCCTTGGAGGTCACGAACTGAAACTTTTACCTCCCTAGACCATTAAGTGTGACAAAACAACTGCTTAGCTTCTCAGACTCTTGGTGGCCTTTTCTGTACACCATTAGGGGAAAAGAAAGTCCAAATATCAGTCTCAATATATTAGCTTTGTTTTTTTCCCCCCAGAGCTTTAGCCCTATAATTCTCCACAGTTTTGGAGACTGTCTGATGTCTTCAAAGATTATTTATTTTAATTGTGATTTAGCTTTTCCAGTGGCTTTCAACAGTAGAGTTGATTCAAATTACCTTCTCCATCTGACAAGATTCTAAATATATATGGGAGGGACTTCCCTGGTGGCACAGTGGTTAAGAATCCGCCTGGGGACACAGGTTCAGGGGGACAAATGCAGTTGTCCCCCCACAACGCAGGGGACACAGGTTCGATCCCTGGTGCAGGAAGATCCCACATGCCGTGGAACAACTAAGCTCGTGCGCCACAACTACTGAGCCTGCATGCCTAGAGCCCGCAAGCCACAACTACTGAGCCCGTGTGCCACAACTACTGAAGCCCGTGCACCCATAGCGTGTGCTCTGCAACAAGAGAAGCCACCGCAATGAGAAGTCTGTGCACCACAACAAAGAGTAGCCCCCGCTCACTGCAACTAGAGAAAGCCCGCGCACAGCAATGAAGACCCAACGCAGCCAAAACTAAACAAACAAATAAATAAATATGGGAGAGCAAAAGGACAAGAAGTAGCACTATACTCCTGAAGAACAACAACATGGTTGGCTTGGCTTGCCCCACCAGATTTCAAGTCATAGTATAAAGCCATTGTAATACACACATGAAAAAAAAAAGGAAATTAAAAATTTTAAAAAGGAAACCAAAAAACCCAAAGAAGACGAAGAACAACAAAAAAACCAACTCAAATAAATAAAGCCTTATTAATTACACTGCTTGATACTAGAATAGGAATATGGGGGGGAAAGGATAGAAAAGAGAAACCCTCCAAATAAGCTAAACATACATGGAAACAAATGACAAAAGCAGGCATTAAAGATTGACAGAAAAAGGACTGACTCCTTGCTGAGACAACTGACTACCCAAATATAAAGGAAAGAGAAATTTCAGAACTATCTCACAGCATATACAATCACTTCCAGGTGGAAGAATGAAGAAAAAAAGCATATGGCAGTTAACAACAAAACAAACAAAAAACCCCCACCAAACACAATCCAACTGCAAAATGGACAAAAGTCATGGTCAGGCATTTTACCATAGAGGATATACAGATGGCAAGTGAAATGGCACATGAAATGTTCAACACCATTAGCCATTAGAGAAATATACACTAAAACCACAGCAAGATATTATTTCACACATACCAGAATGACTAATATAAACAAATAGTGATGACCCCAAATGCTGGCAAGGACAAAGAGAAACTGGATCTTTCAAACATTACTGATGAAAATGTAAACTGGTATGCCCAACTCTGGAAAAGAAAATGGCAGTTTCTTACAAAACTAAACATCTAAACATGTACTTGCCATATGACCCAGCAAAATAAACTTTCAGGCATTTGTCCCAGAAAAAAAAGATAACTGATGTTAATACAAAAACCTGTTGATGAATGTTCACAGCAGCTTTATTCGTAATAGCAAAAAACTGGAAATAACCCAAATGTTCTTCAACAGGTGAATGATTAAACAAACTGTGGTACATCCTTGCCTTGGAAATGTTACTCAGCCATAAACAGAAATTTACTGATGCCCACAAAAACTTGAAGGAAACTTAAAGAAACTGTGCTTAGTGAAAAAGCCCATCACTTTGAGATGGATACAGTATGATTCCATTTAGACAATATTTTTGAAATAATAAACGTATAGAGATGGAAAAAGATTAGTGGTGGTCAGCGGCTGGGGAGTGAGGTGGCCACGGCTACAAAAGGGTAGCCTGAGGGATCCTTGTGATGCAACTGTTCTGTATCTTGACTGTGGTGATGGTCACATAAATCTAAACAGTGATGGAACTGCATACAACACATACACACACAGAGCACATGTAAAACTGGTGAAATCTGAATAAACAACTGGTTGTTTTTTTAAAGAGGCTACAGAAAAAATAAAAATAATTTCCATATTCTGAGACAGCTGCAATATTAAAGAGATGCCAAGAGTGCCACTGGGGTACAAAATAAGGAGACCTGACCTAACCTGGATAGGAGATAACTCTGATCTGAGTCTTAAAAAATTGGGCTAATTTAAAATCATTCAATTCTCTTGATCTTTTGAACTCAAAAGACTGTAATATCAGTCACCTTCATTTTGAAGTACTGTGACCTTTTTTGTGTGTTTGATTCAGGCGTCTTAAGAACCAGTTTGTTTCTTCTGGCTAGTCACTTGGGGAATGGTAATGTGTTTGCATAGCAGAAATGCTAATAACATCACAAATTTCGAAATGCAAACAATACAGAGTACTTTTGATTACAAATAACAGAAAAACAGCTTGAGGATAAAATAATTATAAGATTACACAGGTATCTCAGAATCTAAAAAGCAAAAAGAGATTAGGGTCTCACAAGGTTATACTACCTAGGAAGTTGTTAAGGACCGTAACGATTCTCTTCATCTCTCATTGCTGCTTCTCTTTATATGGCTGAGGCTTCACTCCAGAGAAAAACTAAAACTTACATGTGCACCACTCACATTACTCCAACTTTACCGGCTATTCACAGTTTAGCACTATATTCAGTAGGTGTGCATTGTTGATCTTGTCATGAAGACTGGGGGAAAGAATTACGTAGGATGCTGCAGTACAAAAGAAAGCCATTAGGGTTCTCTGATACTGAAGGTAAAAGGAGGCAGTTCTCAAAAAAGCGTTTTATCTTCAGCAAAGAAGATAATTTTCAGCATAATAAAAAACTAATATAAATGCATGTGACATTTTGGGGTCTGCCATATATTTCACAGGCAGATTATCAAATGTAATCAGTGTTTTTATTTTTTAAATGAAATATATATTAAATTTTTTAAAAGAAAAATATTATGTTTTTCTGTTCATTTGTATTACATGGGATACCAACTAAATAGTTCAAGGAACACAGTATTTTCTGACCTTCCTAGATATTTTTCTATGACCTTATATTTAAGGTCACTACCATGTCTTAAATCAATTTTTGCTTTGGTCTGATAATTAACCTAGAACAGGGATGGTCTGATCCAGTAATGCAACTGTCTACTGTTAGCTGGATCCTATGAAAACCTGCTGTAATTTTGTGTTTTCCTGAATAAGAAGACAAGACTTAAGGCACAGAAAGAAACTGTCATGTCTGCCAATTAGGCTAAAGGAAAGACACAGAGCTTTCAAATTTATATTGAATTTCCCCCAAAAGATCCATTTGGCTTAACTACATTTGATCAAACTGAATTGATAGAAACATTTCTATCACTTTTAATTTCTCAAGTTATCTGTTTAACTTAATTCCGTATTACAGTTTCTTTTAAATAAGTGGTTCTCAAACCTAACTGCACATTAGAGTCACCTGTGCAGCTTTTACCTTGATGTTCAGTTCTCATTTCAGATCTCTTAAATCAGAACCTTTGGGGGCTGGACCCAGGCATCTATGTCCAAGGACTGTTTTATAAATAAAGTTTTATTGTATCACAGTCACTATTCATTCCTTTACATGTTGCCTAGAGTTTTGACAGAAATCATGTGGCCAGCAACCTAAAATATTTATTATCTGTCCCTGTACTGAAAAAGTTTGCCAAACCCTGCTGTATTTTTATTTTATATATATATATAAAATACATATATATATATATTATATATGGTGAAGCAGGCCAATTGCACTAAAGGAAGTACAGATATCTCAGGAAATTTCGTACTGTAGGCAGAACTATGTACCAGCTTTATCCTTACATTTTTCTCTAAATCTTTTCTCAAAATTAAACATAAAATTAAGAAAAGTGAGAATGATTAGAAAAAATGACAACTAAACGTATTAAGAAGTAAGTCTTGTATACATAGGATGAGAAGGTAGTAGAGGAATGAAGAAAATACATTCTAGGCTGATTTCATGATTGGAGTAGAGACCAGGAATATATATTTACAAGTTACAAATTTTAACTTAGATAACATATAAGAATAAAGATTTTGTCAATATATATACACTTCACATCTTTGCTCTACTTGCAGAGGTAACTATATTCAATATCTTGAAATAACCTATAACGGAAAATAATCTGAAAATATGTATATATAAATATAACTGAATCACTTTGCTGTACCCGTGAAACTAACACAACACTGGAAATCAACTATACTTCAATTTTAAAAAACTGTTGCTACACACTGGTAGAAAATATTTGCACATCACATATCTGAAAAAGGACTTATATTCAAAGTTTTTAAAAAAAACAACCCTCAAAATTAAAAAAAAATTTAAATGGGCAAATGATTTGATCAGTGACTTCTCTAATGAAAACAGATAGTAAATAGGTCATGAATAAAGCTCAACACCCATTACTATAAGGGAAAAACAAATTAAACCACAATGATGTACCATTACACACTTAATAGGATGTCTAAAATAAACCAAAAACCAACTTGACAATATCAAGTGAAGATAAAGAGCAACTGGAACTCTCAAAACATTTCAACTACTCTGGACAACAGTTTGGCAGTTATTTAAGAAATCAAATACCATCTTACTATAATGACCCAGCAGTCTTCCTCTCAGGTATCTGCCTAAGTGAAGTAAAGTTTATATTAATACAAAAACATGTAGATGAATGTTTTTAGGACCATTATTCATTATCACCCCAAACTAGAAACAACCGAATTTATCTTTCAATGAGTAAATGCATCAACAAACTATGTTACAATGGAATACTCCTCATTAATAAAAGCAACAAACTACTGATACATGGAATAACATGGATGAATCTCCAAGCATTATCCTAAATGAAAGAAGCCAGCTTCAAAAGGTTACATACGGCGTGAATACATTTATAGTATACGACATTCTGAAAAGTGTGAAAACTATAAACAAAGAACATTTCAGTGGTTGCCAGTGGTCAGGAGTACAAAGGGGCAGCACAAATTTCTGAGCATGAGGGAACCATTCTGTATCCCGACTGTGGTGGCGCTTGCATGAGCCTATAAATTTACCAAAACTCACGAACTGTACGTGAGGATAAATGAATGTTACTGTATACATGTTTTTTTCAAAAACTAATTTTTTCAGAAATTGTACTTAAGCACTTATAAAAGTAAAGCTATTGATGTTTTACATAAAGAAGACAGAAGAAAAGTACCGGCAGCCTGAAAGAAAGTGGATCCAATTCTTAACAGTGGTTATTTCTGGCCAAATATTAAGGATGACTTCTATATTTTAGTCCTTACAACTCTCTGTGTCTGTCAAAAATCCTGGAATGAACATTTGTAACTTTTATAATCAGGAAATAAAAGCAATTTTTAAAAGTAGGATTAGATACCACTTATAAAATTTCTCTGAGTAGCTGGGAAGAAAAAAAAACAACTAAAATAAGTCCAAAAGAAAAATCAATTAAGAGAAGGCACTTAGCCTATGATAAACAATAGTCTGTTTGTATTTCCTCCTACTTTGCTACTATTTTAAACTACCTTAGAGTACCAGTCAGTGTCACAGTGTATTACCCCTTCTCCTTCATACCATAATTTGGTACAATTAAAATGTCATTTTAAAAACTAATTTAAAATTCAGGGTTTCCCTGGTGGCGCAGTGGTTAAGAATCCGCCTGCCAATGCAGGGGACACGGGTTCAAGCCCTGGTCCAGGAAGATCCCACATGCTGCAGAGCAACTAAGGCCGTGCACCACAACTACTGAGCCTGAGCTCTAGAGCCCGCGAGCTACAACTACTGAGCCCGCGTGTCACAACTACTGAAGCCCGCGTGCCTAGAGCCTGTGCTCCGCAACAAGATAATCCCCTGCAGTGAGAAGCCTGCACACCGCAATGAAGAGTAGCCCTCGCTCGCCTCAAATAGAGAAAGCCTGCACGCAGCAACAAAGACCCAACATAGCCAAAACAAACAAACAAACAAACAAAAAGAATAGATGAATTTTTTAAAGTATTGAAAAAAAAATTTCATTGGCTAATGAGAACTTCAGTTTTGGGAAAAAGAAGAAGTTTAAAAATGTCTGGATCTAGGTGCTCCTACATGATACGGCATACCAACTATATTTTCACGTTAAAAGTAAAGTTGGGGGGCTTCCCTGGTGGCACAGTGGTTGAGAGTCCGCCTGCCGATGCAGGGGACACGGGTTCGTGCCCCGGTCTGGGAAGATCCCACATGCCGTGGAGCGGCTGGGCCCGTGAGCTGTGGCCGCTGAGCCTGCGCGTCCGGAGCCTGTGCTCCGCAACGGGAGAGGCCACAACAGTGAGAGGCCCGCGTACCTCAAAAAAGAAAAAAAAAGTAAAGTTGGCCCCTGAAGGGTGCCATTTTCAACAAACTTTTACTATTCCACAGTATGGAATAAAGGTAAAAAATGAAAAACAAACTTTTATACAAATATATATTATATAGATACATTTTACAATCTAATCTGATTCTTTTTTTTTCATATATGAACATTTAATCAGAAACAAAGGAAATGAGTTTCCTTAACTGCAGTTATGGAAAGGCATAGAGGTCAATGAGTAAACAGATTGAAAGAATTTTTTAATAGACCATACATTCCAATGGTTCTCAAAATACATAAGACAATATTCAGAGGAAATTCCATCCCTTTCTCTCCTTTCCTGTATCTATACTCCAAACAAATACCCCCATCTGAAACATACACATGAAGGTAACCAGGATTACTGTAGAGTTCCTTTAAGTGCATATAAGTAGATACAAACATATGTATTGATTTTTCTCACCTATCTTATACTTATTTTGAAAAAAAATAGTATAAAACTATATTTATAACACTACATCTTGTTTTCACCTAATGAGATAATATTAAGTTATTTTAAATTATTATTACCTTTAAAGTAAGAACAAAGACAAAATGCCAGATATAAGGCTAAGTAAAAGTCCTACATTTAAGTGTTATACACACACTCACAGATTTAGGTTTCAAGGTTGTCAGCAGTGCTGATGTGAAACTATATTAAGAAAATGTTAATGATTTACACAACTGTAAATGAGAAACGAGACTTACTGGGAGTTAGCTGAGGTTGCTTGCCTATCTCCAGTAAAACATTAACCTCAGTGAGATCCCAAATGGCGTCTTTAAAGTATGGCAACTCTAAGGCTTAAGCTTAACCTGCCCATAATTAATATGCAAATGAACAAGTTACCTAATTTAAGTCAAGAACCTCCATTTTCAGCATAGTAGCTATTTAGGTGGAGGGGCTAAAAACATACAACTGAATAGAGAAAATACATTCCATAAATGGACAATAACATAACCATTTCTCAACTCCTCCTGGTATAAAGCAGCATAAGAAAGTCCTAAGAACATTAAAAACCCAGAAACTGTGCCATGCAATTCTTTTTCTGCTTGCATATTCAAACGGGATGGAAGCAGAAAACATTTTATTCTCTAAGCTATAATGTAGCCTGGATTCTTGTCACCTTCAAATTTATATCTTTTTGTTTAAAAAAGAAAAAAAACTTTCATAAGAAAACTGTATTTGTTAATATGAACCCAAGGCATTTATTCTGAACTCACTGTACTAAAAACAACTATTTAAAGGTTTATCAAAAAGAAAATTAAGACCCAAAGCCTACTAAGTATAATCCATTTTTAAAGCAAAGCAACCCAAAGACTGCTTACCAATGATAACGTTAAGAAAACGTTCAAGTGTCATCAAGGTACCAAAAAAAGTCTCGGTATTTCATCAAGAGACATATGCTAAAGCAGGTGCCATTGGGTCAGCGATGAGAATTTGTGTCATCTCCTCACACCATGAGACTATGGAGATGTACTAGTTGTTTAAGACTAGTCCAGAGTTCACAACATGACTAACAAGATGCTTTATATAATCCATAAGTATGATACATTTCTACAAATAGTTTACAAGGTTAAATATAAGGACCTCGGGTGAGGATAGCCTATGCTTTAGTCCCAGGTCTGCCAATCGCAAGCTGTAGATCCACAGACAAGTTGCTTGCCTCATAAGCTTCAGTTACCTCACCTGCAAAATGTAGATGATAAGAATGTTGTAAAGATTTTATTAGATGATACTTTTATTTTTTTTTAATTTTTTTATTTTTTTTGCCGTACGCGGGCCTCTCACTGTTGTGGCCTCTCCTGTTGCGGAGCACATGCTCCGGACGCGCAGGCTCAGCGGCCATGGCTCACGGGCCCAGCCGCTCCGCGGCATGTGGGATCTTCCCAGACCGGGGCATGAACCCGTATCCCCTGCATCGGCAGGCGGACTCTCAACCACTGCGCCACCAGGGAGGCCCTAGATGATACTTTTAAAAGTGCCTGGTGTGAAGTAAAAAGTTATCAATAATGTTTTTGTGTTGTCACATACTATATGTGAATGATGTTCAAGATACTATGCTCTAGTACCTTGGGGATAGAGATACCTCTAAGGGAATCTCTTGGGGAAAGAGAAATCAAAAATAAAAATAAAGCATCATCAATTCTTACCCTCAAAGTGCTCAAAGAAAAGTAGGGAAGGCAAGCACATACAGCAATGACTAGAATGCAAGGACTCACAGAAATGTTGAATGTTTTTATAAAAGTCTTATATGTACTTACAAAGAGGATTCTCTGATTGCAATCAACGGAATTCTTAAAATGAAGGCGGTACATGAGTTACTCTGGATTTGTAGGGATTTAATAAGCAGAAATAGGTGAAAAGACTTTATAGGTAAGGAAAAAGCATGAACAAAAGAACAGAGACGTTAAACTATATGGTATTTTTTAGAAGTGCTAAGCATAAGCAGTTAGGTATAGAGAGAATATAGCATTGTGGGAGGTATGTGACTCACCCACAGTAACCTGGAACCACAAAGGGCTAACAAATCACACCTTGAGATAAGAGTAAACCTACCCGATTCTTTCCACTTTCTTGGATCTGCAAAGAAAGCTGGGTTGGTAGCGAGCAAATATAATTTTTAAAAATTCCTTTGAAGTTGTAACCACAAATCAGCCCTCACATGGATTCATTCACACTACCTTAGTAATACAAAAAACTTTAAGCTTTGAATTTAAAGTGATCTAAGACCATCATGATGGTGTCACCCCAGATATATGGCAGACTGAATAGCGAATCCTCTCCGGAGAAATCTACCTTCATTCTAGGCCTAACAATATTCTCACAAAAATCCCCCAACCATCTTCGCCTGGAAAGGGGGAGTGGAGAGTTAAAAATTAACTAAACACAAGGTAGCATCGCTGAGAACCAGCAGAGACAGCAAAACAGGAAAAACTTTAAGACGTGAGAATTAACAGACACAGGTTAACAGAATAATTACAAGTAATGTATGTTTAAAGAAATTAAAGACAACTTTAGAAATATGTATAGAAAACAGAATTTTTAATTTTTTAATAAAAAGGGCAAGCAGAATTGGAAAAGAATCAAAAAAACTTCTAGGTATAAGAAAATAGATTCATTGAAAAATTTTGAAAAAGCAATGGATGAATAAAAGCTTATTAAATACCACTGAAAAGAGTAAGTAAACTAGAAGACAGGTCAGAGGAAATACAGCACAGAGACAAAGCAATAAAACAGTCAAACATAAAGAGGAGAGTGTGATGAAGTGTAAGTCTAATTTAGTGTTTCACTAACGAAGGAGAGGGATTGAAATGCTGAATAAAAACAAGCACGGTCCTACCTCCATGGGGTATACAATCTACCAGCAGGCTGACATTCATCAAATAATCACATAAAATATGTAAAATTATAACTGTGATAAATGAAATTAGGAAAATTTACTAAGTACTTTCCTCAATTTAGACCATGAGTTTAGAGAGGCCCTCCACGAAGAAATGAAGCAATATTTGAGGTATAAATTAACTGGGAAAGTGTTCTAAGCTGAGAGAACAGAATGTGCCAAGGCAGGAGAAAATATGGTATTTTTTAAGAATTCAAAGAAAATTACAGGGATGGGCTATGAAGAACAATGGGGCAACAGGGGGTGGGGATGTGTGGGTGGTTCATATGGCAAAAAGGGCAAAATCATGCAAAGTCTTATAAATGGATGTTTGGTCTTTTTCTTAAGATGAGAAGACACTGAAGGATTCTAAGCAAAGCAGGTGAAAATCAGATTTTCATTTGGAAAATGTATTCCTAATAACTGATTGACACTTTTTGAGAACCAAAGAACATTTGGACATCTTTTTAAAACCATTACCAAATTATCATTTTTATAGTAATCAGGCACTTAACTGTAAACATAAGTACAAGTTAGCCACAAATTCAATAAATGATTTAAAGAAGGTCATTATGAATTCACTGTCCCATCAATGAACTTGAACTTCCCTCATATTACTAAGTGAGAGATAAGAGAAAGGTGGTCACTGGATGTCTTTTTTTCTGTAACGCCAATGAAATTTTACATGTTTAATTTCCTTGACCTCAAACTGTTCATGTTTTTTCATTGTTTTGACATTTTTTCTCTAATTTTTAAATTTCTAATTGTATTATATTATTTACTGTGTCCAACTAGCTGGATCCTCCTTATATTAACCATTTCTTTATTTTAACCATTTTTTCATTTTTATATCATTTTTTAGATCTCTGAAATTAATGATGCTATGTTTTTATTTTATTCATTACAATTGAGATGAACATGCTAAACAGGGACTTTTATATGAACTTGTATATTTTTTCACTTTCTTCTATTTCTGAAAATAAGTTTACTATTTTAGTTAACTTTTACATTTACTTTCTTTTACCTTTATTGTTCAGAGTATTTTCTATTTGAATTTTCAATTTCTTTAGTTTATTCTACAATTTTTATCATTTCCTAATCTTTTGGCTATTTGTGTTAATCAATAACCTTTATATTACTTTTTAAAAATTTAATCTACTTTAATTAAAAAATAAATGCCTGGGGCTTCCCTGGTGGCGCAGTGGTTGAGAGTCCGCCTGCCAATGCAGGGGACACGGGTTCGTGCCCCAGTCCGGGAAGATCCCACATGCCACGGAGCGGCTGGGCCCGTGAGCCATGGCCGCTGAGCCTGCGCATCCGGAGCCTGTGCTCTGCAACGGAAGAGGCCACAACAGTGAGAGCCCCGCATACCGCAAAAACAAAATAAATAAAAATAAATAAATAAATAAATAAATGCCTAACAGCACTTTGTTGAGGAGAATGGAGACTTTGTTTTAAAAAAATGTAAAAAGCAAGTGTTTCTCAAATTTCTCTCACATGTGTTATGACCTACTTTTTTTTTTCTTTTTATTTTGCAATAATTACACCTTCACAGGACATTGCAGAAAAGTCACCTAGTTTCTTTTAACAGTAACATCTTATAGAACTATAGTATAATGTCAAAACCAGGAAACTGATATTGGTACAAACTACAAACCTCATTTCACCAGTTTTACACGCACTCATAGTTGTGTGTGTGCACGCAATCTATTCAATTTTATCCTATGTGCAAGATTCATGTAACCACCACCACAACCATTATACAGAACTGTTCCATTATCACAAGGATTCCCTAATGCCTTCATACCATTTATAAAAACCCTGAAACAGAGGTTTTTTATTTACCTGAGAAATTTATTTACATAAGAAAGGGTATAAAGCTTCTCTTGAAAGAGAAAGATTCAGGAAGTTTGTGGATGAACAAAGAAAGGTCAAAGGTTGAGCAATAGGTAAAAAACTTTTTTGAGGGACAGTTGTATGAGAGTAGCTCTTGGTTTAAGAGAAAGACTCAAAGATTTTGTAGAAGTTTTGTTCTGTGTTCTGTGTTGTCTTCTCTAGGTACTTATTCAAAAAAGACACTGTTTGCTCACGTGCGTTAATTTTAGATAATATGTAATGATGAGAGGGGTACCAAGTCAGGAGTCAAGCAGATCCAGCTTTATTTGGACTACACAATGATGAAGTTTTAAGACAAGCTGATTTAAAGCTCCATAACACCATAATTAAGATGAAATAGCAGAATACATGCATCACTGTTTTTCCAAAATAAAATTCATCTGGTGTTCCAAAATTACTCAAATGTTCTTCAGATATGCTATATTTAAATGGACTCCTTGTACTCCAATGAGGAGAGGAAAAACTAAGCTTAAATAGCATTTATTTTAAATTTAAAATTATAACAGTATTAGGGTTACACAATCTATATATCAGTACATGGCAGTGCTGCATCATAGTAAGAAAAGGACTGCAAAAGACTTCATCCAAATCCATATCTACCACCACTACATATATATTATTGACCACTACTTCATAGATTATAAAAGATAAACTCTGTCCGCAAACACACTATATATCGGAATACTGGGTGGGGTGGGGAGAGAATACCAGAGATTTCCTGGCATTACTCAATTAAAAGTAGGAGACAGACATTCAAAATGATAAAAACATTTCTTAATCTGTAATTATTTTTTCACCCAAAAAGGTTAGCCCTTCTTTTCTTCACTGTGAAAGTGAATTACTTTGATACACCTTACCTTCAAATCCTCCTGAAGAATAGAAAAGACTTTGGAAATCATTCTTATATTCTTTGAAATCCCTAGGGGAGCCCCAAAATTAGCACAGTTATCTTTGGGTTTACCCAGTTTACAAGATGCTACAATGGTTTGCCTATCTTTCATGGTTCACATATCCATTTCAACTTTACAACCTCAATATATCAAAATCACGCTTAATTCATAAAGCAGTACATGCATAGTAAGTTATCTATTTAGTTTTAAAACAAGACTTTTGGGGAATATTTGCATATTTACCGAGAAGGGAGCAAAAGTGGGGAATTCTAAAAGGACATATAACGATCTGTTAACTAGGGATACCTATGGGAAATACATGAAAGAGAATGAGAAAAGATTATCACTTTTAATCTTACATAATTATTCAAACTTTTCAATACAGTTACTTCTTTCCTCAGTAACTTACTTAACTATACCATGTCTCAAGTTTGCCTATCTGTAAAACAGGGATAATAAAAATATCAGTCTCAAAGGGATGATACAAAAGCACTGGGAAAAATGCCTGGAACTTGGTAAGCCCTCAAAAACCTAATGATGTTATATTACTTATATTATTACATGTAAGAAAACTTACATCATATTTTTTCAAATGGAAGTATAAATATACAACAGTATCAAGGGAGATCTGTGTTTTTCATAGAACTCTTCACAGTTCCATTTAAATAATTATGTGTCAGACAGCAAGGACCATACTTGTTGGATTTACAGTACTTACATAATGCTTAGCACATAGTAAATGTTAAAAAATATTTACTGAATGAATGAAATTATCATGTGACATATATATAATGCTGCTGCATTTTAAGTTACTTGTAACCATTTATAAATTAAAACAAAAAAGTATTTATACAGTGAAAGAGAAGCTACTTTTGTAAAGAGGCAAGCATTTAAAACTCAACACCAAAGCAGAGTTTTTCCCCACAAGAACTGAAAATAATTTCTCAAATGAGAACACATAGTAGACAGGCAACCATATTTCTGGACAAGAAGAAAATGGAACCAACAATCTCTACCTTTATTTTATATGACTAGCTGCTTTTGGCTGCTATGAATTATAACAGCAACAAAATAAAAATCCCCAGCAATTCCAAGCATAACAAAAAAGACAAAGAGATATGGGAAATACTTATAATAGAAAGGTCAAATAATCAAGAAAAAGATTCCAAAATAATTTTAGGATATAAAGATTTTTAATAAATTGTATCCAAAGAATAATTCACTGTGACCTATGATGGGGCTCTGAGCCATACATTATCACCTGTGACCTCCAAAGGAAGTGATAACTAAAGATATTAGTCTGACAGTCTGGGAGGGGCTAGAGACTAAAAGTCAGCCATGTGAACAGTTTGTGATCAAGCCCCAGTAAAAACAATCAAAATCAAAGGCTTGACTTAGCTTTTCCTGTTTGACAATAATCTATGCATACTGTCATACATTGTGGCCAGGAAGAGATAACACTGTCCATGACTCCACAAAAAGAAGATGATCAGGAGCTCCACGTCTAGACTCCTATGGGAGTCTGTACCTTTGATTGATTTCAATTTGTATCTTTTCTCTGTAACAAACTATGGGCTTGAGCATAACAGTTTTCAGTGAGTTCTGTGAGTCCCTTCAGTTAATTAACTGAACCATGAGGGTGGTTTTCAAAAGCCCTGAACTTGCAATGGTGTCAGAAGGGCTGTCTTGCGGAGACTGTTTGCTCAAACTGTACAATTGGCTGAGCTTAGTGAGTTGGTGTCAGAAGTGGGATTTGTGCAACAAATGCTAACCACCTCAAATATGTAGTTTGGGAAAAGAATGAGAGGATGGTGGAGGACAAACCTTTTGACTCCCGGGTGGCCCTCTGGCTGCCCATGGTATGGAACTGTAGCTGTACAATGATCAGTTAGCAGAGGTGAAAGTTACCAGTGAAATTTAGAAATGATGGATCCAACTTGTAGAGATCTGGCTCACTGGATACATAAAGAAATGTAAAAATTTTTAAATGAGCTAACTATATAATCTCTTGATTCTTGTTACCTGTAACAGTTAAAAAGAAAGTCAGGGAGATATTGGGGCAGACCCTGACACCTGGCCAAGCTTAGGAAGAAAAAGGTTTACTAACTAGAATAAGGAGATTAGAGGGATGTCTCTTCCAGGAGGAAGGCAAGGGATGGCAATCAGCCTATGAAAATAATGAGGTTTTAGTGAAATGGGTCAGGCAGACTCAACAAATAATGCTAGGCACCAGCACTGGGAAAGGACTTGTACTCTGACCCAAAAGGTCCTTTTGACAGGTTGAGGTCAAAATAGCCTTGGGAAAATGGCCCTCCATCTTAGCTGCTAAGGTTCACGTAGCACACCCATGGGATTCCTAAATACCTCTAAACCTATGGAAGTTTTTCTGGGGCACCTGTAATTTATACCAATGCACTATGACTGCCCTTGCCCCTATGACTGATCAAAATAAGACATATCCTATAATATAGTTATAATATTAATATAATTAATATAATTCTCAATACTCCTTGTGTACTCCCTGTAGTAGAGAAGTGGGCCTTACTTCTTAACACCACACAATGGAAAACAGTCTTAGTACAAGCTTGTGAACTAAGACAGGGTGATTGATTTTGTTCTAAACTGACTTAGAATCCAGAAAAAAATGAGTAAGGGCCAATTGTTAACTAAGCCTGTCCATAATAATATCTGATATATGGGCAAGATTCAATTCTGTTAGGAGCATAGCAAATTCCTCTGTAATACTGACTGATTGTTCTTTAGTGAAACTGAACTGCCTCATGACCATACTATGATATGACATAACACTGTCACTGTAAGATTCAATTACCTTATGTAAGTCTTATAATAATACTGATAATTAAATGTATCAGAAAATTGAGCCTTCTCAGAAGGTAACACTTATAGAAAAAGAATGGTCTGGGGAATAACTAGATTTAGCTAACCATCAGCTAATTTCTATACTAAATAGTTCTGTACAAGTTTATCATAAGGTACAAATAGTGGTAGATCATGAGAGGAAATAAATAATAAATTACTACAAGAATATGAAAACATATGTAATGGCTTTATAAATCAGATTAGCAGTTTCTTTAAATCTATCCCTACTCTACACTGGCACTTCCAAATGTAGGGTATGTTCATACTGTTACTATTACTGTGACTGTCATATAAATGCTATACTAAATGCAGATGTCTAGACAAATATGACTATTTTGCCGTAAGACAGCATAGGCTAAAGGCTATGGGGGTGGCCTGTCTAGTGAAGAAGCAACCCTACCTTCCCAAAGAGAGGTCTGGCCTGGATTTCAGCTACTGGGAGGTGATCTTTAGGCCCCTGTGATAAGTGTCTTTGTTTGCTTCAGGGCTTTGGCCACTGGACTGTCCAACAATTAATTTATGATGGGGACTTTGGATATTTCAATATCAGTTTCAACTTCCAGAGTAAGTGATAACTAAAGGTATTAGTCTGATCTCCAGAAAGAAATAGAAACTAAAGCTCAGATATGCAGACAGTATGTGCTTGGGCTCCAATGAAAACTATGGCCAGCAAAGGCTCGAGGGAGCTTCTCTGGTTGGCAATACTCTGCAATTGTCACACTTTGTGGCCAGAAGAAGATAATGCTATCTATGAATTTCATGGTCCATGTGTAGACCCTCCTGTACGTTGTGCCCTAGGCATCTCTTCCCTTGGTTGATTTTAATTTGCATCCTGGCTCTGAAATAAATCACAGGCACAAGTACCCCAGTTTTCAGTGAGCTTTATGAGTCCTTGTAGTGAATTATCAAACTGAAGAATAGGTCTGGGAAACCCTCAAACTTGTAAGAGAGGCAGTCTTGTGAGGATTACACCTAAAAACTGTACAGTTGGTTAAACTCATTGCTGTGCTATACAGAAGTCTTTTTTTTTAATTTAATTTTTAATTGAAGTAGAGTTGATTTACAATGTTGTGCCAATCTCTGCTATGCAGCAAACTGACTCAGTTATATACATATAGACATTCTTTTTTCTTTTTAGTATTCTTTTCCATTATGGTTTATCACAGGATATTGAATATAGTTCCCTGTTATACAGCAGGACCTCGCTGTTCTGAGGTTTTTATTTATATATTTTGTTGCTTAACTTTTACAACTCTACATGGTAGGTACTACTATTATGAAGACAGTGAGACATAGGGAGAATAAATAATTTAATTTCATCTTGATATTAAGAGTAAAGGGCAGAGTAGAGATTTGAACCAGGAAATCCAACATCAAGGCTTATGTTCTTAATATATTACATTGCCTTCCTAGATGACTGCTAGGCTTCTTTCTGTTGTCTTTTTCAGCAATTACATTCTCTGAATCTATGACTAGAAGATCTCTAAGGTCATATCATGCCATGTAAATCTATGAGTAAACAGTAATTCAGACTGAATTAAAAACAAATCTTAAATAATCTTTATTATATTTTACTTGGTCATTGTTTCAATTGTCATTTTTATTAGAAAGTCTTAATTCCTTGTACTATTAATAGATATTAAAAATGCTGTATTAACATAAAAAGCATATGTCAAAGTATATCAACAGTAGCCTAAAACAAACTACTAAACTAATTCATTTGAAGAAAACTATTTCCAAAATAAAAACTGCCAGACAAACTAATTACATTAGAATTTCCAATATCTTCGGAAATAATAGTTGTTTTTATTGAAAAGACATTATAATCAGGCATATGCCTTCCATTCTAAAAGAATAATTTGAATTACTTTATAATACTTTCTAAGTACATAATTTTAACACCACTATAATCAAGATTTGTGTTTTACTTAAATTTTATTTGTCCATGTTTCTCTAAAGTATTCATAATGATAATTTTTAAAGCTGCATAATCTCTCAGAAAATTAATTCAACACCATTCACAAATTTTCAGACATCAAAGTTGTTTCTTTCTTTCTTCTTTAATAGGACTTAATGAACAACTTCCTGCATGTAACATTATACCTTTAATTTTTCTATCTGCAGGACTATCTGGCTCATATTAGGTATCTGATAAACACTGGCTGAACTGACTATAATTTTTACTTTTTTAAGAGTTATTTTATAAGGATAATTTCCTAAGAGTAGAATTAATGAATCAGAGTAGAAACTTCTTTATGGTCCTTACAAAATAATACTTTCCCCCCAAATAATGTCATTTTATGACTCACAAAAAATGAAAGACATGCTCATTCACTGGAATCCTTTCCCGTATTAGACTTTGTCATTTAAAAAAATTAATACTTTACTATATATAATTTGATCTCTTAAAGTGCTTTACCTTACTGAGAAATAATAATCCTGAAGGTTTATTATCTTTACTACCATTTCATTATTTACTGAAGTACAAAGAACTGTAAAACTTAAATTCTAATTCTGAAAACTCAATTATCGATATGTAAAAACTCTGTAAATGAATTTATGTGAAAGCTCATTTCATATCTGGAATGTGGCATATCTTCATATTTCAGTAAAATTTGGTTGAAGTCATAATCTAACCAAGTTTGGCAATGTAAGAGACATAAATGTAAGTTTGTCCCAAAGAGAGGTGAATTCTGTTCTACTTTGAGAGGGTTTCTTTCAGAACAGAGAGCAACTAAAAAGTATTTTCACTAGGCAAAAAGCCTAAAGGAAATATATTGATGAAGGTTCACATGCTTATGATCTGATATCCTGGTCAAACCAGAATAACTTATCTAGCGAAGGAAAAGTTGCATTGGGAAGAAGTCAGAGCTTCCTAAAACTCATTCCAGAAATTCAGATAAATTACTGCAGATTGGCATATTTAGTTGACAATGAAGATATAAGTTCATTTCCCCCCATGACAACTTAAGGAATCACATTTGTATTTGATTAGAAAAAGGGCATCTATTATAAATATTTTTATTGTTTGTTTTTGACTACTTGTCATGTAAAATTGGTAACTTAACACATTTTTACCACAACTGGCTGATGATGCTCTCTTGTCCTTTGATCTTAGCATAAAGTAATAGCCCAGAAACTTGCTATAACTCCCAGTGGGGTTCTTTTTCACTAGCTGGGATAGAGTAAATCTATCACTTTAAAATAAGCATTTCCTTGGGCTTCCCTGGTGGCGCAGTGGTTGAGAGTCCGCCTGCCCACGCAGGGGACAAGGGTTCATGCCCCAGTCCGGGAAGATCCCACATGCCGCGGAGCGGCTAGGCCCGTGAGCCGTGGCCGCTGAGCCTGAGCGTCCGGAGCCTGTGCTCCGCAACGGGAGAGGCCAAAACAGTGAGAGGCCCGTGTACCGCAAAAAAATAAACAATAAAAAATAAGCATTTCCTCACTGTCTAAGATGGGTAAGGCACTGTGCTAGAGTCCTAGGGTGTTAGAGATGACTAAGACATGATCCTGTCCTCAAAGAACTTACAATCTAGTAGAGAAAGACAGACATGTAAACAAATAGGTATAATACAAAGCAGAATGTACTAGTTGTTAAAATAAAGGTACAAAAACAATGTTCTACAGGAGCACAAGATGGTAAAATTAATTCTGGATGGAGTGATCTGGAAGGCTGGGCCAGCAGAAAAGTAGTAGAAAATTCAGCCCCTTAGAAAATGCAGCAGTGTTACAGCCCAGCTGGGTTAGGGTCAAAGCCCCACTCCCCACAGAAGGTTTTCCTAAAGGAGATGGAGCCAGGGCCCTAACCCAGTTAGGTAGGCAATTCGTTGATTTCAATTATGAATGCAACACTTTCTTTCCCTGGTGCAGATAAATGTGATTTTATGAGTATTTTGCTTCATTAAAAAATAAAATTTAACAACATATTAAGTAACTTACATAAAAATGTAAGTTACCTTGGCCTCCATCATCAAAATGGCCTCAGGTGGTACCATGATCCTACAGGACCAAGCCAAAAAAAAAAAAAAAAAAAAACACCACTTCAGCATGTTACATATGTGGTGCTCCAATACATGTTCTGCTATTGATATCCTGGGAAGAAAGATGAGGAGACAATTCCAGAGAAGTAACCTGGGTATTATACTATCCCACATTTTATTGAAGTTTTATTTATTTTTAAACTTTTAAAGTAAACTTTAGAATAGGTTAATGAGATAAAAGGATTTTTTTTTGTCCTGTCATGATTCCAAAAACCAGCAGGTATATTGCTGGTTTCCACTGATTTCTTAGAGTAAGAAGGAGACTAGATAACATAACCAACATGTAATATTTAACAGATACCACACGAGGTGTGAAACAACTGGAAAGAAGATAATACAAACATATGTTTAAGTACAAAGGAACAGGAAAGCAACTATCAGGTGCACAGAATTACAAACACTTAATTCTCTACAAAAATCTGTAGAGAATTAAAAACAAGACTAACTTTCTACTGTGTTTCAGCCTATTACTACCTCATATATATACCTAAAATAACTCAAATTTGTATGTATAGTATTTCATTATGCTATATGAATTTAAAAATTCTGAGTTTCATAACTGCTGCTTGTAGATTTCCTTAAATAAGCCTCATTTTAGTGAACAGATAAACAACAGACTCTTAGTCACATGTATTACACATAAATGAATGTTTGCAAAGTCTTATGAAAGTTAAAATGATTATTTTCTAGAGTATACCATGCATTCTGATTTTAATTGTTTGTTCTATTAATTTTTACACCCCCCTGAAACAAACAAAGAAAGGAAACAGGAAGAAAGGAAGACACTTCCTGACTATCTGAATTAAGGAAGATATCACATTAGATAGACTTTCTTTAAATATAAACATACAATTCAAAAAGACTTTCTCTCATAAAACTAGCTGAGCAAACCATGAAACAAATATGACAAAGAATTACAGTATCTGTAATAATATTTTAAAAGTTCATAATATTAGAAAAACACAAAACCCTAATAAGTAATTGAAAAAAACAGTTCACAAAAATACAAGTTCCTAATAAATATGAAAAAGTACTCATCCCATTAAAGAAATGCAAATTAAAACAATAAAATAGGGCTTCCCTGGTGGCGCAGTGGTTGAGAGTCTGCCTGCCGATGCAGGGGAGACGGGTTCGTGCCCCAGTCCAGGAGGATCCCACATGCCGCGGAGCGGCTAGGCCTGTGAGCCATGGCCGCTGAGCCTGCGCGTCCGGAGCCTGTGCCCCACAACGGGAGAGGCCACAGCAGTGAGAGGCTCACGTACCGCAAAAAAAAAAACAAAAAAAAAACCCAACAAAAAAACCCAATAAAATAGTATTTTAAAATATCAAATTAGCAGATATAAAAATAATAACATTCAATTCTGCACTTCTTAAACTTCTTAAGCTGTAAAAATCCTCCTTTTCCAATGTTTGTTTGGGCTTTACAAGATGTTCTGAAAATAAGTAATCAATGTTTACAGGCAGGGTTGGGGGGAGTTGGGGGGTTAGGGTCAGGGTGAGATGAAAACACTCATACACTGGGGACAATAGTAGTAAGTACAACTTTCAAATAATTTGTGGAGAGTATTAGCATATTTTTAGATTTTTCTTGTTTTCAAGTTCATACCCTTGTGATTCTACTACCGTGAATCTAAATTTTAAAAATAATCAGATTCAAAAAATAATAATCAGATTCAGACAAAGATTTACATATTTATAATGATATTTATTACAGCTGTTTATAATCACAAAAAAATAGAAACAACTACAATACCAAACCTTAGGGAAATGTATCATTATAGGATCAAATATTATGCAGCCTTTAAAAATTGAGGACAGCTCCATGTTGGACCCAAACTGAGGAGCCCAGAGCTGCCGCCGGGGGATCGGGGCCGGGGGCAACCGGGGGAGCCGTTGCCCGGGCCTCCTGCTCTCCGTACAGGCCGCCTCCCTTCCCAGCCCAGGGGAGGAACAAGAGCAGGGATGTGAACAGCAGTGGGAGTCGGAGTCTCGGGAGCCAGAGCTGGAGCCGGAGCGGGCCCCCGCCCAGGCCCCCCAGCCCAGCCCAACCCAGCCTGTGCGCCCGCGCGTCCTCCCACCCAGCCAGCCCAGGCCCGCGGGATTGTTAGATGGAACACGGCTCCATCATCAACCAGGCGCGGAGGGAAGACGCCCTGGTGCTCACCAAGCAAGGCCTGGTCTCCAAGTCCTCTCCTAAGAAGCCTCGTGGACGTAACATCTTCAAGGCCCTTTTCTGCTGTTTTCGCGCCCAGCATGTTGGCCAGTCAAGATCCTCCACTGAGCTCTCCGCATACAAGGAGGAAGCCAACACCATTGCTAAGTCGGATCTGCTCCAGTGTCTCCAGTACCAGTTTTATCAGATTCCAGGGACCTGTCTGCTCCCGGAGGTGACAGAGGAAGATCAAGGAAGAATCTGCGTGGTCACTGACTTGGATGAAACCCTTGTGCATAGTTCCTTTAAGCCAATCAACAACGCTGACTTCATAGTGCCTGTAGAGATTGAAGGGACCACTCACCAGGTGTACGTGCTCAAGAGGCCTTACGTGGATGAGTTCCTGAGACAAATGGGGGAACTCTTTGAATGTGTTCTCTTCACTGCCAGCCTAGCTAAGTATGCTGACCCTGTGACGGATCTGCTGGACAGGTGTGGGGTATTCCGGGCCCGTCTGTTACGTGAGTCCTGTGTGTTTCACCAAGGCTGCTATGTCAAGGACCTCAGCCGCCTGGGAAGGGACCTGAGGAAAACCCTCATTCTGGACAACTCGCCTGTTTCTTACATCTTCCACCCGGAGAATGCAGTGCCCGTGTAGTCTTGGTTTGACGACATGGCAGACACTGAGTTGCTGAACCTGATCCCAGTCTTTGAGGAGCTGAGCGCGGCAGAGGATGTCTACACCAGCCTTGGGCAGCTGCGGGCCCCTCAGCCTTCCCTGCTGCCAAGCAATGGCCATCCCAGTTGGGGACTTTCCTACACTGTGCCTTTATGATCAGCCTGACAGAGCGGAATCTGGAGCATCTCACCAAATGAGACCTGGAACTAGAAGTGATCGGAAAGAGCTTTAGGACAGGTTAGATGCTGAGTGGGCAGATATCAGACCAGCGATACCCAGAGCTGCCTGCTCCCTGAGTTGGGTTCCTGAGATGTGAGTAAGTGCGTGTATTTGTGTGTGTGTGTGTGTGTATGAGTGTGTCTTGCCTTGAACTGTGGTCCCGGGATATAAGTGTTTCAGGCTGGGGGAGAAAGCGGATGATCAAGACTCTCCCCAAGTTAGTCTGTCTCCTCTCCTGTCCCCGAGAGCCACCGAGCTCTATAGGGATGAAGACCATTGAAGGCTCCGTCGCCAAACCTATGGTCTTTCCTCAGTGTTGTAAGGCTTATGCCATGGAGAAAGGTAGGGTCAGAGGCTGCCTTCGGGTGCCCCAGGCACACATCTTCCTGAAGCCTTGCTCTAGCCGACTGCTGCAGACAGAAAAATGACATTTCTGGGAAGATGAAAGCTTGTATCCAGAACTGGTAGCCCCAGTGGCCATCAGGTCCTGTGGCCCAAGGGCTGCACTAGCCTCTGGCCGAGTGCCTGGCTCGGGCCCTTTCTGTGTCTCCCCAAGGCTTGGGTGCTGGGCCTGCCTTCCTCACCACCTAGCCATAGTCTTTTTTTTTTTTTTTTTGTGGTACGCGGGCCTCTCACTGTTGTGGCCTCTCCCACTGTGGAGCACAGGCTCCGGACACGCAGGCTCAGCGGCCATGGCTCACGGGCCCAGCCGCTCCGCGGCATGTGGGATATTCCTGGACCGGGGCACAAACCCGTGTCCTCTGCATCGGCAGGCAGACTCTCAACCGCTGTGCCACCAGGGAAGCCCTAGCCATAGTCTTGAACCTGTGGGGAAGGAGGTCTTCTCCCTGGAAGAGGACAGATAACTGATTTCTGTTATTTTGACTCTGTTTTAAAATTATCTTTCAAAATGTGGAGTGTTGGGGATGTTTTGTTTCTGACAGAGCTGCAGTCCTGGGCCTGAGGTGAGCGTGGGAGGCCCTGGAGGTGCAGGGAAGAGGAAAATCCCAAGGGCATGAGTGTGTGTGTCCCTTTGGCTTGTAGGCCAGCTGGGCTCAGGATGTGTCCCTAAGTCCTGCTCTTCAGGCATTCTCTGCTGGTGCTGCCGCAAGGACTTTGTCCCTAAGTCTGGGAAGGGCGCTCTGGGTCCCACCCACCTGTTTCTTGGGCAGGGCTCTTTTCTCTCGTGTCTTCCCCCAGGGCCAGGTGTCTTCATCCTTCCTGGCTGTTGCCTTTTCTCTCCAGGGTCTCAGGCACTCCTGCATTTCCTGGGCTGAGGGGCTGGGTGTTCTCACCGTTTAGTTTGCCAACGTAATGCACACGCCTCCTGCCAATGGTAACAGGTGTGAGTGAGCTCTTCACACACCTGCGTTTTGCGTGTCTCTTTGCTTTCAAAGTTTCTTAATAGTGAATGCTTTAAAAAATAAGTCACAAAAAGGAAGTTTCCCCAGAATGGAAAACAAAAGGGGAAGTGCTGCTGTAATTGGGAGCACAAGGGATCCCCCAGAGGCAGCCCCACTTCAGCATCACTGCCTTAGCCATGGCCTCCGCTCCCTCCCTCGGGTGGGAGGGGGTTCCTATCCCCCTCTCTGTTTTCTCTGGAGGCAGATGTCACAAAGCATTTGTAATTTGCTTCAGGTGCAAGAACACCGCCCACTCAGGACTTACCCCCATTATCCTTTTCAGACTGGCCACACACTAGGGCAGTCTGAGGAGCTAGCTGGGACCAGGTGGTGGAGCAGCAGCTTGGTGTTCTGACCACCTAGCATCCTTCTCTAGCATTGTGATGCCACCTCCCCTCCTTGTCCCAAGGTTGTGAGGCTTTGTCTTTCCCTTTGGTGTCACATGAGTAGAAAAGGGTCCCCAAAGCCCATGTGATCATTTCCCAGGCATCATTCCCTGGTGCCTGTGGGATCCTGCTTCATGCAGGTAGGGGAAGAGGGCTCCAGGGCTGGCCAGGAGCGACACCTCCTGAAGGAAAATGGGAGCTTCTGATTCTAAGGCCCTGGCCTAGGCCTCTATCCTAATATTGCAGGAGGGGCCTCTCTCCCAAGCCCCATCCTAAGGGTTAGCCCTTTGGCCAAATATGCCATGGGGTCCAGCTATGCTTTTATGACTAAATAAGCAATAAGAGGCTCTAAGCTGATCCAGTTCCGAGGCCCCTTTCTGCCCTGCTTTGGGTCTCCTTGCCTCCAGGTCAAAGAAGAGCTGGCGCCACCTGCTTTCCTATCAGACTTGTCCAAGTGTTCCAAGGGACTCGTGACCAAGTCCAAGACCAAGCCCAGGATGGCTTGGTGGGAGTGTCCCCGCTGCTTCTGCATGAAGCCCGGCTCCAGAGGCCTCGTTCTCGCCAGAACCCTGCCCTGCCCCCATGCAGTTCCTCACCGGAAATGCCACACCCCCACTCACCCTCTCCTCCCTTTGCTGGAGAGGCAGCTCAGCCAAATAGGTCTAAGCAGGGTCCATCGGTGTGGACCAGAGCCAGCCTGAAGTCATTATGCACCTTCTGGTCTCCAGTTTCACAGTGTGTTAGGGGCAAGAGATGACTGCAAGACTTGCTCCTTAGAGGAATCAGGCCAGACTCAGTTTTGGAGGAAGGCAAGATTGAGAGGGAGCCAGTTCACCCCAGGATCTCTTCCGGGGTTTCCTACCAGCCCTTCCTGTTTGAGGCTGGTCTTCGGGAAGCAATAGGCCACCAGGCCTGGTCGACCCCAGTTCACGCTGTGCCAGGAATCTGCCCACCTGCCAGGTTCAGTTCTTTAAGGTGCCTCTTCAGGGACATAGTGTGTCTCTCTGATTGGGCTTCTAAATCAAAAGCCTGATGTTCGTGTCCCTCTCATAGGGGGAGCTTTGGACACAGGACCGGTTTGGAAAGGGTCAGGTAAGAGTTTCCACTCTGCACATTGTAGAGGGGACACTCTGTAGGTCCATGGGTCCCTTACTATAGCGAGGTTGAGTAAATTTGCCTTCAGTTAACCTGGGACCTTCTGTTTAATTCCCTCCTGCCTCCCAAAGATTTTGCCCATTTTATAAATTCACTTCTGTTAACAGTGGCCCAGAAACTTCTCTGTGCTAAAAGCATGGGAAGTCTAAAGGCAGTCATTCCCCGGGAAATGGATCCCATTCTGTTTTGCTACCCCTACCCTGTTCATGAGGCCTCATTCAGTAAGGCAACCCCCCCCTGTAAGGCTGTCCTGTATCCCATGTCCCAGACAGGTCAAGCGTCTGTGGAAAGTAAACCTGTTTTCCCCTTCAGGTCTTCAGTCAGTTACTTGCCACTACTGTCCCTCAGTCGCCTTTTTTGTAAAATGGGGTTTTTAGTTTTGTCCTTTTATTTTAATACTGGTAAATATTTGCATTCAAGCAGGGGAGGGAAGGCAGGGGTCTGGCCCCCTGCCCCATTCCTTTACTGCTGTGGGGCTTGCCCCTGGAGCAGACCCTCCTCTTTGCACACCGTGAGCTTCTTTGCTTGTAATATCTCAGATTTTACATGTTCCATGTCGTGCCACGTAACCCCCTTCAAGATACCGTTCGGAGGGTGGGGGAGATCTGCTTCCCACTGTGACTGGGCTGTGGGGTTCTGACTACCTTGCTTACCGGTTCATGGTTTGATAAACTTGTTGTATTCAAAAACTTGAAATGTAGGACGCCATTAAGTGTCTGTTTATATTTTTGGAATATTTGTACTACTTACAATTAATGAATAAAAGTGGGTTTAAAAAACCCATCCGTGAATGGGGAAAAAAAAAAATTGAGGACAAATGTATAGGATAAAGCATTAAGTAAAAAAAAAACCCAGGATCTAAAATTTTAATGCAGCTTCAGCTAAAACTATGATTAAAAGAAAGCACAGATTTTGTATCCTGCTGCTTTTCTGAATTCCCTTATTAGCTTTAATGTGTGTATATCTGTGTGTGTATGTGTGTGTGTGACCACACAAGGTCATACCATCTGCAAACAAATAATTTTACTACTTCTTTTTCAATTTAGATGCCTTTTCTTCCCCTTGTCTAAGTGTCATCCTTCTCTTCCGGAAAAGCTTCCAGTTTTTTCACAACTGAGTAGGATGTTAGCTAAGCAGAAGGATATAAAATCAGCACATGGAAGTCAACTGCATTTCTATACTATAATAATGAACAATCTGAAAATAAAATTAACAAAACAATTCCATATACAATAGTATAGAAAAGAATTAATTACCTAGGAATTAACCACAGAGGTGAAACACTGGTACACTGGAAACTATAAAACACTGCTAACAAAATTTAAAAGAGACATAAATAAATGGAAAGATATGTGTTCATGGACTGGAAGGCTTACTATTGTTAAGAGATCAATACTATCCAAAGTGATCTACACATTCAATGCAATTCCTATAAAAATCCCCATGTTTTGGGCTTCCCTGGTGGCGCAGTGGTTGAAAGTCCGCCTGCTGGTGCAGGGGACACGGGTTCGTGCCCCGGTCCGGGAAGATCCCACATGCCGCGGAGCGGCTAGGCCCGTGAGCCATGGCCGCTGAGCCTGTGCGTCCGGAGCCTGTGCTCCGCAGCGGGAGAGGCCACAACAGTGAGAGGCCCGTGTACCGCAAAAAAAAAAAAAAAAAAAAAAAAAAAAAAAAAATCCCCATGTTTCTTGCAGAAATAGAAAGATCCATCCTGAAACTCATATGGAATTCTCAAGGGACACCAAACAGCCAAAACGATCTTGAAAATAAAAAAAGTTGAGGTGCTTATACTTCCTGATTTCAAAACTACCTACAAAGCTTCAGAAATCAAAACAGTGTGGTACTGGCATAAAGAGAGACATAGAGGGCTTCCCTGGTGGCACAGTGGTTGAGAATCTGCCTGCTAATGCAGGGGACACAGGTTCGAGCCCTGGTCTAGGAAGATCCCACATGCCGCGGAGCAACTAAGCCCGTGAGCCACAGCTACTGAGCCTGCGCATCTGGAGCCTGTGCTCCGCAACAAGAGAGGCCGCGACAGTGAGAGGCCTGCGCACCGCGATGAAGAATGGCCCCCGCTCCCCGCAACTAGAGAAAGCCCTCGCACAGAAACGAAGACCCAACACAGCCAAAAATAAAATAAATAAATTAAAAAAAAAAAAAAAAAAAAAAAAAAGTAATTGCCTATTCTGTTAAAAAAAAAAAAAAAAAAAAAAAAAAAGAGAGACATAGAGACCAACGGAACAGAATAAAGAGCCCAGAAATAAAATCTTACATATACAGTAAAAGAAGTTTTGACAATAGTGTCAAGAACATTCAGTGGAGAAAGGACAGTCTTTTTAACAAATGGTGCTGGGAAACTGGATATTCACATACAGAGGAATGGAGTTGAGCACTATATAATGCCCTATACAAAAATTAACTCAAGATGGATCAACAGCATACACGTAAGGCCTAAAAGAATCAAACTCTCAGAAGAAAACATATGACAAAAACTTCATGACACTGGATTTGGCAGTGATTTCTTGGATATGACACCAAAGGCAAAGATAATAAAAGAAAAAATAGACAAATTTAACTTACTGAAAAATTTTAAATTTTGTGCATGGAAAGACATTATCACCAAAGTAAAAAGACAACCCACAGAATGATAGAAAATGTTTTGCAGATCAAATCTGATAACGGATTAATATCCAGAATACTACAGAGAACTCCTAAAACTCAACATAAAAACAAACAACCCAATTCAAAAATGGTCAAAGACTTTGAAGAATCATTTTTCCAGAGAAGATATACAAATGGCCAATAAGCACATGAAAAGATGCTCAACATCACTAATCATTAGGGAAATGCAAATCACAACAACAAGGAGATAGCACCTCATATCCATTAGGATGACTATTATCAAAAAACTGAAAAAAAAAAGCAAGTGTTGGCTAGAATGTAAAATAGTATGGCTGCTCTGACAGTATCCGCAAAAAAATTAAGAGATAGAATTATCATATAACCCAACAATTACACTTCTGAATATTTACTCCAAAGAAGTGAAAGCATGGTCTCAAAGAGATATATGTACCCCCAAGAGCACAGCAGTATTCTTCACAATAGCTAAGAGGTGGAAGCAACACAAGTGTACACCAACAGACAAACGACTGAACATGATGTGGTACATACATACAATGGAATATCATTCAGCCTTATAATATAAAGGAAGGAAATTCTAACACAGGCTACAATATGGATGAACACTGCAGACAGTGTGCTAAGTGAAATAAGCCAGTCACAAAAAGACGATACTGTATGATTCCACTTATATAGGGACAGAGTAGTCAAAATCATGGAGACAGAAAGTAAAATGGTGGCCGCTAGGGGCTGGGAAAAGGGGGGAATGGGGAGTTGATGTTTATTTGGTACAGAGTTTCAGTTTTGTAAGATGGAATAATTTCTGTAGATTGTACAACAATGTGAATGTACTTAATGCCACCGAACTTCACACTTAAACATAAGTAAAATGGAAAATTCTATGTTAAGCACATTGCACAATTCAAAAAAATTATTTAATTCTGTGCTTGAAAAAAAAAGGCAGAGAAATATATTTTATAAGAAAATATGTCAAAGTAAGTTAGATATTCCTTGGAAGCCAAAATAGAATGATTATGATCTTCTAGTTTATACCATTTAGCACTTTCCAAGTTTTTAATAATATGTACTTGTTTTTATATAAAAAAAAAAGTTGAATTTTAAAAAGAAGTTTGGTGCTTATTCAAGTAGTTTTGTGAGGTTAAAAGATTTTCAACAGAAACAAATCTCTAAAATTATGATAAAAATTATTAAACAGTATTTCCTAATAGAAATTTTCTCCAAAATCAGTAATTTACAAATATACATTAGGAATTCACCTTGATTTTAACTCTCTCTAATAAAGGGCAAAGATTTTTCTAAAGTTCTGTTTATTCTTTAACTATGATACTAAGGCATACTTTTTGGTATTATTGATATTACTGCTTCCTGCTTTTGAGACTTTTCATACAAAATTCACATATATGTGATAATTACAGATTTTTTCCAATTTTTGAGTTAAGGTTTAGAGAATCAAAAAGCATGCTAGTCATGGTTTTAAAAAACTTCATATTAACGATCCAACGTATTCATTCAACAAATATTTTTTTTAAATCTATCATGGATAAAATTATCTTCTTTATTTTCCTAGAGTATTCAAACTATCCTATCAAAACTATAACTCGTAAGTATCACCTTTCATCTTTCCATATTTTCTTTTTAAAATGCTATTAATTCATTTCATCATCTCTCTCCTTCCCTCTCTGTCTTTGCTTTTTAACCACTTAACTCCTCAGACTTTTAAAGGGTTAAGTAACTAAAAGAGAAAATGTGTAAGCACTACAATTATCAGCAAGTAAAACTATCCTTGTAAGTAGTTAATTTGTGTTGAAAAAATCTGAAATACCTACCCTGATAATATATATACCAAATACCTGAAATAACGTTTCAATGGCTTTAACATATTTCTTTGATATTAATGTAAGAAAATTATTTCATTCAAACAAACTGAATAAATATTAAATGCTGAATACCCTGCCAGAAAACAGGGATAACAATGGTTAAAGAGATGTGGCTTTTTTCCCACAGAATTAATGATATTGTTGTTAGTATGTTTCTTTTATAAAACTCTGCAAACTAATTGAGAATTTATTGAAATCTACTATTTTCTTAAATGGAATACCTCCTGATATGAAATAATTTTACTTATTACCTTAACATCCAAAGTTGACCCTTAAACAACATGGGGGTTATGACCTGACCCTCCGTGCAGTTGAAAATACGTGTATATAATTTTATAGTTGGCCCTCCATATCTGCAGTCCCCCATCTGCAGATTCAACCAGCTGTAAATAGTACAGTACAGGGGTATATATTTATTGAAAAAAATCCATGTATAAGTGGACCCCACAGTTCAAACCCATGTTGTTCAAGGGTCAACTGGAATTTCACATTAAATATCTGCTATTATCCACAATGACTCACTCAATTTTGACAAAATTTAACGAACTAAGGAAAATTATATGCTACTGAATGATTTATAAAAAGTACCCTCTTATCGTTCACCTACAAAGTCTCATTCAACACAGTTCTTTCACACTGCATACAAATCAATCAAGTATCTCTCAGCAGTTGTCAATTCATGTTTCCCCTAGCTGAACAGAATAAACTATTTATGGACTAAATATGCTGAAAGAATACTAACAAAAAGACACACAGAATTCTTTAACAAAATGAAAGCAGTATTTTGAAATATCTGCCAGATACTTCCGAGCCTCCTCAGGAATATTAACCTATAGTCACTAAGATAAATCTAAACTTATATTTAGCTCTTATTCTTTTAAAACAAACAACTGAAAATGCTTAATGAAATAGGAATATAGATCTTACCAATGCAGGCCACTGAATCTGTTTGCTCTTTGATCCCTGAGTCTGGCTAGGGTTGTTCCTTCTGGCCCAGATTAAGTGGTATTCCACCAAGAAGGTTGAAAAATCTTCATAAACTTTAACCCACTCTCGTTTATCCCACTCAAGATGATCAAATTCCACATACACCTATGGAAAAGAAAACATAAACTCCATAAACAACGCAGAGTGTGATATTTTAAAATATAAGCCATGAAGTTAAATTAGAAAAGCCATTAACAAATTCATTATTCAAATTAGTACTTCTCTTAAAAATCATTATCTAACATCTCCTTAACCAAATTATAACCCTTACTTATTGTATGGCAGGAAGATAAACTGTAAGTTTATTAAGAAAAGCGATTTACACAATATTGGTCAGTACAGACCAGCGAATATCTACTAAAGACATACTAAAGAACTATGTTGATACTGATGATTCTAGAAGCAGAAGTCAGGAAATGTTTTCTGAGGATCAAATAGTAAATATTTTAGGCTTTGCAAACCATATGGCCTCTGTCATAACTAATTTCTGACTTTGTAGTATCAAAGTAGCCACAGACAATATGTAAAGAAATGAGTTTGGCTTTGTTCCAATAAAACTTTAATTACAAAGACAGGAGGCAGTGCAACGATGGTTCAACATATGAAAAATCCATCAATGTAATATACCACATTAACAGAATGAAGAAAACTACATGACCATCTTAACTGACAAAGAAAAAGCATTTGACAAACTCAACACCCTGTCATTATAAAAATAGTCAAACTAGGAATAGAAGGAAACTACCTTAACTTAATGAAGATAATAATGAAAATCTCACAGCTGAATCATAATGATCAAAGACCGAAAGCTTTTCCACCAAAACAGGAAAAAGACAAGTGTGTTGTATTTGGAAAACTGAAGCTGACGCTTCTATGCTAAGTCATCCAATCATTCAACTCTTCTTTCCCCACTGTCATCCTTTTCATTCATAGAGCTGTCCTCCCTATTACATTATGAGTTATGCTGGAGGCCGTCTTCTTTTTTTTTTTTCCACCCATCTTTTGCTCCCTTACACCTGAAGTGTTTCAGTTTCCACTTATTTAAATTCTGTTTGTTCTTCTGGCCTTGTTCAAGTTCTTAGAGGATGTTTAGAACCCCCACTTCGATTCAAACATTTGAACATTTACAAGCAGTTTTTTCCCCCAGTTTAAATTAGTATATAATCAAATAATGGGTACAAGCTCACTGAGGGCAGAACTGTTTTAGTGTTCACTGCAGTGCTGCATACATACAAAGTGCTTAACAAATATTACGTATCTCCTGTCTCTTGCAGTCGACTTTTAAACATGGAGGCAAACTGCTAAAACATATGTTTGATTTTGAGATATCTGTGCTCCTGCCCATTAGGAAGCTAGTTAGATATGCTTACCTATTAGAATTGGGAAAGAGAAATACATTGTTCAAGGATTTAATCTCTGTTCATCGTTATCCACATGAAGGCACAGAAGAAGCTCTGTTGGCTTCTTCTAAAAATGCATCCTTAGGGGTTGAGCTGAGGTACAAATGCAAATATTTCAAACTATACCACTTTCTCCACTACTTTAAATCTTTCAAGATTCTCAATTACTCAATTGGGGTATAAATGGGTTTTGGGAAACTCCAGGAAACTGAAGCTGAGATAAGGCTCAGGAAAACCTTAGCACTATCTTTGCTTTCCCCTCATGGACAGTAATATGGTCTTGTTGACAAAATATTTCAGCGAAGAACCTAAAGAACCAAGGTTTATATACATCTCTTTATCTAAAAGGACATATTCAATGTAAATTCTTCCAAATGCAAAGCCCTTGATATAAAATTAAAACTTTCAGCTTGAAGTGAACTTTCTAAACTCATAGTTTATCTTGCATGGACAGCGTCATAGGCAGTTTTAGGCAATCTGCTAGGACCTTGGGGACAAAAGGAAACTAAAACTAGACATTCTGCTACTTCTTTGCTATGCAGCCAATTTACCTCCGTACTATCAAGAACAGTGAAGGATTTGAGATTTGACTGTAGACAGACAGGTAGGTAGGTAGATAAATAGTTAGACAGTTGTGTGTGTGTGTGTATCTCTTATTTTTCTACAAATAAAACAATGACCAGTAACTAGGAAAAGCCCCTATTCTTTCACAATATACTCTATTCAATGACATTTATAAAGAAAATTAAAGTCACACAACTGTTTCTGCTGTAAAATCAAATGATGTAAGACAAATTTAGTTATTTTTACCATGGTTTCAATAATAATAATAATAATAATGTTGATGTTATATCAATTTAGTGCAATGCAGGCCTCATCTTTTTATTTACTGCAAAGGAAGGGTGGGGATCTACATAATGTCATGTGAGAACTATGAAGAGTTCCCAGGCTTGATCCTGCCAAAATCAACCAGCCACCACAGGCTAAAACTACTTAGACTCTAAGAATCTTTAATGTTAAAAATAAAAGCGTTAGACTACACTAACATTTCTCAAAATATAATCTATATTATAGAATCATCATGTCTTTGTATATAAATAAGCATTAGGGAAGCCAAATAAGTCATGCACAAAGTTCATGAACTAATCAGTTAAAGTAACAAATGTCTAATTTTACCAGAGGTCTTCTCAAGTCTTTTAACATGCCAGTGTTCATTATGCATTATTAATAATAAGAGAGTTTATACTGTGAGATTTTTCCCAATTTCTTTGTCCATAAAATCTTCTATTATGGGGTACTTAATATTTTTCTATAAAATAGCAGTAGGGGGGAAAACAAACTAGTTTTTTCACACGATTTACCTGTCTACAAATTTATATAAATAATTTGGTAATAAGAAATCAAGGGGGAGGGAGAGGAGGGAGATTAGCAGATGCAAACTGAATATTATATATAGGATGGATAAACAATAACGTCCTACTATATAGCACAAAGAACTATATTCAATATCCTGTGATAAACCATAATGGAAAAGAATATGAAAAAGAATATATATAAATAACATACATAACCTTTTAAAATAGCTTTTATAAACAAACAAACAAAAAAAGAAATCAAGGGGGGGCCAAAACCTGGTCATCTCTGCCCAAATACTCAAGGAGGTAGGTAACTAGATAGTAAATTAATGGGGTTTAAAGTGTAATACAGTAAATGTTTTACTCAAAACATTAAAAAATGCCCTATGCCTTTACAAAATCAGAAATGTTTAACTATGGCTTATTAATTCATACATGTTAAAAATTAAATTATCAAATTAAAATGGTAATTATAGCAGATTAGGTTAGTTTACCTTCCTCTCTAATGAATAAAGCGTATTTATTTCAAAAGATATTTTGTAAGCAGATATTTTATATAAAAGTAAGTAATGAAATAGAGGAATACGATAAATCAACAAAGTAATGTTTCTATTATTACTGGTCTAGAGTCGTATTTAAAATAAGTTTTCTAGATTATTGGAAGAAATTGTGAAAACAAAATTAAAATCATTTGGTGACTTCATTTATTAGTTAAGACAAAAAAGACATTACAGAAAATAATTTCATGTAAATTATATAAAATAAGAAAGCTAGGTCTCTTTTTAATTTTACTTTACAAAAAACGTAAACAAATGTAACCATAATTTTAGGTTACTTCAAAAGTTTACACTTTTATTAACATTAAAAAGGGTCAAAATTAATAGGCACTCATGAACTAGTCCAAGCTTAAACAAAGGGTATGTTGAGCAATAATCAATAAATCTAAGAATTACTTTAAAGAAATAGGTTGATCTTATAAAATAATGAACTGTAAATTTAGAATTAAACCTGAGAAATAGTCTGACATAATCCAAGGTATAAGCATTTTGAAACAATGTTAAGTGGCTTCTGCTATTTCCTCTCTCTTTTTCTTATTACAGCCATCCTGGTAGGTATGATAAAATCCAACATTTTAATAAACAAGTATTATATTCTGTGTAGTTATATTAAATTTGCTATGGTGAACTAAAATAAAATCATAAGGACAATTCTACAGAGGAGTCCAATACATATTCACACCAAAACAGTATATTACTGTAATGACAATCACAAGTAAAATTACAATACACATTGTGATATATAAATCTAGGTTCTAAAAATTCTAAAATAGTCTGGGGATCACAGATAATCATTCATTTCCCAAGGGGCATTCAAACCTCTATCAGAGTTAACCAGTATTATTGATAATGGAAATAAAAGCAATACCAGTAACAACAAAAACAGCTAACACTTCAATAGTGCCTGCTATGTCCATATATTAAGCCATTTAATCATTACATATACCCTGTAAGTAGGCACTATTAGGATCAACTTTTTCAAAAGCAGAAACTGAGATACAGAGAAATTAGTTGCCTAAGGTCAAACACCTAGTAAATGATGGATGGAGTCAATGAAAACAATAAAATAGCTTCTAAGAGGCTTCACAGTTACACAGCAGCATAGTCCCTACAAGGTGATGCACACAGCAAGTGATAAATCACTTGAATAGAGAGGGATGTCTGGGTAGCTGACTCCTTTGTGGCGTAAAGGTAGAAGAACCACACACTTAAAATGGCCCTAAGATTTTCCACAATGAGTCTGCAAGTTAGAGCCCTAGGGGGCAAAATGAGAAAAAGGGTCAAACAAAGGTAGCAAATAGTAAAATAAAAGAGACCAAGCTTGCTTTCAGTATCTATATTGTTTAATAAAAGAGACTAAGCGTGCTTTCAATATCTATATTGCTTACTCCTCTTCTCTATGAATTACTTACCTAATAGTCTTACTACTTGGTGAACAACAAGATGCATCAAGAAATGCAAACTATTCAAAGATGCTTAAGTTACAATTACCTTCTTTACATCTAATGAAAAAGAATTATATTCCCATCATCTTCAAAGTTCCTTATTACATTATATAATTCAGTATATATACTACTATCTTTTGGATAAATTATGCATAGTATTTAACATAATATCATTGATGATGATGACTGTCTTAGTCTGCTTGTGCTGCCTTAACAAAATACCATAAACAACAAAAACTTATTTTCTCACAGTTCCAGAGGCTGGAAGACTGAATAGAGCAAGGTCTGTTTATGAGGAGGACTCTCTCCTTGGTTGTAGACAAGCTGCCTTCTCACTGTGTGCTCACATGACCTCTTCTTTGTGGGAGCACAGATGGTCTCTTCTTATCAGGGCACTAATCCAACCATGAGAGTCCCAGCCTCATGACTTCACCTAACCCTAATTATCTCCCAAAGACCCCACCTCCAAATACCTTCACATTGGGAGTTAGGACATATGAATTTGGGGGGACACAAACACCAAGTCTATAACATTAGTAATGATAGCAGCAGCTAAAATTTGAGGGCTTACAATGTGTTGGGTAAGGTTTTACAAAAGAGAAAACTAGGCAAAGAGAAGTTAAGCAATTTATGACTTTTGGACAATTATTCAAATGATACACAACTGAAAACGGCTAAAAAGGACAAAAACCATCAGTTCAGCTCTTTTTTAGCATAAGGAGGCATTTTAGAGACCACAGTAGTTTCTAGACAATATAAAAGATGATGAGGAAGAGAGAGAAGGAGCTTTACCAAACAAGGAGGAAAAAGCTTTCCAGGAGCACAAACTCTGGGGATGCTTTTTTTTTTTTTTTGCAGTACGTGGGCCTCTCACTGTTGTGGCCTCTCCCGTTGAGGAGCACAGGCTCTGAACGCGCAGGCCCAGTGGCCATGGCTCACGGGCCTAGCCGCTCCACAACATGTGGGATCTTCCCGGACCAGGGCACGAACCCGTGTCCCCTGCATCGGCAGGCGGACTCTCAACCACTGCGCCACCAGGGAAGCCCTGGGGATGCTTTTAAAGCACAGGAATGAATTAATGAAGAGAGCTCTTCTATGGGTTAAAAGGGATTCCTGGGAATAGTTTACAAAACTGAAGGCATTAGGATGTAACTCAAGAGTTTAAAGGAGAGGGAGAGCAACTAAATATATAACAAAGAAAAACCTAAGTTAAATGCAAAGTCCTGAATACTACAAATGCTTGTTAATAAATCCCCAACATAATTTGTTTAGAGAAGACTTAAATTCTGGTTTTGGTCTTTTGAGACATGATTAGAAATTGTATTAACTATTAATGTTTTTATAGAAAAGAGGTCAAATGCAGAAGCTCCCATAATATATCATTCCAATTCTAGGAGTACTTTTAAAAGTAGGTTGGAAATCTTACAACACAACATGAGTATCAATCGTCTAGTAAGTATGTTAGCTTTTGATTTTTTTTCCTTAGCAATTGATTATTAGCCTCTTAAGCTCAGTCCTAGAGCTCCACGGTTTTGAAAATTTATGCTAGCAGTCTTCTACTTTCAATCACCCAACTGGCAAGCCATTCTCAAAACTTTTCTGCCGCTATTACTGCTACCAACTCCAAATCCAGTGACCCCTTTCATAGCTTTCTCTTGCAGCTACAAGATGCTTTGTTCCTTCCTTCTTGTAAAAGAACTTAATAAAAAACTGGGTCTTTCCTCCCCCTATCTATAACAGAGACTATACTATGTTGTTGTCTATAACCATGTGGTCTTTCTTTAACTGGGCTCCAGAAGACAGTGTAATAGGCAGTAGCTGAGGCAGCTCAAAATCATCACTGATACTCTTCTTTTCAGATTTGGTTTTCCAGTTAAGTAACTTCTCAAAGAGTTGGCCAGAGGTAAAATATATTTCTTTGATAAAAAAATCAAGTACTTTTATTCCTTATTTTCACAGTACTGAAAACTACTTCTGCTTTTATTTTTTTTTTGTACTGTTAATTTCCTCCATTTACCTTCTGAAATAGGTTTTTAAGAAAGTTACCATAGAAATAAAGACTTGCTATAACAATGTAAAGCAGTGGTGAATGTCCTTTCTTTATACTATTTATAAAGAACTCAGCACTGGGGCATTGGTAAGTGAGTCATAAAATTAAAATACACTTCTGTTTCTCGATCTAACTGTTCATATGTATGTTAATAAAATATTTAATTAATTGGGATCGAGAAACATGCTACTTATTTTATCAATGAAGAAAACTAAGTAATAGAGGAAAGTGTACCTTGAAAGGCAGAAACAAATATATCTGAGCAAAAATGTACTGTGTTCTAAATATATTATTCTAAATATATTCTAAATATATTATTTTTATGTAGGACAATAGCACTGCTATCCATCTAAAATACAACAGAACTAAAACACGAGCTAAAAGGCTCCTAACGAGCCAAGAAAGATGTTACAAATTCCATTCCCTACAGGCAAATGCACTTTACCCAAAGGTAAACTCTCTCGTCTTGTGTCAGACCTTACTGACACTAGTATAAAGATAATAATAATAATAAACTACATTATCTAGTTTCCAAGTCTAAAGTAGATTATAAAAGCAAAACAGGGAGAGAGCATCTGAAGACATGATTCCATAGCATTCTAAAAACTATAAAAAAGTTTCATGAAGACTTTAGAAAATCTTTTACCCTAGGACTCAAAATTGGTCAGAAAATAGTATCACTGTATTATAATTTATATTAAATGGGCATTTAATTGAAAAATATACGCAAAACATTTTTTTAAAAACCCTCTATCATTTACTTTCATAGCACCATATACTTTGTATCATTTGACACAAATGAAATGTCTGTGTATATTTAATGTTTGTCCCCTCTACTACTAGTTTGTAATAAATATCTGTTTAATGAGTGATGCAGAAAAAGTCTAAATTTATATCCAGAATCATCTAAGATGATGCAGAAATGTATTTTAGAAAACTCTCATGCAAATGGCTAATGTATTTAACACATATTCTATAACATTCATACACCAGTTTTATTCATAATTGCCAAAATTTGGAAGTAACCAAAATGTCTTTCAATAGGTGAACAGATAAACAAGTTGTGGTACATCCATACAATAAAACATTACTCAATGATTTAAAAAAAAAAGTTAGACCATCAGAATGAAACAACTGTCTTTAGTCACTGTCAAAATTCACTACTAGTGTATTACTTAAAGTTAATCAGTCCTTCTTTAATACTTCTACACTTCCAGTTAACTAACACAGTATTCAATATCAGAATTTGTATTTGGACAATTATACAAGACTTTTCCTACCAACCTAAGGTCTCAAGACAGTGCCAGTAAAGAGTGTTATGAAGAGCACTGGGGAAAGAAATTTCAGCCACCTAACTTTTGAGACATCAACAGCACCTTAAGCAGTTAAGTCATCTGAAATTATAACTAAAACTAACAGAATTCTTAAATAATGGTATCAGAATATTCACTATCAGAATAAGTACACTCATACTAAAATTGTGCACTCATTTTAAGGTAGATATTTATTTTTTCTATTGCAGAAAGAAAACCGTAAGATTCCAAGTCTTTTTATTTTTATTGTTTTATTTTTATTTATTTATTTATTTTTGCAGTACGCGGGCCTCTCACCGCTGCGGCCCCTCCCACTGTGGAGCACAGGCTCCAGATGCACAGGCCCAGCCACTCTGCAGCATGCAGGATCCTCCCGGACCGGGGCACAAACCCGCGTCCCCCGCATCAGCAGGCGGACTCCCAACCACTGCACCACCAGGGAAGCCCCTATTTTTACTTTTTGAATTGAAAACTAGGGCTTACTATCCTTGCTAAACATTTTAGATACAAGAATTACTCTAGGCATAGGAGAATGACCTTATTATGTTTCATCCCTATCATATACTTGGCTGATACCTGTATTAAAGGATAGCAGGTGTCATTACAAAGGGTCATTGCACAATTATTATTAGGTGTCTCACCCATATATGCTGTATTCCAAGACACAATTATCACCACAGATCCTTGACACTTACTTTGTGGAGATCATCTGGACTTCCTTGGCCTCAGACCCTTTGATCTTAAATTGAGTCTGAAACCATTTAAATTTCCTGGGCTGCCAAATTATCTTTCATGTATTTTCAAGACTAGAGAGCCCTGTGTGGTGTTTTCTGTAAACATAAAGAGGATAACCTACCAAGCAATGATCAAAATATGGAATATACCTTTGCTTATTTCCAGGAACCTAGTTTTAGGCCATCTACCTCAAAGGGCTAGAAAATCTATTAGTGGATCTATGTAAAAAATGTAAAGCCAATTTGTTGTACTTTTGGAGGCCCCCCCTACAATTAATTTTTTAGCAATAAATTTTTTTTTTTTTTTTTGGCCGTACGCAGGCTTCTCACTGTTGTGGCCTCTCCCGCTGCGGAGCACAGGCTCCGGATGCGCAGGCCCAGCGGCCATGGCTCACGGGCCCAGCCGCTCCGCGGCATGTGGGATCTTCCCGGACCGGGGCATGAACCCATGTCCCCTGCATCGGCAGGCGGACTCTCAAGCACTGTGCCACCAGGGAAGCCCTAGCAATAAATTTATGATTGTACTTTTCTTTCTGCCTCAAGGATACTGTGGCTAGCAACAGGTTTTATTATGAATTTGCTGAGTCATGTCTAAAAAGCACATAGTTACCATTAAGACTTTACCTTACTTCAACTATAAAGGATAGCTCCATCTGGCAGATAAAAGTATGAATTTTTAAATTTATGAGAAAATAAACATGAGGAATATCCCTCCTCTCAAAAAAAACAAATAACTTGCACCTTTGAGACTGTATGTGCATTCTGACAAAATATACCTTTATCCCTAACAGAATTCAACCATAAATAAATAATGGACTCTTTCTATCATGGTGGGCCAGCAATCCAGTTTGACAGAGACTGATCTCTGACTGAAGCTGAGACTAAGCACCAGAGCCCAGAAACCTGAGAGAGGCACCTTGGTTTCTGGAGTCTTGGGCGGGAAGAGAATATATAACGCCATACACTCCTGATTCACATCAAAGGAGTTAGCAGTATCTTAAGATAATAAAAAGTAGCAGAAATTGATCAAAATAAGTTTAGGACGTGTATGAGAAAATTACAAAACTCGCATTTTAAAAAATGAAGGTCTAAATAAAAGGACAGATACACTGTGTTTGTTACTTTAAAGACTCAATATTCTTAAAAAGAAGTAAAATTTCCCCCCAATTGATCTATTAACTCAATGCAATTCCAATAAAAATCCCAGCAGGGTTTTTGCAGACTCTTAAATTTATATGAGAGGCAAAAAGTTATAAAATAGACCAAACAACTTCAAGAAAGAAGAAAAAAGTTGGATGACTCACACTAATTGGTTTCAAGACGCACTACAAAGCTACATTAATCAAGACAGTGTGGTAGTGACAAAAGACACACAAACGATTGTAAGAGAATAAAGTCCAGAAACAGATCCATATAGAACTGACAACTGATTTTTGACAAATGTACAAATGCAATTCAAAGGAGATAACCTTTTCAACAAATGATGCTGGGATAACTGGACACCCCCATGCAAACTAAACAAAACAAAACCCCCCAAAACCCTTCAATCCATACTTCACACCATATACCAAACGTAGGCCAAAACAGGTTATAAAGTTAAACGTAAAACCTAAAACTTTTTGGAAAAAAAGTCTTTGTGGAAAATAATTCTTAGAAATGACTTCAAAAGCACAAAACATAAAAGAAAAAATGTAATTACTTAGATGTCATCAAAATTTAAAGTTTTTGCTCTGGGAAAGACAATGTTAAGAAAATGAAAAGCCACAGACAGGACAAAAACATTTATAAATTGTTTATCTGACAAAAGACTTGTATCCAGGATATATAAAGAACTGCCAAAATTCAGCAGAATGAAAACAAAGCAATCGAAAAACATAGGAAAAGATTTGAACAGATACTTCACTGAAGAAGATATACAGGTGGCAAATAAGCTAATGAAAAGATACTCAAAATCGTTAGTCATTGGAGAAACGCAAATAAAAAGCACAATGAGATATTACTGCATACCTAACAGTATGGCTAAAATTTCAGCCTTGTGAAATAAAACTTATACAAAAGCCTGTATATGAATGTTTAGAGCAGTTTTACTTTTAATAGACAAAAGCTACAAACAACACAAACAGGGAATGGATGAACAAACTATGGTATATCCATATAATGAAATATTTCTCAGCAATAAAGAGGAAGAAACTACTGATACATGCAACAATATGGATAAATCTCAAATGCATTAGGATAACTGAAAGAAGCCTGACTCAAAAGGTTATCTATTATATGGTTCTATACACATGACGTTCGGGAAAAGACAAAACAAGGACTGAGAATTGATTATTAATTGTCCAGGGTTAAAGGGGGTGGAGGATTTGAAGGTTTGACTACAAAGGAGTGGTAACAAAAGAAAATTCTATGGGAGACTGATTCAACTGTTATACATGTTGATTGTGGTAAAGGTTACCCTACAATGCCATTGTCCTAACTCAAAGAACTGTTCACCAAAAGAAGTAAATTTTACTCTAATTAAAATAAAAAAAAAAATAAGTAGAAAATTTAAATGAAAAGGTAAAGAAGGAGGAATGAGCATGATGGAAAATTATGCCACTGCCTTCTCCCAAAGGAATGATGTAATAGTATTATACTTATTGGTATTCTACTATAAAGCTTCATATGCCTTTTGGGGTAAAGAATAAAATAATGGGATGGCAATCATATATTCTGATGGGCCAGAAATTTCTGCAATTGTACATTATCATGGTATGGGTTGATCCCAGGATCCTTTTTCCTTGAGAAACAGAAAGAAAGAATGTAAGTCCTCTGACATACCCAACTCCACACTTCCCATTTTTTGCTTTGAAAAGGCAAATGTGGAAGTAGAAGTGAGGGTGAGGAAAGAGCTATGCAAACACTAACAACCTGAAATTAAACACACACACACTCCCCAAATGCCATATAACTGGTAATGTAGCAACTTCAGCTGAAAGAGAAGAGCATGCCCTAAAATGAAAAGGACAAGAATGTCAGGTCCCAGAAAATTTAAGATATGGAACTTATTTATAAACTTGCAAATGTTTTGTTTCCAGGAGCTCATAGAAGGGGATACCCCAATTTTTTAAAGAGAAACTAACGATACCTTTTCATCATAGGCACAAGGGGTCACTGGAGCACAGAGTTATTAGGTATGCCTTGTGCTACACCTAAGGACTTTCCCTTTGTTCAGCCAAAAAAAGGAAACCAACAGATGGTACACTTAACTGTATTTCCGTTTTTTTCAGCTGAAGAAAGATTTTACAAGACTGGATTTAAATTACACGTTTTTTCAACAATCAAACTCACGGAATGAATTTTTCCTTCTATCAAACCCTATCAACAAAAATTGTTTTGCTCTCTTAATTCTGATTAGGTCAACTATAATGCTTGAATTTAATAAATATCCACACAGCCCTTCAAATGAAAATCACCACTATTTAACTGATCTCATCTTTTAATCTATGGTTCTCCACCACGAGAGTGAAAGGCACAAACACTTAAATTCATAAATAATTCTTCAACTATTTAGTATGCTAGATTAGATTACTGGCAGATTTTTGGATACAAGAAAAGATATCTTGAAAAATCTAATTGTTCTATTTTAGTTTTAACTTTTTTTAAAAAAAACCCCTCATTTGTTTATTTATTTATTGGTGGCTGTGTTGGGTCTTCGTTTCTGTGCGAGGGCTTTCTCTAGTTGTGGCAAGCGGGGGCCACTCTTCATCACGGTGCGTGGGCCTCTCACTATAGCGGCCTCTCTTGTTGCAGAGCACAGGCTCCAGACGCACAGGCTCAGTAGTTGTGGCTCACGGGCCTAGTTGCTCCACGCATGTGGGATCTCCCCAGACCAGGGCTCGAACCCCTGTCCCCTGCATTAGCAGGCAGATTCTCAACCACTGCGCCACCAGGGAAGCCCTTAACTTTTCATTATATAGAGAAATAACAATGGATTCCCATGTGTCCATCATCTAGCTTCAACAATTTTCACCTCATGGCCAATCTTCTTTATACTAAAAAAAACATTGTTAATTCTGCAGAATTATTCATTATCAGTCATCATTCAAGTTTCCCAGGATAGTCTTTTTTTTTCCTTTTCAGTTTGTTCAAATTAAGACCCAAATAACTTCCACAAATTGCAACTGGTTGACATGATTCTTACATCTTTTTATTTATATAGGTTCTACCATCTCTTTTCCTCCTGCAACTTTCTTGTTAAAGAAGTCAAGTCATTCGTTCCAGTCTTCAGTTACCTGTATTTTGCTGATTATACACTTCTATGGCATTTTTAAACATGTTCCTCTGTCCCTGTATTTTCTGTAATTGTTGAATCTAGAGTCTTAAATTCTGAACTGATAGAGAAGACAACCTCACACACTGTACCGTGTTCTTCATTGACGCATATATGTATTACCATATATCTTTCTGTGGTAATAGCAGCCAATGACAAATATTGCCTATATCCACTACTTCACTGACAGTTGCGTAATAGTGATACACAAATTTTACCATTCCTTCATTTACTATCTGGAATATGTCTAATAAGTGAAAATTCCCCTCATCAAATCTTCAGTATCCAAGAGGTAGTTTGTTTAGGAAAGGGAAAGTAAATGCTCGATTTTTATGAGTTTTTCAAATACAGTTGCCCCTCACAATATCTGCAGGGGACTGGTTCCAGGACTACCCCCCCCCGCCGCAACTCGCATTCATGGACACCAAAATCCACGATGTTTAAGTCCTTTATTTAAAATGGCGCAGTATTTATGTATAACCTATGCTCCCCCATGTATGTTAAATCATTTTTAGATTATGTATAATACCTAATACATTGTAAATGCCATGTAAATAACTGTACATACAACGTAAATGCTATGTAAATAGTTATCAGTGCTGAGCAATTTCAAGTTTCACTTCCTAAAATCCACCCCCTTCCTCCCAAGTATTTTCAATTCATGGTTGCTTGACTCCACGGATATAGAACTCAGAGATATGGAAGGCCATGGAAAACAGACTGTAATGAGTTAGTATCCTAACATCCCAGAATGGTAAATAATGAGAGGTTTTTAGGGGAGGGATCATTATTAAAAACTCTTGGGGCTTCCGTGGTGGCGCAGTGGTTGAGAGTCTGCCTGCCGATGCAGGGGACATGGGTTCGTGCCCCGGTCCGGGAAGACCCCACATGCTGCGGAGCGGCTAGGCCCGTGAGCCGTGGCCGCTGAGCCTGCGCATCCGGAGCCTGTGCTCCGCAACGGAAGAAGCCACAACAGTGAGAGGCCCGCATACCGCAACAAAAAAAAAAAAAAAAAAAAAAAACTCTTGGATTTAAATAAATGTAGTAATGCTTCAAATCACTGCAGTTTTTATTCCTATTGCTTTCAAATTTCCCATCTCTGGCCAGTGAGAGCCTCTTCAATTAGTTTCTGAGTCTTCTAGACATGACCTTAGTAGTCTCTGATAGCTTCCTTGCTTCCAGAATAACAAAATACCCCAGGGTCATCTTGTCCAACTCCTGCCTCAGACCTGAAATCAACCATATATCTATATATACTTCTCAATAAGAAATAGCATTCAGAGACAACAATCTGGGTTCTAGGAGTGCTCATTACTCCTGAGCTGGTCAGATATACTGGTCAGAGTTAGTATGTCTTGATACTTCCAAATAAAATTCTACATTTTTTTTAAAACAGCATCAATCTTATATTCCTATCTCATTTCTCCCATATTGAAGAACCTGTTAAACAATGACACCAACACAAATCCATTTACTTTGTTGCACAATACATATACAACAATCTAGGAATAAGAATACCAACACTGTGATTAATGAAAACATTGTTTTTATGTTGCTCTTTTGTCCTTAGGGTATAACCTATTAGGCATGTACAATCAAGTTACTGTGTTATAAAGTCACTTAAAATAATTCCTTCCTATGATTATACCACTTATGCTTCTTTGCTTCATTTTGCTTTCACTTTTAGGATCTTTATTTTTTAATGATTCAAACTTGTTTTAAAATTACATAAAACATTTACATGGTTTCAAAGTCATACCTAAAAATATATATATATTCACAGAACTCTAGCTATTCCTTCCATCCTTGTTCCCTATGATGGATTAGTTTTTGGTTAATCCCTAGGTTAAAAAAAAATCAAACAGAAATGCACATATACTATATATATATTTAGTTAAATAACATACTTTATGAATTTTTCTATATCTTATTATTTTTATTTCATAATATGTATACTGGCCATCATGTCACAGAAGATATTGCTTATTTGCTTGTGTCCTATAAAATATTTCATTGGGTAGATGAACGTTTTACTCAGTCACAACCCTATTGATGGGTTCTTTCAGTCTTTTGTTATTATAAATGGGGCTGCTATGACTTCAGCCTTGTGCACATGTCATTTTGTATTTATGCCAATCTATGTTTGGGATATATTCCTAGAAATAAGATTTACTGGATCAAAGAGTAAATGAGGGGCTTCCCTGGTGGCGCAGTGGTTGAGAATCTGCCTGCTAATGCAGGGGACACGGGTTCGAGCCCTGGTCTGGGAGGATCCCACACGCTGCAGAGCAACTGGGCCCATGAGCCACAACTACTGAGCCTGTGCGTCTGCAGCCCATGCTCCGCAACAAGAGAGGCCGCGACAGTGAGAGGCCCACGCACCACGATGAAGAGTGGCCCCACTTGCCACAAGTAGAGAAAGCCCTCGCACAGAAGCGAAGACCCAACACAGCAAAAATAAATTAATAAATAAACTCCTACCCCCAACATCTTCTAAAAAAAAAAAAGAGTAAATGAATATGAATTCAGCTAGAAATTTCTAAATTCCCTAGTATAGGAGGTTGCATCATTTTGTATTCCAATAGACAATGTCTGAGAGTGCATATTCCTCCACAAGTTCACCAAATGGATATGTTGTCAATATGGGAAGACAAGGGAATGAAGGACAATCTGATAGGGTAGAAATTCTCAGTTTATTCACTTTTTCCCTTTTATTTTCTATTTTAATAATCTACCCTTATCTTTATTTCCTGTCTTGTTCTTAGTTTGGGTTTTATTTGCTCTTCTTTTTCTCTCTTAAGTTGGAATCTTAGGTCACTGATTTTACTTTCCTTCTTTTCTTATGTAAGTATTTAAACTTATAAATTTCTCTCTAAACCAACATTCATTCTCAGGCACTAACATTCTGATGTGCTATATTTTCATTATCATTCGGTTCAAAATGACTTCTAATTTCCCTTGTGATTTCTTCTCTGACCTACCAATTTTCCAGAAGTGTATTGTTTAATATTAAACATTTGAGGTGTTTTCCCCAGACATCATACTGTTATTGATTTCTAATTTAATTCCACTACGTTCCAAGAATATACTCTTGTATTATATCCATACTTTAAAATTTATTTAGGTGTTCCATATGTATTAATTAAATCAAGGTGATTGATAGCTTTTCGGATCTTTCATGTCTTTGCTAGCTTTTTATGTAGTTGTTCTACCAACTGCTGATGGAAGGGTGTTAAAATCTCCAACTATGTGAAATTTTCTAGACAAAATCTCTGTCATTCTGTAAAATTCTGCTTATGTATTTTCAAGCTATGTTATTAGGTACACATATATTTGTCACTGTTATGTCAGAACTGTCCCACTTTTTTTCTGATTATTAATACTTTCTTGAGGAGTACCTTAGCCACATCAACTCTCATATGGCTACTCTACACATGGTTTATCTTTTTCTGTTCATTACTTTCAACCTATCTGTGTCTTTGTATCTAAAGTCAATTTCTGGTGGACCGTATATGCTTGGATCTTACTTCTGTTTTATCCATTCTGACATTCTCTGTCTTTTAATTGGACTGCTTAAGTCATTAGTATTTATTGTACTTATTAATATGGTTGAATCTATCAATTCACTACTAGTTTTCTGTTTGTCACCTCTGTTTTTTGTTCTGTTCCTCTTTCTCTGCCTTCTTTTGCATTGCTTGAATATTTTTTAGAATTGTATTTTAACTAATGAAAATTTAAACTTTCTAGTAGCCACATAAAAAAAGGAAAAACAAGACAGGTGAAATTTTAAAACACATTTTAAGCTAATATATCTAAAGGTTATAATTTCAACAAGTAAGCAATATTTTAAGTTGCGATTTTTACATTCTTTTACTCATACTAAATCTTTAAAATCTAGTTTGTATATTATATTTATAGCACATTTCAACTGGGAGTAGCCACATTTCAAGGGCTCAACAGCCACATGTAGTTGGTGGAAACCATATTAGACAGACCAGCTCTACCTCATTCTGTAGTACAATGTATCTTTTCCTTCATTTTCAGGGTGACAGGGTTACCTTTAACAGTCTTTGTATCCAGAATTATTTGGTTGCACACTAAAACACTAAATTATGACTCAAACATTTATATGTGTTCACTTCACTTAGCATTTTAATGAAACTTATTTATAAATAAATCTAAAGATTTTAATTAATTTCAATTGATGCAGTTTTCTTTTTAAATCTTTTTCTTAAAAACTACAAAATCCTTAATAATTTAAAAATGTCTGTTAGCTGAATTTTAAAACTGAAGAGAAACATGAATTTTACTAATATATTTTCAAAATGATAGTAAGCTATCATGTGAGGAGTTATAAATGAAAGGATATGTAATATACAATCAAAAAATAAATTAATAAATATAATGGTTTCTGTAATTATGGATTTCATATGTGACACGATCAACCAAGTCTATTCTGTTAAAAAAATAAGTAATTCCCATATTATGTGAGAATATGGCAGGCTATCCTATAAACTTTTCCCACAATTACTTATTTTCTCTATAGGGAAAGGTTCCCAAACATGTGCTACATAGAAAAAAAAATATGTTCCCCAAAAGATACATCAAACTGAACTGCATTCAAAATGAAAGAGAAATTATATATTTTCTTAGACTGTAAGATATGAGGATATCTGTACATATTCTAGATTGTACGTGTTTCACAATAAATCCAGAGGTATGACTGAGTACACAAATGTTGGTTACCTAATGGCATTTATGGTTGTCAGAGGAGCTAAAGCTTTCTAGGAGCCAAGCAAAACATAATGAGTTAAATAAGCCAGTATTCACTATGTGATATAAAAACATGTCCATAGGGCTTCCCTGGTGGCGCAGTGGTTGAGAGTCCGCCTGCCAATGCAGGGGACACGGGTTCGTGCCCCGGTCCGGGAAGATCTCACATGCCGCGGAGCGGCTAGGCCTGTGGGCCATGGCCACTGAGCCTGCGCGTCCAGAGCCTGTGCTCCACAATGGGAGAGGCCGCAACAGTGAGAGGCCCGCGTACAGAAAAAAACAAAAAAAACAAACAAACAAAACATGTCCATAATTGCATTGTTACCACTGATACAATAAATGCAGTCATTTAATTTGGAGTCCTACAAGTGGCCTATGTACACTTTAGTATCACTTTCTATGACAGGCTAAAACAACGGAGTATAAATAATTAATCTGTAGATTCATCTGAAGGTAAGTTTAGAGCTGTGCTATTCTAGAGAATCAACACGAACTACAAATGTGATCCAACTATATAATTTTAAATTTTGTTAGACACATTTACAAAGTGAAGAAAAACAGGTGAATTCTACAAATATATTTTCAAATATATATATATGAAAATATCATTTAATGTGCAATCAACAAAAACAATTCATGCAATATTTTAGGCTTATTTATACTAAGTCCTCAATGTTTGTGTGTATTTTACACTTACATCAGATCTCAGTTCACACAAGCTACATTGTATAGTCACATGCGGCTAGGGCTATCTTACTGAACAGTGCAGGTTTAGACTATCTGGAAGATGGAGTATACTAAGCAATCTACCCTAATTTTTACTGCAGTTGTCTTTTGATAAAGACTGGGGAGCTTTGCTGCAACCTGGAGAGGAGATACTTTATGTGACAGCATAGCTAAAATTTAAAAATCTATCAAGAAGAAGGTAGGGTTGAGCTCCTCTTTAACCACAGCATGTGTTTGAATGAATGACTATCAAGGAAGTAGATTAAGGGGCACAACCAAAATCTTCAATAGAAGATTTTGTCTGCTCAAACACAAACGTAAGTAAGCAATCTAATTCCCCAGGTGCTATGCCCCAAAATTTGGCTATTAAAATAATTATATAATTATGTTACATAATTGCCATACACACCAGCAATTCTACTCCAAGGCATCTACTAAAGATACTCAACACAAAGATTTGTATCCACATGTCCAGAAAAGCATTATCCATAAATGTCAAAAAGCAGAATCAACTTAAATATGTGTCTATAACATGGTCAATGGATGAACAAAATAAAGGGGGGAAAAAAGCTAAAAAAAGAAGGCAGACGCAAAAGTCTATATATTGTGTGAATCTGTTTATGTTAAATTCTAGGGAAGTCAAAACTATTTTGACAGAAGAGAGATCAGGAGTCAGGAGTGGGGACTTAAGGCAAAGGGACATGAGGGAACAGTTATGTTAAAATGTATACTTAAAATAGATAAATATTACCGCATTAAAGTATTTCAATAATCCTACTAAAAAATTAATATACAGTAAGAAAAAAAATTTAGGCCAGACTGTTTTCAAAAGTTAACCCAACATTTACTTTAGTCATCAAAGTAATGAAGCTTCAAGGTAAACCTTTTAGACAAAATTAGAAATTTTATTATTGATCTTTTGATTATAGATAGTGGCTGAATCATTATTTACTGATTCATTGTGTTTTACACTCAGTGAAAACTCTATAAGTGCCTATTACATGTAACTGCGATACAACAGAAGTCTTCAAATACATCGTGTCATTCTACTTTCACTATAATCCCATGAAGAAAAAAAGATGAATATTATTTTAACATATGACAAAACTATTATCACAGAGGTATCCAAAGGTTCTTCACATACTAAGGGTTGTGACTAAAACTGAAAATAGAAACACTGATGAAGCGTCTAGGATGCCTTCTATTATACTTCATACTGATACCATTCTTAGCAGGGAGATTTGTATGAACCAGCCTTGTTAACTTTTTAATTAAAACTGCCTATCCAGGGCTTCCCTGGTGGCACAGTGGTTGAGAGTCCGCCTGCCGATGCAGGGGACACGGGTTCGTGCCCGGGTCCGGGAAGATCCCACATGCCGCGGAGCAGCTGGGCCCATGAGCGATGGCCGCTGAGCCTGCGCGTCCGGAGCCTGTGCTCCGCAACGGGAGAGGCCACAATAGTGAGAGGCCCGCGTACCACACACACAAAAAAACAACAACAAAAAACTGCCTATCCACTGAACTGTTTTAGCTATTCAATACACAGGGTCTCTCCCCAGCTCCCAATCCCCAACCAAAAACTTTCTTGCCACTCCTTCTTTTGTCAAAACATAAAATCCTTTGTTGCATCATCTCCTATTGCTGAGACTGAAATGTAGCACCACCAATTACAAGTATCTCTGAAATAATGCCAATATAAAAAGAGAGCTCCAATTCTAGCAAAGGAAAATATGAACACAAAATACTTCACTTGGTTATTTTTTTTTAATTATTTAATTGTTTATTTTTATTTTTGGCTGCATTGGGTCTTCATTGTCGCACGCAGGCTTTCTCTAGTTGTGGCCAGCGGGGGCTACTCTTTGTTGTGATGAGCAGGCTTCTCATTGCTGTGGCTTCTCTTCTTGCAGAGCATGGGCTCTAGGCACACGGCTTTAGTAGCTGCAGCACGTGGGCTCAGTAGTTGTGGCTCGTGGGTTCTAGAACGCAGGCTCAGCAGTTGTGGTGCACGGGCTTAGTTGCTCTGCAGCATGTGGGATCTTCCCAGACCAGGGCTCGAACCCCGTGTCCCTTGCATTGGCAGGAGGATTCTTTTTTTTTTTTTTTCAAGTATAATTTTTTTTTTTTATTTTACAAATTTAATCAGTTGTACATATACATATGTTCCCATATCCCCTCCCTTTTGCGTCTCCCTCCCACCCTCCCTATCCCACCCCTCCAGGCGGTCACAAAGAACCGAGCTGAGGGCCTCCCTGGTGGCGCAGTGGTTGGGAGTCCGCCTGCCGATGCAGGGGGTGCGGGTTCGTGCCCCGGTCTGGGAGGATCCCACGCGCCGCGGAGCGGCTGGGCCCGTGAGCCATGGCCGCCGGGCCTGCGCGTCCGGAGCCTGTGCCCCGCAGCGGGAGAGGCCACAACGGTGAGAGGCCCACATACCGCAAAAAGAAAAAAAAAAAAAAAGAAAAAAAAAAAAAAGAACCGAGCTGATCTCCCTGTGCGATGCAGCTGCTTCCCACTAGCTATCTACCTTACGTTTGGTAGTGTATATATGTCCATGCCGCTCTTTCACTTTGTCACAGCTTACCCTTCCCCCTCCCCATATCCTCAAGTCCATGCTCTAGTAGGTCTGTGTCTTTATTCCTGGCAGGAGGATTCTTAACCAATGCGCCACCAGGGGAGCCCTCCTTGGTTACTCTTGAACATTAATTCTGCCCTACAGCATTCTAAAACATAACTCCTGAAAACCTACCACAATGATCTCTGGAATAATACCAGAAAAAATCCAGCATATCCTCAACCTCTTCTCTGAATTTTGTATCCTTTGCCCTGTTCCTCTAAATGAAGTATGGCTCTTCTTCAAAAACACTGTTTTTTGCTGGTAACCTCTCAAATTATGACTGTTTTCCTTCCCAGATTCCTTGTACTACTGGGCTTAGAGTTGGACTAGGTCTCTCTCTATTCCCCACTGCACAGACCATACTCCCTCCTTGATCATCCATCCTACCTCAACCACGCCCCTCCCCTCTCCCTGGTTATATACTTTCTCCATATCCTCGATTTCAAACACTTCACTCCTGGAACACTACCTCCTACATTTCCAGCTCACTCTGACATACTCAAGCTGGACCAATCGATCAACCCCCAACCCAGGGCCTACAACTTTTCATTGTTGTTCTATTATACTACAATTGCACTATAAAATATGTAAAGCTAGAAAAGCAATTTGCAAAAATGCTAATGAAAATTATCCAACAGTGGTGCACTGATGTATGTTTCCTAAATTTTCCAAGAATGAACATAAATACCACTTTTAAAATAACACTGAAGGTTTTTTAAAAATAAAAAAGTTAATGGAAGAGGAAAGGCGGGGTGGGATGAATTGGGAGATTGGGGCTGACATATATACACTACTACGTATAAAACAGGTATGACCTAAATGGGAAGGAAATTTTAAAAAGAGTAGATATATGTATACGTATGACTGATTCACTTTGCTGTACAGCAAGAAACTAATACAACACTATAAAGCAACTATACTTCAATAAAAATTAATTTAAAAAAAGTTAATGGAAGAAAATTACCTTTAAGTAATTGTTCTTATCTTACCCTTCATCTAAGTTATCCTTCCTTTAAACCATTTCCTACTCTTACTGGCTAAATGCACATTGAGACAGCATAGCTAAGAATGGCTTAAATTACTATATAGTGGTATGAGTGGGAGGGATGTGAAAGGGATGTTATGAAAGTCTGCCAAAATGAAAAGATTTTTTAAAAAATCAGCCTAGTCAACATTTATCAGAACGGAGGCATTAAAACAAATGTCATATTGTCTTAAACAAAACAAAACAAAACAAAACCAGTGTGGAGTACCTACTATTTCCCAAAATCAGTGCTGACTGTTTCATGAATTCTCTCATTTCATCATTAGCACATCACTATAAGTTATGTAAATACTGTTAAACTTATTCTAATTGAGGAAGCAGTGTTAGAGAATTAAGTAACTTGCCCAATGAAATATAAATACAAGTGATCAAAACAAGGATTTCTATGTAATCTGTCTCCCTTATGTAACAATACTGTGTATGTAACACAAGAACATTTTGTAAAGTAACCATTAAAAATGCACTGATGGGGACTTCCCTGGTGGCACAGTGGTTAAGAATCTGCCTGCCAATGCAGGGCACATGGGTTCGATCTCTGGTCTGGGAAGATTCCACATGCCGCAGCGCAACCAAGTCTGTGCACCACAACTACTTAAGCCCGCACGCCTAGAGCCCATGCTCTGCAACAAGAGAAGCCACAGCACCATGAAGCCCATGAACTGCAACCAAGAGTAGCCCCTGCTCACCGCAACTAGAGAAAGCCCCTGCGCAGCAATGAAGGCCCAACTCAGCCATAAATAAATATCATTCACTTATTTTTAAAAAAATGCATCGATGGGGCTTCCCTGGTGGCGCAGTGGTTGAGAGTCCGCCTGCTGATGCAGGGGACACGGGTTCGTGCCCCGATCTGGGAAGATCCCACATGCTGTGGAGCGGCTAGGCCCGTGGGCCATGGCCACTGAGCCTGTGCGTCCAAAGCCTGTGCTCCGCAGCGGGAGAGGCCACAACAGTGAGAGGCCCGCGTACTGCAAAAAAAAAAAAAAGCAGCGATGATGTAAATTTTATTAAGTCAAGATGTAGAGTATTTTCAAGTTTGGAAAATTGGTAGTAATAATGAATAAAATATTTTTATAATACTCAACATTATGTAAACATACTTCTTTATCTTGGAAAAATATATCCTTTTGTTATCAAATTTTCCTGTTTTTCCTTAGCTTCAAGATTTCAATAAATGAACTTATCTAAAAGTTAAATTGGGAAATTTCTTACAGAAAACAACTTTCTACATATTTGCAGGATATTTCTAAATCCATTATATTAAATGTAAAAACATCAGAAGCAAGCTTCATTCTTAAAATAGAGAATGATGCTACATGATCATAGGGCCATAAATCATAAATACATTTAGGTACACAGTGAAAACTCTGATAATTGATACTAAAACTTTTCATTTAATATGCTTTTTAACATAGATATATTAGTTATGAAAACAATTCATCAACAAATGGAATTTAAGTTATAAGTCAATCTTCTAAATTTAATGCACCTTTTAGAAAACAAAACAAATATGCTGCGCCTAACAAGCAGAGTTCACATCACTGAATACTCTGATGATTAAAATAAGAATTATTACAGGAGACTAAGGATTATTTTTTATTAGATGAAACTTTTAAATTCTAAAACACAGACTTATAGTGGCTGAGGAAGATTCCAAGTAAAAAAGGCTAAACCTCGGGCCTCCCTGGTGGCGCAAGTGGTTGGGAGTCCGCCTGCCGATGCAGGGGATGCGGGTTCGTGCCCCGGTCTGGGAGGATCCCATATGCCGCGGAGCGGCTGGGCCCGTGAGCCATGGCCGCTGGGCCTGCGCATCCGGAGCCTGTGCTCCGCAACGGGAGAGGCCACAACAGTGAGAGGCCCACATACCGCAAAAAGAAAAAAAAAGAAAAAAAAAAAAAGGCTAAACCTCTCTAGTATAGTAGCGTTTAGAAATTCAATCTGTAGAACTCACTTCTACGGAAGTGAGAATAGAGTAAATGTATTAAATCTCTAAGGTTTATAGGTTGCTTACGATCTGCAAATTTCTGGAAGAAGAAATAATATTCGAAGTTACTAATGAGAAAATCTATCATGACATACTCTATATATTCACATATTTACATAATCGTATCTTTTTTTTTAAGTAGTAAATTCAAATAATTTACTTACTCAGGTAAAACTACCATCACAACAACAAAAACAGAAGACAATATAAAAGTACTATCCTCTGTGACTTCCCTGATGGTACAGTGGGTAGGACTTTGCGCTCCCAATGCAGGGGGCCGGGGTTCAATCCCAGGTCCGGGAACTAGATCCCACGTGCAGGATGCAACTAAGAAGTTTGTATGCCACAACTAAAAGAGCTTACATGCCACAACGAAGACCGGAGTGCCGCAGCTAAGACCCGGAGCAGGCAAAATAAATAAATACATACATAAATACTAGGAAAAAAAAAGTACTATCCTCTAAAATTAGCTTCTTCCCCCCTCCCCAACAGAGAAAAGGCTATCGTCCTCCTAACAATAACATCTACAAATAGATGGACAGTCTCTCAAGAAACAAATGAAAATAAAACCAATTGATTTTAATATACTACTAAAAACTAGAATCCTTAATTAAAAACCTAGTAATGGATTACCACTAAAATAAACAATAAGAGCATCAAATCCTAACCACTAGACCACCAGGAAGCATCTAAAATAAACAATGAGAACAAAATAATTGGATAGATTTACAAAAAACACTTTTTACATTCTTTTTAAAATATATTTTCCTTCCCTCCTGTCTTTAAAAAATAGTTTATTCCTTTGTATTGAGCAAATGAATAACATTATGACTTAATGTATAAAACTCATCTGGGGCCTCCCTGGTGGCGCAAGTGGTTGAGAGTCCGCCTGCCAATGCAGGGGATACGGGTTCGTGCCCCGGTCTGGGAGGATCCCATATGTCGCGGAGCGGCTGGGCCCGTGAGCCATGGCCGCTGAGCCTGTGCGTCCGGAGCCTGCGCGTCCGGAGCCTGTGCTCCGCAACGGGGGAGGCCACAACAGTGAGAGGCCCGCATACCGCAAAAAAAAAAAATAAATAAAAAAAATAAAAAATAAAAATAAAACTCATCTGAAAATAATGTTTTTAGGAATACCTTAATTACCTATTCCCATCAGGATGGAAAAAGTAGACATGATAACTCCAAGATTTCAGGGCTTAATTCCCCATCATGTTGCTCCAAAGTATGAAATAGCTTCCAAGAGCCCCAGTTGTAAGCTGGGAAGAATCTCTGTACCTATAATCACACAGTGACCACACTATAAATTAGACTTCTGTAGTCATCTCATCACTCAATTTACATTTTAGCAGCTTAATGGGTATACTTTAGGGTTTTTCATTTGTTCTAGAATAAGATATTAAAACCTCAAAAAAGATAGCAAATATTCCCCTTACTTTAAAGCCCTCTATTAGCTTCTCGTGAGACAAGAATAAAGTCTAAACTTATGCTAGTTGACAAAAACCCTAAAGATCTAGTTTCTGCACTCTTCTCAACCTGCTACAACTACTAGTACCTTACTCTACAGATTGGTACTATGATTTTCTTCCTGTTCCTAAAACATACCAGGCCCATTCTGATCTCATGGTAGAAAAGAAGCAGAAGATAAAGTTTTATTGCAATGATTAAAAACAGGAATGGGGCTTCCCTGGTGGTGCAGTGGTTGGGAGTCTGCCTGCCAATGCAGGGGACGCGGGTTCGTGCCCCAGTCTGGGAAGATCCCACATGCCACGGAGTGGCTGGGCCTGTGAGCCATGGCCGCTGAGCCTGCGCATCTGGAGCCTGTGCTCCACAACGGGAGAGGCCACAACAGTGAGAGGCCTGCATACAGCAAAAATAAAATAAAATAAAATAAAATTTAAAAAAATAAAATAAAATAAAAACAGGAGTGAAATACAATGTCTGAAACCTAAAGAAATGTCAAGAGAAAGGGAGATGGACAGACTAATCTCTGGAGCCATGCTTTCACTCTTTAAGAAAACAAGTCAAATGTCAAAGAGCTGGAAATACAAGTGTCACGAGGAAACCCAACAGATTGGCCCAGGGTAATACAAGTTGTCCTACTACTTCCAAATGTACATTACCTATCCAAGCTGTATGAACTTTTTAAAAGTTCAGAAATATGCATCCAACGTACATTCTAGGTAAGTATAATGTAGCAAGACCAACAATGAATAAAGAGTACTGAGAATTATTATTTATAATCTAAGAAAGATACCGAAGAACTTTAATTTGGATGATGAATTTATGTAAGTGATTCCATGGAAGATACGGAATGATGTTCAATGTTCTGCATCATTACTTTTCAGGTCACATATTATAGCACAGAGAGTATATTCTTTGGCAGCAAGAACACTGAGACCTTGAATGGTAAAATTTCTTTGAGCTTCAGTTTTCAAATTAGCAAAACAGAGGTAATAATGAATACTTTAGATGGCTGTTTTAAGGACTAAACGTGATAATGTAAGAAAAGAATTCAACAAAGTAACTGACACATGTTGGCTTCTTCTTTTTGTCCTTGACCTTAAAGTATGATGTACTTCATAAAGACTAAAAAGAAAATGTTTGGCTAGAGATTTGTCACCATGATCACGATTGCACTGCACTGAAATATCAGAAAGAGAAAGGATATGTAAAATGAAGTTATTGAGAAAAACAGTGAATTTAATTTTAAAAAGAACCATCAGAGAAATTGGCCAATCTCATTCAAAAACAAGAGAGTGAGAAGGGGGAGGGGAGGACACAGACACACTAATATTTTTAACCTTGGCTTTTTTATAATCCAGTGGTTAAACACATTAACTTTTAACGTTTATTTAATATTTTAACATAAAATTTAAAAATGATCTCTCCATATGAAAAGAAAGGAATTTGTTATTGGAACACAGCAACATGTCTATTTATCTTTCAAAAACAGGTAAAGAAGAAGGATTACTGAGCAGCACAGATGCCAGATATCCAGAAATCCACAAACGTAAGCGTGATAATATGGCAATTTGGGAAGGAGAATAAACAGAAGTAATAATACTTATAAGTATATAACAGAAATTGGCCATATGGAGAATTTTTTCTTAACATTAAATTTTAAAGTGACACAGAGGCAGTACATACAGATAAAAAGAAATATCAACAATGAAATGGGTGAAAAGAAATAACCAACAAATTTAGGCAATCCAATTTGAAACTGTAAGTCATTGCTATTTACCAGTTGCAATGGATAAGGATCGGTACAACATAATTCTTGCTCCCAAGGAGATTTACAATCATATTTCAAAAGGATTGCAATAAATATCTAGATAGCAATCCTTATAAAAATAATACCATCATAAAGCTTTTTAAACTTAAGAAGTTTATATATGTATGTACATTTTCTCAATTAACTTTTTTTTTTTTTTTTTTTTCTTTTTGCGGTATGCGGGCCTCTCACTGTTGTGGCCTCTCCCGTTGCGGAGCACAGGCTCCGGATGTGCAGGCCCAGCGGCCATGGCTCACGGGCCCAGCCGCTCCGCGGCATATGGGATCCTCCCAGACCGGGTCACGAACCCGTATCCCCTGCATCGGCAGGCGGACTCTTAACCACTGCGCCACCAGGGAGGCCCTCAATTAACTTTTAACATCTAAATTCTCTCAGTTCAACCCTATCAAGTAGATATTAGGTACATTTTACAAGTGAGAACTCTAAGACCCAGAAAGATGGGGCTTCCCTGGTGGCGCAGTGGTTGAGAGTCCACCTGCCGATGCAGGGGACACGGATTCATGCCCTGGTCCGGGAGGATCCCACATGCCGCGGAGCGGCTGGGCCCGTGAGCCATGGCCACTGAGCCTGTGCATCCAGAGCCTGTGCTCTGCAATGGGAGAGGCCACAACAGTGAGAAGCCCACATACCACAAAAAAAAAAAAAAAAAAAAACTAAGACCCAGAAAGATTAAGTGAGTTATCCAACATTACACAGTCAGCATTTGGCAGAGCCAGAACTCAAACTTGAGTCTACTATTATAGTACCATACAGCTCCAAAAGTAAGTATTATTCAACAATGTGGATGAGACCAAAGAGCAAAAGTTAGTTTTTAATTATACAGATGTGGATAATTCTAATGAGAAATGGTAGAAGATATTCCCTAGGAAAATACGAACTCTACTAGTAAAAGTAGTAACTTACCAATATTTTATTTCTCAGGGCCTGATACATTTTAGGAACTTAAATAATTTCAGTGGATTGAATTAATGAAGGTGATGAGTGAGTGAAACAGTATGACTACATATGGTTTTCAGATGCCAGATTTTAGAAGGACATATATAAATAATGGAAGGAGGGAAATGTAACTAAGAGTGTTTATAAATTAATATCATAAACTTTATAATAATAATATAAGTTAGAATAGGCTAAATTTTATTAAAAAAACAAAGGAAAACCAAACAGGTCCATTGGCTGCATAAAAGTAAGAGGATGAACTAGGAAGAAACAAGAATATTGCATGGAAAAGATGATGTAATGTTAACAGATGCAGAGAGAATAAAGAACTACTCACACCTTCTCTTTTGCATCCATCTTCTCCACCAAGGAGAATTGAGTAGAAAACTGGAAAAGGTAGAAGAAACATAGTTAAAAAGTAAATGAAGTTGAAATGAGTAAAGAAGACAGTAAGAGAATACCTAGCCACTTTTTAAATTAGTTTTTGTCTACAGAGCCTGTATTAGGCATGCACCCCTAATGTGTATAATCTGTAAAACATCGTAAGAAAGCAATTTCTAAAATGTACTGATACTGAAAAGAAAAAAATTTAAGAGAATTATGTATCAAAAAAGCATGTACCCTTTGAGTTTAAAACATTTTTGACAATCCATTAATGTCAATCTGTATCCAAAGTACAAAAACTATTGTTTGAAGATGGCTTGTACGCACTAAAAAAATAAAAAGGTTACTCCTGGAGCATATTTTTTTTTCGCTATAAGTGATCCTCAACTTTTTATCAGTAAACTTCTTCTTTTTAGGTAGGCCAGTGTAACACTAGATGTTTATTAAAATATTGCATAGAAAGATACTGAAAATATTTTTAGGAATAAAATTAAAAAATATAAGATCATTAATAAATAATACAGCACAACCAGGTACTCATAGCTGGATTAATCACCATAATTTACATTATTTACCAAGAACTAGAGTAAAATTGAATGTCTTCAAAAGTAATCCACAGTGCTCTATCCTCATACTTTAATCAAGACAGATGACTCAATAGGATTCAAATTTAAGAATAATAATTAACATGCTGGATGATAACATGAAGTTTCAAGACAATTTCAAGATTGGAAAATGGGTAGAATCAACTAATATTAAAACAACAGCAATAGAAGTGATAGCTGACTTCATGAAATAAAAGAGGCTTAGCTTAAGCTAAAGCCAGAATTTGGGAAAGCTGATAAACACTCCAATTTACAGCAGAGAAGCCCCCAAAGGGTCAAAAATTGGTTGAGGGTAAAGTAGGGCTAATAGGAAGAATTACATTAGTCTATTTAAGCAACAGTCAGACCCACAGATCTCTCCCTGGCTCTAGCTTAGCAACCGTCTCCTCTCCCACTTTGGCAGAAAAAGAGTTTTTAGAAAAAGGTTATCAGGGGGTCTCTGGATCAAGGACCATATTACTTTGTATTATTTATAAAATAATATGAGATTATTACTGAAATAGGACGATGAAGTTACAGTATACATAATGAAATATGTTGAAAACCAACCCCATCCCTCCCACTCCCACTCTTTTTTTACCTCAAAGTGTTTAACTTTTGAGAGCCAGGGAAAAGACTGGTTTACTTCTATGGGAAACCTGACCAGTTTAAGATAAAAGACACCCAAATACACAGACATTAGGTATTCCCCAAGGACGTGGCCTGATATCCAAACAGGCAGGACTACGGTCAACAAACCCTGCCCACATGCTCAGAGTTCCCAAAGTGCTTTTTAATTGTTATGCTATTAAGTATGAGTAGTCAAAAAGAATCATCAAGTATTTCATGCGGGGAAAACATCGAATATAAAACCTAGAGACTAAATTACACAGAGAAAAAAGTGACTAGAAGAAAACAAGACTCTGAAGGGAGAAGAAAACAAAGAAGGAAAAAATCACACAAAAACTAATATTAATAGTCTCAATAATATAATAGAAACAACATAACATAATTAAAACACAGAGAGAAATAACAATTTTAAATGGTTATTTAAAAATAACCACTCGGGGGCTTCCCTGGTGGCGCAGTGGTTGAGAGTCCGCCTGCCGATGCAGGGGACACGGGTTCGTGCCCCGATCCCGGAAGATCCCACATGCCGCGGAGCGGCTGGGCCCGCGAGCCATGGCCGCGGAGCCTGTGTGTCCGGAGCCTGTGCTCCGCAACGGGAGAGGCCACAGCAGTGAGAGGCCCGCGTACAGCAAAAAAAAAAAAAAAAAAAAAAAAATAACCACTCAGAGAACAAAAAAGTTTAAGGAAAATAAATGAAGAGAGCAGAAATGAAAAACACAACAAAAAGTTTAGACTATAAAGTTGAAAATTTTTCCTACTCATAGAACAAAAAGAACATAGGCAAGGAAAAGATATGGTAGAAAGAGGACCAGTATGGTCCCATATCCCAACACAAAAGTTCCATAAAAGAAAAAAATAATTCAGAAAAGAGGGAATTAAGGAAACAATTCAAGAAAATTTCTCAGAACTGAAACTCCCAAATTCCCATATTGAAAAGCAACTCTTGAAGAGCTACGCACACAGATGAAAAGGCATGTACATCTAGAAATGTTACTGTGAAATTCCCAAGCACAAACAAAAGAGAAGATTCTACACACTTCTTTCTTGTAAAAGAATAAAAAAGCAGAATGGGGCTTCCCTGGTGGCGCAGTGGTTGAGGGTCCGCCTGCCGATGCAGGGGACACGGGTTCGTGCCCTGGTCCGGGAAGATCCCACATGCCGCGGAGCGGCTGGGCCCGTGAGCCATGGCCGCTGAGCCTGCGCGTCCGAAGCCTGTGCTCCGCAACGGGAGAGGCCACAACAGTGAGAGGCCCACACACCACAAATAAAAAAAAAAAAAGCAGAATGATATGACTTGTCAAAAGCAACATCAGAATGTGGAAGATATTATATCAATGCTTTCAGAACTCTCTAATCCAGAATTTTATATCCAGTCAGATGTGAGTCAAGTTTGAGGGTGGAATACAAATACTTTGAGATGAACAAGCCATTAAAAAATGTCCAAATAGGCAGTCTTTTTAAAGAAATTACTGTAGGATATATTCCACCAATACAAGAGAATAAACCAAGACATGGAATTCAGGAACATAATCTGATAAAAAAAAAAAAAAAAGAGAGAGAGGCAAAGGAAGTACAGTGCCTCACATAAAGTAAGCTTTATATAAGCCTGTTTCGTAACTGTTTTCCCTGCCTCTGAAACAGAGCAAGACCCTGTAGGGCCCTCCTGGGTACAAATCCTTTCCTTGTCCCAATTTCCTGTCAGTAGGAAATAGTCTTCATTCAGCCTCCTTGACCTTCCGTGAGGGCAGATTCAAACAATTGCTAATCAGGGAAGAGAGGCAATGCAGAAACAAAGGAGGAGCAGTAAAGAAACTAGTGCAGCAATAAAGCAGAGTCTTGATTCCTCCTCAAGGAATATACATAATGATACCTTTGAGCTCTTCTGCAGGAACTAAGGCCCCCACCCAGGTGGAGGATAGTAACTTCAGACTGAGTACAAGATTCCTGGAACACCACCCTGTTACCTCACCACCAACTAATCAGAAAAAAGTCTGCACACAGTGGAAGACAACTAAGACTCTGATCCCCACCTCCCTGCACGCCCCCACCCCAACCCGTGATTCTTCCTTTAAAAACTTTCATTGTTGAGCTGAATCTTCAGAGTTGGTTTTTGGACGTGAGTTTGCCATCTCCCCAGGCTGTGAGCCTCCTGAATAAAGCAACCTTTCCTTTCCAACCAATGCTTTTCGCTCAAGTACTGGCTTGCGAGCAGCTGAACCTGAGGTCAGTAACACCTCCCATCACATTTTTTCTCCAGCTTACCTAATACCACCAGACTAATTTTCTTAGAACAGTTCCTTTCATCATCTCACTTTAATAACGTAAAATATGCATGACTACCTTGTGAATCAAGATGAAGCTCCTACATCTCACATTCATAGGTCTCTATTACGTATTCCAAGGGTCAGCAAATACAGCCCATAAGCCAATCACCTGTTTTATTTATTTATTTGTTTGTTTGTTTTATATTTTTGGCTGCATTGGGTCTTCATTGCTGCACAAGGGCTTTCTCTAGTTGCAGTGAGCAGGAGCTACTCTTCGTTGTGGTGTGCAAGCTTCTCACTGTGGTGGTTTCTCTTATTGTGGAGCACGGGCTTTAGGCGTGCAGGCTTCAGCAGTTGTGGCACGCAGGCTCAGTCGTTGTGGCGCACTGGCTTGGTTGCTCTGCGGCATGTGGGATCTTCCCAAACCAGGGCTCGAACCCGTTTTCCCCTGTATTATCAGGCAGATTCCTAACCACTGCACCACCAGGGACGTCCCCAATCACCTGTTTTTGTTTGTAAGTTTTTATTGAAACGCAGCCACCCTCATTAATGTATGCATTGTCCACGGATGCTTTCTCACTTTGATATCAGAGTTGACTGGCTGTGACACAGTCCATAAGGTCCACAAAGCATAAAATGTTTACTATTTGGTCCTTTAAAGGAAATGTTTGCTGATCCCTGACCTAGTTCAATCTCTTATCTGTATCAATCCCATATACATATTTAACATGTCTAAAATGGAACTCACCTTTTATTCAGATACTTGCTCCTCTCAACTTCATTATTTTATTAATATTTAATAAATATTTATTGAGGCCAAACACTGCTCTAGTAAGTTGGTAAAACAGCAGGGGAAAAATAGAAAGCCCCAACTCTTACAGAGCATATTTTCTTTTGGAGGGCAATAAACCAAAAATAAAAAGTATACACGTAAGTATATGTCAGTTGGTGATAAGTGCTATGAAGAAAAACAGAGGTATCTAGGATGATAGAATGACAGAGGATTGGGGTGCTATTTTAGATATCACAGCCTTTCTAATGAGGCAACATTTGAATAGAGTCTTGAATTAGAAAGTGAACCACAGGAATGCTTTGAACCACAGGAATGCTTTAGGGGAAAAGCAATCCAGCAGCAGAGGGAACTCAACCCCAAGAGTGAATGCCTCTTTACATTTGTACCCTAAGTACCTCACTTGTCTCACTCTAGTCCCAAATCCTGCTGTCAATGACTCATATACATCCATAAAGACCTCCTACTAATCAAAAAGAAAAAGACAATCCAGTTGCATAAGACTTGATCAGGGACTTCAAAAAAGAGGATATATATCCAAACAGCCAATAAGCATATGAAAAGGTACTCAACAAATTACTCACCAATGAAATTCAAATTAAAATTACAGTTAGATACTATTACACACCCATGAGAATAGCCAAAACTTCCAAGTGAATACAACTTTATACAAAAGCCAAAAAACCTGGGAACAACCCAAATACCTGTATTTGGAGTAGAGCTCAATAGTGATGTATTCGCGCAATGAAATATTTCATGGCAATAAAAAGAATAATTTCTGGTAGATGCAATAACATTAATGAATGAATTAGTTTCCCAGGGCTGCATTAATATATCACCAAAACACTATCTATTGGGATAGAAATCGGATAAGCGGAATAGAGAAGCAGTATAAACTGGGAGTGAAACCAAGCAGGACCCTGTGGGGCTCCGAGGCATGGAAGCCTTTCTGTGGCCCCCATTTCTTGTTTGTAGGGAATAGGCTTCAGCCTCCATGACCTTCCCTGAGTTCCAAAGGGCAGGTTCAAACAGTTGCTAAAGATGCAAAAACAAGGGAGAAGCAGTCAAGAAACAATAGTGCAGCCTTGGGGCAGGGTCCTGGTTCCACCTCAAGGGATACACATAACAGTATCTTTGAGCTCTTCTGTAAAACTAAAACGCCCAACAAATGGAAGATGTTAACTACTTTTGATAACCGTGAGAATGACAGAAGCTCACCAGGAGACCACCTGAGGCCAGATTAAAGGAATGAATGCAGGCCCTGCACATACCCTGATCCTTATCAGCCACCCCACCCCTTGAACCATTGCTATAAAACTCATCACCAAATCCCCCAGGTTGGGACACAAAGTTTTGAGGGCAATAGCCCACTGTGTCCCCCCTTTGCCTGGCAAAGGCTGAGTTTCAGCATCAGGAAGGGGTACTAAGGTAAGTATAATGTCTTGGAGACATTCTATTCTGTATTTTGATCTTGGTGGTAGTCATATGAATAGATAAAAATGTATTTTTTTAAAGATCAAAGAATGAAACTGAGTCTTCCAAAACCTGAGTTTCCCTGCCGAGATTATGATTAACCTCTCTATCCAAAACTTTATCCCCTTTCTTCTCCTGCCCCTGCTCCCCTCAGGATTGAGGAGTATCAAAGAAAAAGGGGAAATGAAACCAAGCAGGACCCTTCAGGGTCCCCCCCCAGGTACAAAAGCCCCTCCGTGATCCCTGTTTCTTGTTTGTAAAAAAAAAAAAAAAAAAAAAAAAAAAAAAGGTCTTAGTCTTCTAGGCGTTCCCGGAGTTCCAAAGAGCAGTCTCAAGCAGTTACTAATTAGGAAAGAGACAAATGAAGAAACAAAGGAAAAGCTGTCAAGCAAGAAAAATGATGATAGCTGAAACAACAGTTCAGAGGTAAAACAGAATCTTAGTTCCTCCTCAAGGGATATACAAAACAATTTGACCCAGACTGGTTAGAACCAGAAGGTTGATGGTTAAGATTCCCAAAACAACACCCTGCTATCTCACCATAAACCAATCGGAAGAAAGTCCACAGGCTGCAACCCTCATTCTAAATGTTGCCTTAAAAGACCCTTCCCTGAAAGCCATTGGGGAGTTCAGGTCTTTTGAGCATGAGCTGCTTGTTTCTGCTTGCTTGCTGCCCTGGAATAAACACTGAACTTTCCTTTACCATGACCCAGTGTCAGTGGATTGGCTTGCTGAACAGCAGGTGAGCAGACCCAAGCTGGGTTCAGTAAGAAGAACAGAATATATTCTGTACAACATGGTTTAATTAAAAGAAATAAGGATAAGACCACAACACAGAGCAGAAACATCAAAATAATCACAAAATAGTTGCTAAATAATTATTGAAAGACTGACTAGTTCAGAGCTATCTTAAGACTTAAACCATTTTAATCAGACAGACTAAAAGACATATCATTTCCAAATACTTACTCTCATCTTTCAATACATGTGTTTATGTATTTATCTTAAAGAGATAATGCGAAAATAGGTCAAAGACAAGCACTCTTCAATATTCTGATGTCACAGAATTATTTGGACTGTAACAGGTCTGGTGCTAAATACCGAAGTAGATTATTTTATTTGTGTTTTGACATCTTAAATATATAATTTAGCGATGAAGTAAACTTACCTCTGTTTAATAACATCTTAAAAATATGACATATTCTAGCTTAATATGTATAGATTTTTAAGAATGGTTTTCCTGAGGAGAGAGTAACAGAATAGATACAACCTCATATTACAGGAAATTTTTATGTAAACAGTGGCAACTATTGGGAAGAAGCAAATACTTAGACTAATTGAGTAAAATAGTTGGTTAAACTCCTTTCTGGTGGGAAAAAGGCCCTTCACAGCTGCCTTAGGTTGAACTATTTTTTTTGTTGTTTTGCTAGGAGACAAAGAAAGAAATCAGGAGGTAAGATAATGGCAGAGGCTCTGTATATGTGCTGTGTGTGTGTATGTGTCTGTGTGTACGCATATGAGACAGAGAGATAATCTAAATAAAGAAATCTAAATAAAGCAATTCTTTTAACTTTTGCAAGCATTTAACTTTTGTCCCTCAAGTCAGATTAAAAGGTGAATTAGAAGACAGTCACAAATATCTGTGATGAAAATTAGAGAATTTCAAAATTAAAACCGATAAATCCCAGATCAATGAAGAAAAATAAAAGATTGACTGATTCTATCCAAATCTGAGAGAGAACCTGAGTAAAGAGTGATCAATAAATACTGAAAGACTGAAAAGTTCACACTTTTACAAAGATATTTAGACTTCTTAAAATGTACGCTGAATACTGTATGTTCTAAAATTATTAGTAATTAAGAAAACCTTATCTACTGAACTTTCTTATTGAAGAGTTCTTTGTTTTAATTTTAAGAAGCACATGGGGGCTTCCCTGGTGGTGCAGTGGTTAAAAATCCGCCTGCCAATGCAGGGGACACAGGTTCGAGCCCTGGTCCGCGAAGATCCCACATGCTGCGGAGCAGCTAAGCCCGTGCACCACAACTACTGAGCCTGCACTCTAGAGCCCGCATGCCACAACTACTGAAGCCTGTGCACCTAAAGCCCATGATCCGCAACAAGAGAAGCCACCTTAAATGAGAGGCCTGCGCACCACAACAAAGAGGAGCCCCCACTCGCTGCAACTAAGAAGAAAGCCTGCGCACGGCAACAAAGACCCAATGCAGCCATAATTAATTAATTAATTAATTAATTAATTATTTTAAAAAGCACATGACTGTGTGTTGTATTTTCTGATTTAGAATTTTCAGTTTAAAGATCTCAAGGCTAACCAGATCACCTAAGGTTAGGTGCTCAAACCTTCCTCACAGCTTCTGCATGGCTCTTATAATATGACCACCCTCCCCAAAAGATGAGTGTGATTCTAGTATTTAGAGATACAAGAAGGATACAAATGAAAAGAAAAAACACTTTATCAAATATACAAAAAAAAAAAATTATTCCGACATTGAAAGAAAAAAAGCCAGCTGTGTTGGATGAATTGAAAAACAACAGCTTAGTTTTCCCCAAAAGGCTTTAGGAGTGAATTTGATTAGATGCATTTTCTCCTGCTGCTGCCCACACTGCAACCTAATCCCCTCTTTTTAAGACACAACTCCATTTCAATGGTTTTGAAAATGAGTAAATGTAGCAGTATGGATATGAATAAGAACATGGTTACTTACCATATCTCACTTAAAAACGTAATTTTTCTACATATAAAGTGACTTCACCAAAACTTTAGTACCAGTATGTATAATATCACAGGCATAATGAAGATAAGCTTCATTAGAATTTTACTTATAAGTTTTAGTGTCCTATCCATATACATATTTTTTAAAGCTACCAGCTTACTAATAACTTTCCCCACCTAATAAAATTTCATGTGACTTTTATCAGAAAGCACCAATATGAAAAGTTACTGTAATTTGATAACATTACTGGAGAAATAATTATCTATTTTGTTTTCTTTAAAGCTTTTATATACAAACATAAAAAATTGGCTTTCACTTGCAGTTCAATTGGTATTGGCCATTAAGTTTGGTTCATGTGGATTCAGAAAAACTATAGCACAGATGTTTTGTTTTTTAAAGTTTTGGTTTAGCATAGTTATTCTTAGAATACCTGATGACTTTTTAAAAAGCCTTTTTATTTTTTATTTATTTTTTATTTTATTTTATTTATTTATTTATTTATTTTTTTTGCGGTACGCGGGCCTCTCACTGCTGTGGCCTCTCCCGCTGCGGAGCGCAGGCTCCGGACGCGCAGGCCCAGCGGCCACGGCTCACGGGCCCAGCCGCTCCGCGGCACGCGGGATCCTCCCAGACCGGGGCACGAACCCGTGTCCCCTGCATCGGCAGGCGGACTCTCAACCACTGCGCCACCAGGGAAGCCCAAGCCTTTTTATTTTTTTAAGGTGAAATGTAAGTGTATACCAACTCATCACAAATTGTAATCCTTTATTTTAAAGAACTAGTTCAGTATATAATCTTAAGGCATACACAATTGTTACAAAACCAAAAAATAGAACTACATGTAAGATTATATTTCTTCAACTTTCCTTAAAATAAAATCTTTTTTCCAAATCTGACACAACAAAAAACAACTATAATGCCCTATGGAACAGCAGCACCTGCAAGGAAAAGATCCACTCTGGCAACTGCTGGTACTATCAATTCAACACTTGATTCCCAAACATTATAGTATTCCTTTTCCCCCTTCCTACACACTCAAAGGATGTAACTGAAGAAAACAGAGCTTAGAGTGTTCATGCCAAACCCCCACACTACACAGCTGGATCTCTTACACACTCTAAAAAAGGCTGTCCTTCAGACAACAGGCTTAACACACATTTATGCAGCATCCTGCTCCTAGTTAGGAGTTCCAGATATGATAACTATTCAGTGACACATTTAATCTCTATTTAAAAATTCTATATTTTTTGAAAGATACTAACAATCAAATAAGAACACTAAAATAAGAGAAATGTGCAATGTTTAAACTGCACAAGGAATAATATGACCAAGGCAAAAGAAACATGCTTTAATCCTTAATGACAATTAATTTCATAGGCAAATTTTTAAATAAAAAAAGTAAAATTTTATTCACTCAACAGATAGGATTTTCTTGTTTTGTTTTTTTCCTGAAATAAATGAACACATTTTTAAATTACCTGAACTGTAATCCATGATTGGAGAAAAATAACATACCTCATTCTGTCAATATTTTCCAATGTGTTCTTAATATTTTAGAAAGCTTTTGATATTATGAAAAAAAGTTTAAAATTTCCTTGGCCTGTTACTAAACCACTAAAGGCCTGTCAAGTAACAGGGGGAAAACTGTCTACTTGGCTGATCATGCTGTGCTGGCAATTTCTCAAACATCTGTTAAAGGTCAGATTTCCAATGCATGAAACCAATCAATAGAACTACACAATTCTCCTAGCCCTATAAGAAGCTAAACACAGAACACTATTTTACATAAGTAATGAAACATAACCTTAGCTTTGTAATAATAACTTGTAGCAAAGTCTACCCCTTTCTTATCACAGATTTCATACATTTAAAATTATTGTAAAACTCTATTTGCATTTTATTCTAAAATGTTTATTATATTCATGAAATATGTATATAAAACTCTACATTCGGGGCTTCCCTGTGGCACAGTGGTTGAGAGTCCGCCTGCTGATGCAGGGGACACGGGTTCGTGCCCCGGTCCGGGAGGATTCCACATGCCGCGGAGTGGCTGGGCCCGTGAGCCGTGGCCGCTGGGCCTGCGCGTCCGGGGCCTGTGCTCCGCAACGGGAGCGGCCACAACAGTGAGAGGCCCGCGTACCGCAAAAAAAAAAAAAACAAAACACTCTACATTCAATTTGGTAAAAAATACATAATTGATTTTTTAATTTCACACTCCACAGAGGTGCTATATGTCCAAATGAAATTTTAGGGATAATTGTAACATAACAATAAATATTTATAGCTATGATTTTTTTATAAATATGAAAATTGTAATAGGTCACTTAATTGAGTGATTCATTTTGCAACAAATTCACATTAGTAGATGACTGAGTTTATAAAAAGATATAATGTTGAAACTAAATTTGTCACAGAAACATTCAGATTTTTCTATGATCATAGAGACTGATGTCACCTACTCTGAAAAACTTTTGACCCAAGTCATCTTAAACACATTCTATATGCTACAACTTTGGGAATTTGATCATTTAAACGAGTAATGAAACACAACAGATCACCAAAGAATAAGAGTTAAATGTCATAAGAAGCATGCTCAGTGCACATATATAGATGAGGTACTCCTTTACTGGGTCTTCAGTTTTTGTTTTTGTTTTTGTTTTGCGGTACGGGGGCCTCTCACTGTTGTGGCCTCTCCCGTTGCGGAGCAAAGGCTCCGGACGTGCAGGCTCAGCGGCCATGGCTCACGAGCCCAGCCGCTCCACGGCATGTGGGATCTTCCCGGACCAGGGCACGAACCCGTGTCCCCTGCATCGGCAGGCGGACTCTCAACCACTGCGCCACCAGGGAAGCCCGGGTCTTCAGTTTTTTAAGAGCAGAAATATTAAAGCCAAATTTAAAAGTTACTTTTCCTTTCAAAGTACCACACTAGTATTAATTACTCAAACTGCTGCCAAAATTTTGATAAACATACTAAATCTACAAATGATGATAAATATAAAGAACGTGCCTTTTTATATAAGCCTGCCCAATAATGAATGGACAGTTTTAAATCTCAGATTGAAACACTTTGTCAAAAGGCTCTCAGAAAATTAGTGACCGATGTTTAAATGATCAAGTGACTATTGGAAGCTTTTTTAAAAAAACTTAATGTCAACATTTTTATGTGGTATAGGATCTTCTCTCATATAAAAATATGCTAAAGCTACTAGAAAATAGATGGATCATAAAACTTTACCTGTGATTACACCATATACTAAGGAACTTCCATCATACTATAGACGTAAATTACTTCCTTCCAAACAATGAAAAATAGAGAACTTACTTCTACCCAGACTATCACTAAAAAAAGGTGGGTCTTAAACAATCCAATACTTCAGTTAGTCAACTGAAATAAGCCAGGTTATTGTCAAATAAGAACCACATCACTTTCCTGTGTAATACAGACAAGTTTTTATTTTTCAATGAACTCAACTATTATGATTGTTATTTTGCTCTAATAACCTTCATTGCTTTATACAGATTTACAATTTAACTCCAAAGAAAGCCTAAGATTGAGACTACATTAAATATTTTACAAGAATATCATCACAGAAAGGTAACAAGTTTCCAGGTAATGCTGATGTTACTGGTTTGCCGACCACACAAAATTACCATACTAAAGGATACCTGTAACATGCATCCTGACAAAATATCTAATCTATACTGCACACTGTTTTCCAATTAATCTCCCATTAACAACACTTAAAAAGCTCTAAACGTTGTTCACAAATCTCTCCATGATCTTCCACTGCCAAGAGCATAACATACAAATTTATTAAGATCTGTACTGAAGGTTTTACAAGAAAGAAAATCATTTGTCTTTTACTCTCATTTTTCTTTGATGGCTCAAGGGAACGTCTGTCTACATAATATGTTTTAAAGCCTTGCTAAAGCCACTCAATATTTTCTATGTACTAATGTATCAGACACTACCAGGAGCTGTGTTACAAACAATACAAGCTACCTCTACCTGAAGGACACATATGCAAACAAATAATCAAAATATCAACACCATGTAGGAGTTTCTGCTTCCTATATAATTCATACCACCATCATTACCATTGCTGTGACAATTAAAAATCTAGATAAAATATATTTCAAGTTTAGGTTTTTAAAAGCCAAGGGTCACAAGATAAAAAGGAAAAATTAAGCCAAGAACTTGAAGAGGTGAAAAACACAGAGATAAATAAAGCACTGTCAGTTACTTTTGTCCTAAGGTTGAAAAGCCAAGCAATATACTTACTTGATGCCCTCCCCCGGCTGTATCTAATGAAGTCCAAATCTAGGGCCCATGAAAAGTAAGGACCATGGTTACCCCTTAAGTGAGTTAGAACTCTAAAAGGCTGTATCCCAGAAGAGTAACCCGGAATGAAATCACCTCTTTCACGGTAGGAAGCCCAGCTTTGAGTAATCAAGATGGCTCAGAAAATCTCAAATCACACTTAGAATAAGATAGTTAATGGTGTTGGTACATAGAAAAGTCTGGCACTGTCTTAAAGAGTTAAACATATAACTACCATACGACCCAGACATTCTAATGCTAGGGAGTTTTTTCCAAGAAAAATGAAAGCATATTTCCATAGCAACTTTAAATGAACTAATGATCCACATAACAATATGGATGTATCTCAAAATAATTATGCTAAGAAAAGAAGCCAGACAAAACAGAACATATACTATATGATTATATTTGAGCAAAATTCTGGAAAATGCAAACTTGTCTATAGTGACAAAAAGCAGTAAGTAGTTTCCTGAGATTGCAGAGTGGGAGTGGAGATTTACAAAGAGATTCCAGAGAAATTTTGGGGATTATGAGGTGTTTTTTTTTCTTTTTTTTTAATTGAAGTATAGTTAACATAACAATATTATATTAGTTTCGGGTGTACAGCACAGTGATTCAGTATTTTTACAGATTACACTCCCATTAAAAGTTATTACAAGATAATGGCTATAATTCCGTATTGTACTATACCCCTGTTACTTATCTATTTTATACATAGAAGTTTGTATCTTTTATTTTTTTATTTTTTATTTTTTTATTTATTTTTTTTTTGCGGTACACGGGCCTCTCACCGTTGTGGCCTCTCCCGTTGTGGGGCACAGGCTCCGGACTCACAGGCTCAGCGGCCATGGCTCACGGGCCCAGCCGTTCTGCGGCATGTGGGATCTTCCCGGACCGGGGCACGAACCCGTGTCCCCTGCATCGGCAGGCGGACTCTCAACCAGTACGCCACCAGGGAAGCCCAGAAGTTTGTATCTTTTAATTCCATAACCTTATCTTGTCCCTCTCCCTATCTCTCTCCTCACTGTTAATCAATAGTTTGTTTTCTAAATCTGTGAGTCTATTTCTGTTGTGCTATATACATTCCTTTTATTTTTAAGATTTCACATATAAATGATATACAGTATTAATCTTTGTCTGACTTATTTCACTAAGCATAATATTCTCTAGGTCCATCCACATTGCTGCAAATGGCAAAATTTCATTTGTTTTTAAGGCTGAATAATAATATTCCACTCTGTGTGTGTATGAGTACATACAGATGTATATGAAACAAGATGTGTTTATTTTCTTGATTACATTAGTTTTATCTTGGAATCGTGTATCTTTATATATGTCATTTAAATATGTACAGTTTATTGTATCTCAGGTATAGCTCAACAAAGCTGCTAAACATTCTTAGATCAAAAAAAAGCACAAACCAAAAAATTTTCATCTTTTTTCACTGAAAATTTTCTTAACTGTATCTTAAAGAGGATTATTTAAGAATAGTAGGAAAAGGGATGAGAAAGGTAAACCCGAAGGACTGAAAAACAAATGTTCACCCAATTCAAATGCAATACAAGACAATACAAAATAGAAATGTGTGTACACATATTTGTGTTCACACTGAGAAAAGACTGGGAAAAGCAGCATATGAAGCATTTGCATTTCTAAGAAATGAACAATATAAGAGAGGGAAAATACTGTAACCTAGTCATACATGCCCATTTAAGTCCATGTAAACCATGCCCAGAGACTGCAAACTGAATGCTGTCAAAAAGACTGTTGATTATTTCTGCTTAAGCAATCTGAACTGCAGTGTAACAACTAAGGCTTTCTATTTTCTTTTCTGATCCCCTTTTAAAACTCAACATCTCCAGATTCCTTTCCCTAAAACACACACTATAATAACTGTAGACATCTGTGCAATCCCTTGAGAGTTCCCTTTTTCTAACAGTCTAAATTCCTTAGGCTAGCATTCAAGAAACTCCATAAATTCATCGTTCAAATCTTCAAAGCTATACTACCTCTTCACAGAGACCAACTAATCTACTTCTAGTATTAAAAAGTCCTTCCTCTCTCTTACCTTTGCCTCTGGCTCTCATAATCCCTTTTGCCTAAAACATTCTGCTCACACTGCTCCCTATACCAATACCATAATCTTTGAAATATCAATTAAAATCTCATATCCTCTGTGACACACTCAGCCTGGACAAAAATATTTACTTCCGGGCTTCCCTGGTGGCACAGTGGTTAAGAATCTGCCTGCCAATGCAGGGGACACAGGTTTGAGCCCTGGTCCGGGAAGATCCCTCATGCCACAGAGCAGCTAAGCCCGTGTGCCACAACTACTGAGCCTGCGCTCTAGAGCCCACGAGCCACAACTACTGAAGCCCACGCGCCTAGAGCCCATGCTCTGCAACAAGAGAAGCTACTGCAACGAGAAGGCCTCACGCAGCAACGAAGAACCAACGCAGCCAAAAATAAATAAATAAAATTTATTAAAAAAATAAAAAAAATTTACTTCCGAACATTTGATTCAAGTATTTGCAAGGGGTATAAATCATTTCCTGACCAGTATCTTTAATCATTCAACATTTATAGTTTACACTTATTATCTACCACAGTGCCTTTCATATATTAATATATTTGTTGTTTCTTTATAAGCGCCAATATATAACACATTGCTATTTTGGTCAGGTTCACTTTCATTCACTAAAATGGACAAAATCCCTACTTAATAGCTGCTACCTTTGATTTATTATTAAATTTTTTTGAGAAAAGAAACATTTTTAATAGATTGAAAACATGAATACTGGGAGGGAATAACTGACTAAATCAAATAAATAGAAGAGAGACAAAATCAAACTTTAATATGGAGAGTTTACAGGATAAAAAATAAACCGTAAATGTCCAAAAAAATGGAGAACAAAAAAACCTGGAGGAGGAGAAATTTCTAATTCCTGAGGATTCATATGGAGTTCTAAGTTTTGGAATATTTTACTGACTCACAAAGCCCTTCTTAGTGACTCTCTAATACAGAGTGAGAATGACTTGAAGAGTGGTGTCAAAATGCTTAAGTACTCTCTAAACAGACACCCAATCTGGTAAAAATCTTAAGTTCTAGATTCAAAGCCAAAACTTTTAGATATTTTTATCTGTAACTCCTGAATACTTTTATGTTCCTCTATGAAAACACAGCTTTGTGAGATACTATTATTTATGAAAGAGGAAATAGAGAGGGATGAAAATGGCGGAGTAGGAGGACATGAAGCTCACCTCCCCGGAGAAACACATCAAAAATACATCTATATGTGGAACAATTCTCACAAAAAACTGACCAGAAACTGGCAGAACTCCTACACAAACAAAGCTGGAAGAAAGATTTCCACGTAACTGGGTAGGACAGAAAAAAAGGATAGTGTCGGGACTCCCACCCTTGAAAGGGATCTGAAAGGAAGAGAAGGTCTGCAAGGCAGACCCTCATCCTGGGGAGCAAGAGGGTGAAGCCACAGACGGGCGTCCCAGCCTCAGGGTCCTGCAATGAGGAGACAGGCCCCCGTGGGTGCTGGGAGAACCCCTGTGACAGACAGAAGGGCTGGAGAAGCACAGACTCTACTTTCGAGAAGTGTGTATGTGCTGGCTTGCTAACAATCAGGGCGAAGAGAGCTCTTCACAGTTGTCTGCTGTCTCACCACACTCCCTGTTCCCCATGGGGCAAATGTCCCAGCCCTGCTCACTCCACACAACAGCTTGGCACGAGATCTGGGCTGCCTGGGTCCTGGGCAAAATGTCTATTTAGCTATAGTACAGAGACAGATGGAGGGGGGTGCCCCGCTTGGGTGTGGTCTGGGTAGGACAACAGCAGCAGCCATTGTCAGCACTCAGTCAGCACCCCAGGAACATGCTATGGTTCCTATCCCAGCTCTGCAGATACTATGGCCCCTCCCACTCCAGCCCACAGCTTGGTACTGGACCTAGGGCAGACAGGTCCTGGGAAAAGACTGTCACAGAGGCAGCCCAGATCTCTGGCATTAGTGTGGCCACCTCCATTCTTGCAGCCACAACACCTCAAGCCCCAGCCCCAGCATAGTAAATGCTCCACCTCCAGCTCCACACACTCCATGCCACAACCCTGCAGCAGATCTGGGACGAATATGACAGGAGAAGAGATGTGATTTGGGGCTGTGCCTGTGTCAAGCTGGAGACTCCTACACAGGTGGCACACTAGTCCTCTGTGAGTGCATGGGATGCACCTGCTTCAGCAATCCCCTCCTGTGGGACAGGGCATGCAATGAAGGGGAACAGAAACTTATCAAGCCCAAACCTCAGGGCTTCTACTCTGACAACTTGGGAAAATAAACCACCTGGACAGGGGCCACAACAGCCAGGGAACAGAGAAGTCCCACCTCATACCCTGAACAGGCTTTAGATCCTCTGACACCAACCAAACACCCTATCAAAGTAATAATGGCCAACACATCCTGAGGAAACATGTACACCAAAAATACTGGACACAGTCTACACAGGGACACTCCCACATAAAAACACCCCCTCAAGACCACAATAGATAACTGCTTCTCCTAGATTTATAGAGACAGAGAAAGTTAAGTAAGATGAAAAGGCAGAGGAACTACTCCTGATTTAAAAAGCAAGAGAAATCCCCTGAAAGAACAAATAATGAAACAGAACTCACCAGTCTATCAGACTCCTACTTCAAACGGTGGTAATAAAACTGATAATTAAAGATTATTGATACGAATGCAAATCAATGTAACAAGGAACTAAAAACTATAAAGATGAACCAATCAAAAACAGGTGATTCAATATCTGAGATAAAAAGCAATCCAAGAGCAATGAAATGCTGACAAAATCGAAGCAAAGAATGAATACGTGATCTGGGAAACAGAATAATGGAAACATCCAATCAGAACAGCAGACAGAAAGAGAAGGGGAAAAAGTGAAAGCAACATATGACATCTATGGGATAATATAAAATGTGCAAACCAACACATAATAGGGGATACAGAAAGAGAAAAGTGAGAGAAGAGGATCAAAAATGTATTTTAGGGCTTCCCTGGTGGCACAGTGGTTGGGAGTCTGCCTGCCGATGCAGGGGACACGGGTTCATGCCCCGGTCTGGGAGGATCCCACATGCCACAGAGCCGCTGGGCCCGTGAGCCATGGCTGCTGAGCCTGTGCATCCGGAGCCTGTGCTCCGCAACGGAAGAGGCCACAACAGTGAGAGGTCCGCGTACCACAAAAAAAAAAAAAAAAAAAAAAAAAAAAGTATTTTAATAAATTACGGCTGAGGGCTTCCCTGGTGGCGCAGTGGTTGAGAATCTGCCTGCTAATGAAGGGGACACGGGTTCGAGCCCTGGTCTGGGAAGATCCCACATGCCGCGGAGCAACTAGGCCCATGAGCCACAACTGCTGAGCCTGCGCGTCTGGAGCCTGTGCTCCGCAACAAGAGAGGCCGCGATGGTGAGAGGCCCGCGCACCGCGATGAAGAGTGGCCCCCGCTTGCCACAACTGGAGAAAGCCCTCACACAGAAACGAAGACCCAAGACAGCCAAAAAAATAAATAAATAAACAAATGTGGGGTTTAAAAAAAAAAAAAGAAAAGAATTTTTAAAAAATTAGGAAAAACTGAAATAAAAAAAAAAAAATACTGCTGAAAACATCCTAAATCTAAAGAAGAAAACAGATATACAGGTACAGAAAACAAAGAGGGTCCCAATGAACCCAAACAGACTCACACCAAGACATACTGTACTTAAAATGGCAAAAGAAAGGATTCTAAAGCCAGCAAGAGAAAAAACCAAGAGTCTTTTACAAGGAAACCACTACAAGGCTATCAGCTGATTTTTCTGCAGAAACTCTGCAGGCCAGAAGGGAACAGCATGATGTATTCAAAGTCCTGAAAGGGAAAAACATGCAACCTAGGATATTCTACCTGGCAAGATTATCATCTAGAATAGAAAGAGAAAGAATTTTTCAGACAAGCAAAAACTAAAAGAATTCAGCAACCTACCCTAAAAGAAATGTTAAAGGGTCTTCTCTAAATGGAAAAGAGGCAAAGAATCTATAGGAGAGAAAAAAATCACAATAGGAAAGGCAAATGTACACTAAGGTTTGACCATCAGTTAAATAAGGCAGTACAGGGACTTCCCTGGTGCCGCAGTGGTTAAGAACCCACCCGCCAATGCAGGGGACGTGGGTTTGATCCCCTGGTCCAGGAAGATCCCACATGCCTTGCAGCTGCTGAGCCCGTGCTCCACAGCAAGAGAAGTCACAGCAATGAGAAGCCCGTGCACCGCAACAAAGAGTAGCCCCCACTCGCCACAACTAGAGAAAGCCCATGCGTAGCAATGAAGACCCAATGCAGCCAGGAAAAAAAAAAGGCAGTACACTGATTAAAAAACAAGTAAAAAATTGTAAAAACAATCATACCTACAATGAACAGTAAAAGGATAAACATGAAGATGTAAAAGAGGACTTCAAAATCACAAAATGTGGGGGAGGGGAGTAAAAAAATGTAGATTTTTTTTTTTAATGTGTTTGAATCTGAATGACTATCAGTTTAAAGCAGATACAGTTATGGGTCAATATACGTGAACTCCAAGTAACCACAAATCAATAACATACAACAGATTCACAGAAACCAAAAAGAAAGGAACTTAAGCACACTACAAAAGAAAATCATCAAACCACAAAACGAAAAACAAAAAAAGAAATGAACAAAGAACTATCACAAAAACCTGTAAAACAAGGATTAGAATGGTGATAAGTACATATCTGTCAATAATTATTTTAAATGTCGATGGACACGTCACAAGGATGGTTCAACATAGGCAAATCGATCAATCTAATACAGCACATTAACCAAAGGAAAGACAAAAACCAAATGATCATCTCAAAAGACGCAAAAAAAAGCATTTGACTAAATTCAACATTCATTCGTGATAAAAACTCTAAGTGGTATATAGGGAACACATCTCAACATAATAAAAACCATTTATTTATTATTTCTTTGGCTGCTTTGGGTCTTCATTGCTGCACGCAGGCTTTCTCTAGTTGTGGTGAGAGGAGGCTACTCTTCGTTGCAGCGTGCGGGCTTCTTGTTGCAGTGGCTTCTCTTGTTGCGGAGCATGGGCTCTAGGCATGTGGACTTCAGTAGTTGTGGCTAGCGGGCTCCAGAGAGCAGGCTCAGTACTTGCGGTGCAGGGCTTAGCTGCTCCATGGCATGTGGGATCTTCCCAGAACAGGGATTGAACCCATGTCCCTTGCATTGGCAGGCGGATTCTTAACCACTGCACCACCAGAGAAGTCCCAATAAAAGCCATTTATGACAAGCCAGCACAACACTCAACAGTGAAAAGCTGAAAGCCTTCCTGCTAAATTTAGGAACAAGACAAGGATGCCCACTCTCACCACTTCTATTCAACATACTTTTGGTAGTCCCAGCCACAGCAGTCAGACAAGAAAAAGAAATAAAAGGTATCCAAACTGGAAGGGAAGAGGTAAAACTGTCACGATTTGCAGATGACATGATCTTCTATACTGAGAACCCTAAAGTTTCCACACAAAAACTATTAGCATAAATGATTTTAGCAAGGTAGCAAAATACAAGATTAATATACAGAAATCTATTGTATTTCTACACACTAGTAATGAAATATCAGAAATAGAAAGTAAAAAAAAAAAGCAACTCCATTTAAAATCACATCAGGGAATTCCCTGGCATCCAGTGGTTAGGACTCCGTGCTTCTACTGCAGGGGGCATGGGTTCAATCCCTGGTCAGGGAACTAAGATCCTGCAAGCTGCAAGATATGGCCAAACAAACAAACAAAAAATAAATAAATAATAAAATTGTCAAAGAAAAAAAAAAAACTAGGAATAAACTTAACCAAGGAGGTGAAAGACGTATACTCTAAAAACTATAAAACACTGATAAAGGAAATTAAAGATGATTCAAAGAAACATAAAGATATCCTTTGCTCTTGGATTGGAAGAATTAATACTGTTAAAATGGTCATACTACCCAAAGCATCTAAAGATTTAATGCAATCCCAATCAAACTACCCATGACATTTCTCACAGAACTAGAACAAATCTTCTTAAGTTTTATGTGGAACCACAGAAGACCCAGAATTGCCAGAGCAATTCTGAGAAAAAAGAACAAAGCTGGAGGGATAACCCTCTCAGACTTTGGACTACACTAAAAAGCTATAGTAATCAAAACAGCATGGTATCCACACAAAAAACAGACACACATATCAATGGAACAGAACAGAGAGCCCAGAAATAAACCCACATACCTACGGTCAATTAATCTTCAACAAAGGAGGCAAGAATATACAATGGAGAAAAGACAGTCTCTTCAACAAAGGGTGTTGGGAAATCTGTACAGCTACATGTAAAACAATGAAATTAGTGTATTCCCTCACACCATACAAAAATAAACTCAAAATGGTTTAAAGATCTAAATCTAAGACACAACACCATAAAACTCATATAAAAGAACACACGTGGGGCTTCCCTGGTGGCGCAGTGGTTGAGAGCCCGCCTGCCGAAGCAGGGGACACGGGTTTGTGCCCCGGTCCAGGAAGATCCCGCATGCCACAGAGCGGCTGGGCCTGCGAGCCATGGCCGCTGAGCCTGCACGTCCAGAGCCTGTGCTCCACAACGGGAGAGGCCACAACAGTGAGAGGCCTGCGTACCGCAAAAAAAAAAAAAAAAACACACGTGAAACATTCTGTGACATAAATCATGGCAGTATCTTCTTACATCAGTCTCCCAAGGCAAAAAAAAATAAAAGCAAAAATAAACAAATGGGACTTAATCAAACTTAAAAGTGTTTGCACAGCAAAGGAAACCATCAACAAAACAAAAAAAAACAACCTACAGAATGGGAGAAAATATTTGCAAATGATGTGACTGACAAGATGTTACTATCCAAAATATACAAGAAAGCTCATACAACTCAGTATCAAAAAAAATCAAACAACTTAATCAGAAAATGGGCAGAAGACCTAAATAGACATTTTTCGAAAGAAGACATACAGATGGCTAACGGGTACGTGAAAAGATGTTAAACACTGCTAATTATTAGAGAAATGCAGATCAAAACCACAATGAAGTATCACCTCACACTGGTCAGAATGACTATCATCAAAAAGTCTACCAATAATAAATGCAGGAGAGGATGTGCAGAAAAGGGAACTACTACATTGTTGGTGGGAATGTAAATTGGTGCAGTCACTATGGCAAATAGTATGGAAGTCCCTTAAAAAAACTAAAAATAAAATTACTATGTAATCCAGCACTTCCACTCCTAGGTATAAATATGGGAAAAATGAAAACTGTAATTTGAAAAGATATATGCACCCCAATGTTCACAGCAGCACTATGTACAATAGCCAAAACATGGCAATAACACATCTGCCCATCAACAGATGACAGAATTAAGAAAATTTGGTATATATAAACAATAGAATATTAATCAGCCATAAAAAGGAATGAAATATTGCCATGTGTAGCAACATGGTGAACCTAAAGAACATTATGCTTAGTGCAATGTCACCCAAAGAAAAACAAATACTGTATGATATCACTTATATGTGGACTCTAAAACATATATACAAAACAGAAACAGACTCACAGACAGGGAAAACAAACTTATGATTACCAAAGGGGAGGGGAAGAGGGAGAGGGAGGGGGAGAGGGAGAGGGAGGGGGGAGGACTAAATTAGGAGTATGGGATAAACAGATACAAACTGCTATACATAAAATAGATAAGCAAGAAGGATTTACTGTATAGCACAGGCAATTATACCCAACAGCTTGTAATAACCTACAATGAAATATAATTCTGAAACTAACACTATATTGTAAATCAACTATACTTCAATAAGAAAAAAAAAAGAAATAGGAAAAAGAAGCAACCTCAATATACTACTGAAATTTCAGGCTTTTAGAGAAACAATGGGGGAGATGGGGGTGTTAAAGAGCATTAAAAATACTTAAGGAGTAGCCAAATTAAACATAAATAACAAGTTTGTTATTTTTTCACAAATCACAAGAAGGATGGTACTACTTCCAGCTAGACATAAGTAAAGGAAGGGAATGAAATGCAATGATTTCACTTAAGGTGACAGTGAAATAAGAAAGCAATATTAATCTACACAGTACAGACAAACGGAAATGTGGGCACATTACAGATAAAGTATCAGAATTTATCGATAAGATCTTAAAGATGTCTACTACTAATTAAAGCAGTTATTTAAACCAGTAACAAAGTATAAGCAGACAAATAATCATCCAAGCAATCACATTTGCCTTTGTAATACCTCATATGATTCAACTTACATTTTTTCTGTAAAAGTTTCTACTTTATTATTAAAATTAAAATGCATTTTCTGAGTATCCACCAAACAACAGTAGATGCAGCTTTCACACAGTTTGTACAGACTACCATTTAGTAACCCAGTGACCAACTAACTCTCAGAAAGAAAAGAACCACCAGATTTTTACCACTCTTTTCCTAGATCTTTTGATTCCAGATATCTTCCTTGAAGACTGAGCCTTTAATTACAGTCCTTTACTACACTGTCTACAGCAGTCCCCCAAACAGTTACCTGAACAATCAGGTTTAGTAAAGGGAACATAAAAGGCACTATGATAAGTGCTTTACGTAGTTTAATCCCTGTAATAACCCTTTTAGGTAATATATTCCCTCTTATATACATGAGAAAACCAAGAAAAGTCAAATAATTTTTCACAGAGACACACACAGACACACACAGGTAGTAATTATGAATAAGACCTTCCCCAAGTCACCTAACTCGTCCAGATAGAAGGAAAAGTGCCTACAGTTAGGAAGTACCTCGTTGGAAGAGCTGTGCCTGAGAGGCAGCATAACACGAAAAATGTGGATTCTGCAGTCACAGGACCTGGGTTCAAACACTAGTCATCACTTACAATATGTATGTGCAATTTCCTAAGCCTATATACTCCCCAGTTGCCACATTTGTAAAATGGTACTAACAGCAGTGATTAACTCAAAAAGTTTCTATGAGGATAAAATGTCAATACATGTAAACTGTTTAACATTAAGATAATGGCTGGTACAGAGCAAAGGCTATGTAAGTAGAAATATTACCACTATGAACCAATCATTCTTCCCTTCCTATTGGCTTAATTTTAAGTTCTACCCTCAGTCTTCTCATTTTGCATTCTCTCTTATCTCTATTCTTAAGTTTCACTTAAAAGCTCTCTTTTCAGTTTTCCTGTTCCAAGCATCACCCTATTTTCAATAAAATCACACAGCAGCCAGCTGGTGACTCAAAAAGTTAACTCCAATGTACGGTGATAGTGGAGAAAACTCTGACTTTTGCCCCTTTTGAATCACTACACTCAACTTTATTCTCATTACTGAATCTCTTCCAGTTCTTTGGCCTCAGTTATTTTATGGATTTAGTCACCTTCAATGAATACCTCTGTTGTTCTCTTTCTCTCATTCCTCTTCTCACGTTACACTGTTGGTGTTCTTGAAGCATGGGAGAGGTAAGCAAATAAATTTTACCCAATATTTTATACATTTAAGAATATGTATGTAGCACCTATTATTTGCTAAGCACTATTCTGGGGCTATATATATATATAACTAAGATGATACTCATACACAATGATAACTGGTGAGATCAACAAGAAACAGTCATACTTGGCAAAATGATGCGGACAAGCAACCAAAACTACTGCCCAAAGATTCACGGAGGCTGATCTAGTACAAAGCTAGGTTTTCCCATTATCAGTTAAAAATCTGAATCAACGAGTTCAGAAACAAAGAGTCCTAGATTGCCAGGGAGAAAAAAGTAAATAATGTTTGGACTGGCCATAAAAGTTCCTCCTAATTCTATCCTCAAATTGGGCATATAACAATTGGATATGCCATTCTTAATAAACCTAGGATACCAATTAACTTACGTCACAGTTAATTACATTACATGCACATGCAAAATACAGACAGTTTTGGGTATGTGTGTGTGTATTCTCCATACATATTTGTTCTTTTGGATTTTTACTTGACTCCAAGGGGCCATTAAATTTAAAATTTCTTAAAAAAAAAAAAAGACTTGGTTCATTATATTCCCTGTAACTTCTAACGACTCATTAGAATGTTAGGTATATGTTAGTGTGCATGAAATATTAGACGCTCTGTAGTTTAAAATATAACCAACTAGAAAATGAAGGGTAGGCTTAAAAGAAAAAAATGGCATAAAAATTTGTGAAGTATTTCTATTTCCATGCCAAACTTTTTCTTGTCCCCAAGGCAATATTCATATTATTCCCCTCTCTGGAATGTAGTCTCTTCACTCAGTGACTACCCTTTCTATAATCCAGCTCCTCCATGAAGCCTTTCTATCATAAAAAGTATAATAGTAGCACACTCTCATAATGCTCCATCTCTTAATTTCTATAGCACTTAACATCACCACATAATTAATCCTTAATTGTTGACTGGCTTTTTCCCTCCTGACATCAATTAGGTGGTATATTTTCCAAAATGACTTCTTCAACAATCCAATACCAAGTGGGTATCCTACAATTCAACTAGATTCTGACACTAACTATAGGGAGTTAGCATCAAACTCCACAGGTTGAATGTTTCCGTCACACAAGACTGCCATCACTTCAGTCACCAGTCAAATATATGACATACCGGTACTTCTGTCTGACCAACTATAAATCAGGGATTCCCATGACCCCCTTTATCAGGTTCAATAATTTCCTAGAACTACTCACAGAACTCTGGAAAGCCTACTTACATCTGGTTTATGGATACAATTGATGAACAGCCAGATGGAAGAGATTAATAGGGCAAGGTGAGTGGGAGACGGAGTTTTTCATACTTGCCCTGGGTGTATCACCTTCCCAGCACCTTGATGTATTGGCCAACCCAGAAGATCTCCAAATTCCAGCTTAGGAGTTTTTAATGGAGGTTTCATTATAAAAGCATGATTGTGGCCATTGGTGATTACCTCAAACTTCAACCCCTCTCACCTCCCCAAAAGCTGGGGGTTGGGGCTGAAAGTTCCAAGCTTCTAATCAAAGCTTAGTATTTTCAGTGACCAGCTTCCAACCTAAAGCTATCTAGGGACTTATGAGGAGTCACCTCACTAGAACAAAAGACGCTCCCATCACCTTTATCACTCAGGAAATTCCAAGGAATTTAGAAGCTCAGTGCCAGGAACCAGTGACATAAACCACATATATATTTGTTATTATACCACAACTGTATACTATAGTATAAATCAACAGTTGAATGTTAGTCATCCCCCTCCACTAGAAATATAAATTCCTTGAGAGTGGGTTTATTTCTTAAATTTTCAATTTGCCTACAACGCTAACCACATAATACTTGGTGTGTATTCATTCAATAAATTTACTGAGGCAACACCTAACAAAAATTGACACAGAGACTGTTCTGATTTCATATTTGCATATTAGAAAGATCTCTTTTACTGACTTTATTAGGTTTTTCATTATAAAGTAATATAACTCCAAGAATCAGAGCTAAATTTCAGAATATTCTAAGACATTTCATTGTATTTTAACTAAACAAATATTTTTTGAATCCCCATTAGCTGCTAAGCGATGTTCTAGGTGATGGGAAAACAGCAGTTACCAAAATAGGCAAAAACCCATTTCATGAAGCTTAATTCTAATGCAGAAAAATAAGTAAAATGTTTAGTCAAATGAAATTACAGACAAGGTAAGTAGAGCAGGATAGCAAACAGAAAATGTTAAAGGAAGAAGAAAGGAAGGAAGGAAGAGAGGGAGGGAGGGAGGGAGGGTGGGAGGGAGGAAGGGAGGGAGGGAGTCAATTTTAGATAAGGTGGCCAGAGAAGACCACAATGAGCAAGCATACTGACACTGGAAGAGACCTACCTGGGGGAGCGAGTCATGTGGATATCTTGGGGAAGAGCATTCTGGGCAGAGAAACAAGTACAAAGGCCACAAAGGAGGATAACACCTGGAATATTCAAGGAACAGCAAAGAGGCCAATGATGTGGCTGGAAAAGAATACATAAATCAGAGAGTAATAGATGATGAGGTCAAAGTGGCCTGATGAGGAACAACATAATGTAGAGCCTCTCAGGCCACTTAAGGCCTTCGGCTCTTAACTCTAAATTGGTGTGGTTGACTTTGGAAGCATTCGATTATGGGAGTGACATAATCTGACTACCTGCTGTAGGTACTTTTATGGGTAAGAAGAAATAGAAAGCTAGTTAGGCACCTACTTATTACTCATAACTAGTTAGAAACTACTGGCAAATCTAGGCAAAAGATCATGATGGCCTGTACTAGAGTGATAATAATGGAAGAGGTGAGACGTACTGGAATTCCGGATGTATTCTGAAGGCAGCACCAAAAATATTCTGCAGATACTCTGGATATGGGATGCGAGAGTAAGTTGTCAAGGATGACTTCAAAGGAACTGAACTGGAAAGATGGAGTTGCCATTCACTGGATGGTGAAAACACAGAGCAATGCAGGCTTAGGGGGATAGTAACAGGAGCTCAGTTGTGGACATGTTACATTTGAGATGCCCATTAGGCACCCAAATGGAGACATGAAGGGAGTGCCTCAATATGAGTCTATGAGTGTGGGGTTTGGGGGAAAGGTCCAAACTAAGGATATAAATGTGGAAATCATCAGCATATAGCTGGTATATCTTCCAAGGACAAAAGTTTAGATAGAAAAGAGGTTCAAGAACTGACCACTTAACAGGCGGTAGAAACAAGGAAAATTAGCACAGGAAACTTCAAAGGAGAGGCAAGAGAGGTAGGAGAAAAATCAGGTGAGCATAATATCCTAGAAGCAAAGTGAACAAAATAGTTAATGGAAGAGAGGGTAATTAGCCATATTGAATACTGCCGATAGGTCAAAGTAAGATGAGGAGTGAGAAGTGAGAAATGACATTTGATTTAGAAAGGAGCAGGTCATTTGTGACTTTGACCACAGCAGTTTCCCTAGAGTAACGGGGCAAAAAGCTGGTAGAGTGGATTCAAGAGGTAACAGAAGGGCTTCCCTGGTGGCGCAGCGGTTGAGATTCCGCCTGCCGATGCAGGGGACATGGGTTCGTGCCCCGGTCCGGAAGGATCCCACATGCCATGGGGCGGCTAGGCCTGTGAGCCATGGTCACTGAGCCTGCACGTCTGGAGCCTGTGCTCCGCAACGGGAGAGGCTACAGCGGTGAGAGGCCCGCGTACCACAAAAAAAAAAAAAAAAAAAAAAAAAGAGGTAACAGAAGTCAAGAGAGTGAGAATAATACCAAACAACTTATATGTCAAAGATACAACAGAGACTACTTTCTTTACAAAGTAGAGATTCCAATTTCCTTCTAATTACTGTGAAATTTCTTCATTTGCAACGAAGTTTTTCTGTTATTGCTATATTTGTGTTTTGGTTATTTGTAAGGAATTGGTATAACTCTAGGAACAAAATATAAGCATTTTATAAATAAACACAAGATACAATCAACTTTTAAATAAAAATCTTCCCAATAGACTCAACAAAAATAGGGTACGCTAAGTGTTAATGGTCACATTCTTAAGAAGCAAGTTTCTCAAGCTTGACCTTTTTGAGTGCCTCCCACAGAGCACAGCACATCACAAAAGCACTCAAAGGTTTATAGCTTCCCTGACCTCAACTCAGTTCTTCCTCATGTTCCCACATTACTTCTAAAAAGCTTCTCAAAAAAAAAAAAAAAAAAGCTTCTTAGAAACCTCCTCTTTTTCACCAGAAAACAGCCTACAGTATCTAGAAGACTGTAGAACAGAGGAAGAAAAAATAAATAAATATAATTTTAAAGGGTACAAAATAGTACTGGATTTAGATTACACCCCCCCTTTTTTTCCTGTAATCAAAATCAACGTATTTCCGACCTCTTTCATTTCCTTTGTACTACTAGGTGAGCAGTCGAATTTCATTGAGCTTGTACATTTTCCTTCTAACTCTAACATGAATCATAATATTCCACATTACTTAAAAGGACAGAAATAATAAAGGTAATAGCTTATGCTCTGAAGAGATTAAATCTTACTTTCTATGGCTCTGTGCCATTAATATTATAACTAAAAAGATTCAGCAGTATAAGTACACTATCCATAACTCTGAAGTATGGGAGAAGGTGGAAGGGAAAAAAAAACTAATCTTAAAAAAACTTACTGTTTTATTACAATAGAAAAAAAGATCATTTTCATTTAGAAGATAAGATACTAAGATCAAAGAGTTCAAGATTTTTAAATATGTCCATTGATTGTTAATTTTGCCAGAGTCATAACTGCTTTAAAAAACAAAACAGGGCTTTCCCTGGTGGCGCAGTGGTTAAGAATCTGCCTGCCAGTGCAGGGGACACGGGTTCCATCCCTAGTCTGGGAAAATCCCACAATGCCACAGAGCAACTAAGACCGTGCACCACAACTACTGAGCCCGCACTCTAGAGCTCACAAGCCACAACTACTGAGCCCACATGCCACAACTACTGAAGCCCGCGCGCCTAGAGCCTGTGCTCCGCAACAAGAGAAGCCACCGCAATAAGCCCATGTACTACAAAAAAGACTAGCTCCCGCTCGCCACAACCAGAGAAAGTCCATGCGCAGCAACGAAAAACGAATGCAGCCAAAAATAAATTAATTTAAAAAAAAAAAACCTTCCTCAGAACAAAGTTTAAGTAAAAGTTTTGCCAAAACCTGGATTATTTTTTCTCTCCTATGTAAAAAATAACAAAAAAGAGGGCTTCCCTGGTGGCGCAGTGGTTGAGAGTCCGCCTGCCGATGCAGGGGACACGGGTTCATGCCCCGGTCCGGGAAGATCCCACATGCCGCAGAGCGGCTGGGCCCGTGAGCCATGGCTGCTGAGCCTGAGCGTCCGGAGCCTGTGCTCTGCAACAGGAGAGGCCACAACAGTGAGAGGCCCGTGTACCGAACAAAACAAACAAACAAACAAACAAAAATAACAAAAAAGAAAGACTAGACAAAAAATTAGTACCTAATGCACCTGTTATCCCTTCAACCCTTTTTGCATTTTTGGAATTTAGTAAAACTGAACATTTTCCTCATACGTTTTAAAATTTCACAGGTAACTGACTCAGTCAAGAATCCAGAAAGTACAGCCATTTGTTGTTTAAAATGGATAATTTTGATCTACTATTTCCTGAGCTCTACCAAGGTTCAAAATATCAAAAGCTGAAGAAAGCACATTAAAAAAATGACAGCATACATAAGGTCAGTTTCCTATTCTCCAAATTTTAACCTTCACTACAGTACTGTTCTTGAGAAGTAAAAATAGGACAGTTCTCTAAAAGGTTAACACAGGTGAGAAATCAATTGAGAATGGAGTCTATTGCAGAAGAGATAAAAAAGAACACTTTAGACCGGGTGTGTGTGTGTGTGTGTATACACATACATACACACACACACACACACCGTTTTTAGTAGATTTTAATTTTATGTCATAAATATAGCATTTTGAAACAGTAGTGTTTAAAAAGAATTGATACCTTAGGAAGTAATTTAAATACACTTTAAAATTAAGAATTCTGATATGTACTCTTTTGTATAGTAATTGCCACCAAAATATCTTTATTTTTATCTGTATTTGTGAATACAGTAATCTGTTACAATTTTATCTGAAGATAAACTGCTACATACTTAACCTAAAAGTAAAGCTCTATAAAATAAACTTTATATTTCCACCAATTACAATTATAAAATGAAAGACAGGTTAAAGAAATAACATCTTCAACAGCCTACTGAGAATTTAAGCAAAAGATTTAAGACTCTAGTAACATTATCATTTCACTTTTTCTTTATGACACTAGCCTTTACTGTAACTTTGTTAAGCCCATTAGTGAAAAGAACTAGAAAGCAATTACATGAGCTAAAAATATACACAGGGAAAAGAATAGGAACATTATTTTTAGTCCAAAAATCATGTCTGGGCAAAGAAATCAGTGACTTATAAAGGTATGTATTAATGATTCAGGGTATGTCCACACGCATTTAAAAATCAAAATATAAAGTGTCTAAGAATAAACCTAAAAAAAACCACATGACCTAAATTTGGAAAATAACTGTAGAACTTAAAAAAAAAAAAACTTTAATAGCTGGAGGGATATTCCATGCTATTTGAAATTCAGACTCAGTGGAAAGGTATTCTTTCTTCCTGAATTTGTCTATAAAAACGTATACAATTCCAAGCAAAATTATACTAGAATATATGTGTGAGAAGGGGAGAAAATGAAAGGAGTTACACAAATTTTTTTAATTAAATACACTAAAAATAGTAATATACATAACCAAGTGGGAATTACTCCTGGAATGCAAAGATGGTTCAACATACAAAAATCAATCAATGTAATATACCACATTAAAAGAATGAAAGGGGGGAAAAATGATCATCTCAATTGATACAGAAAAAGCATTTGACAAAATTCTACACCATTTCATGATACAAAGTGCACAACAAGCTAGGAATAGAAAGAACTACCTCAATATAATAAAGGCCATATATGAAAATTCCACAGTTAACATCATATTCAACAGTAAAAAACTACAAACGTTTTAAGATTAAGAACAAGACAAAGATGCTTGCTCTTGCCATTCCTATTAAATATGGTGTTGGAAGTTCTAAACAGAAAATTAGACAAGAAACTAAAAAGACATCCACATGGGAAAGAATATCTATTTGCAGATGACATGATCTTATATGCAGAAAATTCTACAAATTTCACAGACACAGGGGAAAATAACTGTTAGAAAAAAATTGAGCAGTTGCAGTATACAAAATCAACACATAGGGCCTCCCTGGTGGCGCAGTGGTTAAGAGTCCGCCTGCCGATGCAGGGGACACGGGTTCGTGCCCCGGTCTGGGAGGATCCCATGTGCCGCGGAGCGGCTGGGCCCGTGAGCCATGGCCGCTGGGCCTGCGCGTCCGGAGCCTGTGCTCTGCAACGGGAGAGGCCACAGCAGTGAGAGGCCCGCATACCGCAAAAAAAAAAAAAAAAAAAAAAAAAAAAAAAAAAAAAAATCAACACATGAAAATCAGCTGCATTTCTACACACTAACAATAAGCAACCTGAAAAGGAAATTAAGAAAATTCCATTTACAATAGCATTAAAAATAGTTATTACTTAGGAATTAACATAACCAGGGAGGCAAAATACTTCTACACTGAGAACAACAAAATGTTGCTGAAAAAAATTAAAAACACAAATGGAAAGAAATATTGTATTCATAGATTAGAAAACTTAATATTGTTATAATATTAATTCTACTCAAAGAGAGCTACAGATTCAATATAACCTCTATCAAAATCCCAATGCCAGGGCTTCCCTGGTGGCGCAGTGGTTAAGAATCCGCCTGCCAATGCAGGAGACACGGGTTCGAGCTCTGGTCCAGAAAGATCTCACATGCCGCGGAGCAAGTAGTTGTGCGCCACAACTACTGAGCCTGTGCTCTAGAGCCTTTGAGCCACAGCTACTGAAGCCCGTGCACCTAGAGCCCATGCTCCGCAACAAGAGAAGCCACATCATGAAGCCACCTCAATGAGAAGCCTGCACACCGCAATGAAGAGTAGCCCCCGCTCGCTGCAACTAGAGAAAGCCCACATGCAACAATGAAAACCCAATGCAGCCAAATGTAAAATACATAAATAATTTTAAAAAGAGGTCAAAATATGAGCAAGCTATTTATATATTTTTTAATAAGGCCAATAAATACATGAGACTCAAAAACACATAAACAGGAATTAAAGCGAGGTACCTTTTTTTTGGGCGAACTAGGCAAAAATTATGACTGACAATATCCAATAGTGTTGAGACTCGTGTGGGAAAACTGGTGCTTCTATAAACTGCAGCTGTAAACGGTACAATCTGTATGGAAATTAGTCTGCTGTTTCAGCGACCAAAATTAAAGGCCCTTCATTCTACCTTCAAAAATATAGTTATAGCTCTACATATTCAGATTCGAAGGGCCAACTGTACTATGCCATTTTAAGAAAGGGACTTGAGCACCCTTGGATTTTGGTATCTGAGTGGGCCCTGAAACCAAGCCCCCATGGATACCTAGAGACAACTGTATTCATAAAATTGGGAAATGACACAAGTACTAGGATATTCATTTCAGCCAACCACTCTAGACATACCACAAATTTCTCAATCTGATATTACAATTTGGCCCTAATTTTCACATTATTTTTCTTATTGTTATTCCAATATGAACCCTCTCTGAAACCAAGTGGTTTGCTTTTCCTCATGCCATTCTTTCTACCAAAACCATTTTATACCTCTTCTAATATTATTATTGGGTTGGCCATAATGTTTGTTCAGTTTCCTCGTTAAGATGGCTCTAGTAGTGCTTAGGTGTCTTTAACTTCATTCAAAACAATTTTGTAGACTGTACCATGACAGCTGTCGTATCAGCATGAATTTTAAAAAATCAAAATTGGTGAATTTTTTTTAACATCTTTCTTGGAGTATAACTGCTTTATAACAGTATGTTAGTTTCTGCTTTATAACAAAGTGAATCAGCTATACATATACATATACCCCCATATCTCTTCCCTCTTGCGTCTCCCTCCCTCCCACCCTCCCTATCCCACCCCTCTAGGTGGTCACAAAGCACGAGCTGATCTCCCTGTGCTATGCGGCTGCTTCCCACTAGCTATCTACCTTACGTTTGGTAGTGTATATATGTCCATGCCACTCTCTCACTTTGTACATTGGTGAATTTTTGTATAGCCATTTTAATATTGAAGATGGAAGAAAAAAGCATTTTTGGCATATTATGCTTTATTATTTCAAGAAAGGTAAAAATGCAACTGAAACGCAAAAAAAGATTTGTGCAGTGTATGGAGAAGGTGCTGTGACTGATCGAACGTGTCAAAAGCGGTTTGCGAAGTTTCATGCTGGAGATTTCTCTCTGGACAATGCTCCACGGGTGGGTAGACAAGTTGAAGTTGATAGCGATCAAATCGAGACATTAACTGAGAACAATCAACGTTATACCATGTGGGAGACAGCCAACATACTCAAAATATCCAAATCAAGCACTGAAAATCATTTGCACCAGCTTGACTATGTTAATTGCTTTGATGTTTGGGTTCCACATAAGTTAAGTGAAAAAAACCTTCTTGACTGTGTATCTGCATGCAATTCTCTACTGAAACATAACAAAAACGTACTGTTTTTAAAACAAATTGTGACCAGCGATGAAAAGTGGATACTGTACAATAATGGGGAGTGGAAGAGATTGTGGGGCAAGCAAAATGAACCACCAGCAACCAAACCAAAGGCCAGTCTTCATCCAAAGAAGGTTATGTTATGTATATGGTGGGATTGGAAGGGAGTTCTCTATTATGAGCTCCTTCCGGAAAACCAAACGATTATTTCCAACAAGTACTGCTCCCAATTAGACCAACTGAAAGTAGCACTCAACGAAAAGCGTACAGAATTAGTCAACAGAAAATACATAATCTTTCATCAGGGTAACACAAGACCATATGTTTCTTTGATGACCAGGCAAAAACTGTTACAGCTTGGCTAGGAAGTTCTGAGTCATCCTCTTCATTCACCGGACATTGTACCTTCGGATTTCCATTTTTTTTAAATTAATTAATTAATTTATTTATTTATTTATTTGCGGTACGCGGGCCTCCCACTGCTGTGGCCTCTCTCGTTGCAGAGCACAGGCTCCAGACGCACAGGCTCAACAGCCATGGCTCACGGGCATGGCTCATGGGCCCAGCCGCTCCACGGCACGTGGGATCCTCCCGGACTGGGGCACGAACCCGCGTCCCCTGCATCGGCAGGCGGACTCTCAACCACTGCACCACCAGGGAAGCCCCGGATTTCCATTTATTTCCGTCTTTACAAAATTCTCTTAATGGAAAAAATTTCAATTCCCTGGAAGACTGTAAAAGGCACCTGGACCAGTTCTTTGCTCAAAAAGATAAAAAAGTTTTGAGTAGATGAAATTATGAAGTTGTCTGAAAAATGGCAGAAAGTAGTGGAACAAAATGGTGAATACGTTGTTCAATAAAGTTCTTGCTGAAAATGAAAAATGTGTCTTCTATTTTTACTTTAAAACCGAAGGAACTTATTGGCCAACCCAATATATTATGCCAGTCACTCTTCAGGGCCCAAAATATCCTGTTTCCTCAACAAATGCATCCTTCAAATCTGTATCACTCACTTCTATGAATCCATACAGATATTACTGCTTATCATTCATTAAGTACTTAAAATTGGTAACTGTACCTGACAACATCTTACATTTGATTAAGGCTGCACACCTTACAAAACACGTCTTAAACAGTACCAGTCATGAGAAGGTGCTCAAATATTTTTTGAATAAAAGTATTTCAGTATTTATTCATGTTAAATACCTACTCATATTGAATGACCGTGTATTTATTAAATATATTATCTCATTCACACAACTACCTTGTGAGATGGCCAAAGCCAAGTACTTATTATTCTAAATATTCTATTTATTACTGTTATTTTATTGCTAGTTCTATCAGCTATTTAACTTCGCACTATGGTTATAAATTTGTCTATTTTCTCTAGTAATTCTATCAATTCCAGCTTTATGTATTTTAAGTCATGTCACAGGTACTTAGAAAACTGAAATTAGACCTTCTTGCTGAATAAACTCTTACCATGGTAAACAAAGCCTCTTTATCCCAAATAACGCTTCTTTTCTTAAACACTGTCTTTAGCATAGCCATGTCAACTATCTTTAATTAGTATTTGCATGGAAGTTTTTTCCCCATCTTTTTACAGCCACCTGTAAGTATTCTTATGTTTTAGATAGATTTGTTATAAACAGCAAATAAGTGTGGGTTTTTGTTTTTTTTTCCCGCTGCGTTGGGTCTTCATTGCTTCGCGTGGGCTTTCTCTAGTTGCAGCGAACAGGGGCTACTCTTCATTGCGGTGTGCAGGCTTCTCTTTGCGGTGGCTTCTCTTGTTGCGGAGCACGGGCCATTTGCACACAAGCTTCAGGAGTTGCGGCACATGGGCTCAGTAGTTGTGGCTCGTGGGCTCTAGAGTGCAGGCTCAGTAGTTGTGGTGCATGGGCTCAGGTGCTCCGCAGCATGTGGGACCCTCCCGGACCAGGGATCGAACCCGTGTCCTCTGCACTGGCAGGTAGATTCCTAACCACTGTGCTACCAGGGAAGTCCCAGTAAGTGTGTTTTGTGGGTTCTCTCCTCCCAGTTTTATAACCTTCCTTTTAATAGAAACGTTTAGTCAATTACATTTAATGTAATTACTGATATATCTGGGTTTAAATTAAATCTCTTATTTTGTGTTTTCTGTTTGTCTCACCTTTGTTATGTTTGTCTCTCTTCCTGCCTTCTTTTATTTTTATCATTCCATTTTTTCCCCTTCTACTAGTCTGTATGATAAGTTGACTATTCTTTTAAAGCTTATTCTAGAATAGTGGCATCCAATAGATCTTTCTGCAATGATGGAAATTTTCTTATTTGTGCTGTCTAAAACCATAGTCACTAGCTAGATGTAGCAACTGAGAACCTGAAATTGGCTACAGTGAATGAGGAACTGATATTCAATTTTAATCAATTTAACTTGCCACAATATTCAACAGCACAGCTCTAGTTCTAGAATTTCCCACATCCTGGGTCTAGTTGACTGCATCTTCATGGTGGTGTTTAACATGTTCCTCTACCCTCATATGTCCTGCAAATTAGTGGTTGAATGTAGAAGCTTGATTATACTCAAGTTCAATAATTTTTAGTACAAATATTTCATTGGTTTTATTTTTAGTACAAATACTTCATTGGTGTACTTCCTACCATATCTTGCCAGTAGATTCATAATGTGTGTTTTTCTTTTAGTGATGCTCAGGTTGATCACATATAAGTGGGAGGAATGAAACCATGTACACTTGCTCCTATCTTTGTAAGTTAACCCTGCAAAGACACTTGAATTAATAAAAATGGTTATTTTAAAAGAGTGACAGAAAAATAAATAAATAAATAAAAATAAAAGAGTTGCAGAGTAAACTGAGCTGAGGGGGACAGGGGTGGGAGTGAAATTACTCTAGATGTATCTTTTTACGTGGCTTTGGTACCTAATAAAAGTAATTTTAATAAAATGCAGATTTCAGTAAAATGCAGATCAAAATATCTAGGTATGAGGTTTAGAAACTAGCATTTAAAATATGGAGCTCCCTCCAAGATTTTCACACACATTAAAGCTTAACCCTTTCCACTGTGAGACTGCAACGAATATAAAAAAGGTTGAGAATCACTGCCTTTAGACATTCATATCTGCTTCTTCTCCTACATGTTCCACTGATCACTAAAAATTACATACCTGGACCAAATTAATCTTTTGCAGGAATATCCTCATCAGGAGTCACTTTATAATTACATCTTTAATCTTTAATTACTAAGAAAGTTGTTTGTTTTAATAATAATCATTGTGTTTAACAATGTACACTACTTAATTTTCCATGTACAAGTCATCAATTAAAGTTTTGTTTGTTTGTTTGTTTTGCGGTACGCGGGCCTCTCACTGTTGTGGCCTCTCCCGTTGCGGAGCACAGGCTCTGGACGCGCAGGCTCAGCGGCCATGGCTCACGGGCCCAGCCGTTCTGCGGCATGTGGGATCTTCCTGGACCGGGGCACGAACCCGTGTCCCCTGCATCGGCAGGCGGTCTCTCAACCACTGCACCACCAGGGAAGCCCAATTAAATAATTTTTTGTCAGGAAAAGTTTCTCTTTAAAAATGGCACACTTCCTTCTCCCTGAAAAAAGAATTATTGATACATAACCAATTTTTTTGACCTGAGAAATCATTATCAAATAAAACTGATACGATCAAAGCTGTTCCAAATGAATGGGTCAAGGACCAGAATTCAGTACCCTAGGATTTCTTCCTTTTCTCCTATACTCTCTGGCCATTCATTCACTTTTCTAACAGACCTCAGAAAGCTCCAAAAACCCAGTAAGGCTTAGTGAAAATCACTCTGAAGAGCAATGACATTGTAATTCATCACAATTCTCATCTTGCTCTGGACACTAAGAAATTCTGAAGCAAATTTAACACAATATTATGTTAGCTCTCTTTACAAGCTTATTTACCTTTTTCCTTTTTGCACTTTTAACCTATATTTTTTTTTACTGCTATAACTTTTAGTTCAAGGGGAACTAATCACTATTTCCATAAACATGTACATATGTTTATATATTTCAAAGCCATTATGAAGTGACAGGACACAAATAGTCTATATTCATATTCATTATTAATTCCCTTTATTAAGATGAACAATGTAAAGTTAAATGGTTTCCCTTAAAATGATTCACTTTGGTATTAAAATATAATAAGAGATTTTGAAAGTTAAGGCAATAGAACATTTTAGGGAATAGGTGAAACACTCTGAAACCTAATCTATATAATTTCATCAATGTGGTTTTGAAGATAAAGACAGACCAAAATAATAGTATCGTGCTATTCAACACATTGGAACAGTTTACCAATTTTAAGTTGTTTCACAGTTTCAATACCTTCCCTAGTACCGTATTGCCTTGATGCTAAGATTCAATCTAAGGAAAAACAATTTAGTGAAGAAATAAATCTTATATTAAATATACATAAAGCCATTCTGCATTAAATGGCAATGCATAACTTTATCCATACATTAACATAAACATGCATTCCTTCTTCAATATTCCTCTGATTCTAAAGATGTTTTCTGAGTCTTACTTAAACTCAGTAATTTTGACAGATGAATCAGATTTTTCGGCTCCTAAGTGACAGTCTTTCACAAGACATGAATTACTCACACAGACCTCTCCTATCTTTGAAAAATTCTAAAATCTATTCCAGGAATGCTGACTTAGTTTCTACTTCATGTTCTACTGTTTCTACATTCTCTGGCATGAGACAAGAAATCTATGTTTAAAATACACTCTTTTATATATAGCAATATATAGCAACATAGCAAATACTAACAGACATTTAACAGACATTGGTAAACAAGTTGCTTTTGACATGGACTGTATGTAAACTATGCCTTAATTTCAGAAACATTAAAATGTGGAAAATGTCTACCTTAAAATCAAAGAAAAGTCATATTTCCAGATTCCTTAATAGTGTCTAAAATGTTGTTAAATTGGATTTTGTCTTTCATGAACAGAAATGGAATAACTAACACTTTATACATCATTTGACTCATTAAGAATCTGTTTTCTCATTGGACTCAGTCCATGCAATACCAAGTAATACCATTTTTAACAAGAGAAATGTTCGACATCAGAAACTTTTTATCCGCAAATGAAATTCGAAAAGAAGCATGAAATGCGTTTTATGATTTCATTAACAGTGGGTTATAATATTTTAAAAACTTCAATGAAAGACTTTCGCTAAACACCACAACAGTTTATATAGGGGATTAGTTAATTTTAAATTTCAAAGGATAGAGACACTGAGCACATCTAAGCATTAGAGAATAAAGTTTGGACTTAGCGAATAAGTGAAGGAAAAACCACTAAAGTGAGCTAAAGGGAAACACAGGATAAGTAATTTGTCCACAACGAATAGAATGGACTGAAAAAGGAATAAACTTTAAAGTAAAAAGATCACTTAAAACATGCCTAGGGCAAAGAAGGTGTGGACTCAGTGGTAGCACAAATTGGAATAAAAGGGGAGGTGGGAGTGAGGAGTAGAAGAGATTGTAATTTGAAGAAAGAAATTGTGTTAACTCACTAAATACATACATTGTAGGTGGTGAAAAGGTGAAGGATGAGGCATCTTCAAGCCCGTATGAGACTTCAAGATAAATCTCAAAAGGTGAGCTTTTTCACATGAAGATAATAAACTACATTTTAATAACATTTATCAGACTCAAATGTGGGACATTCATATACAGACACCAAAGAAGAATGAAGAGATGGTGGATTCCAAATGAAGGTCAGTGCTTAAGTTGCAGATTAGTGAGTCATGAGGCAAAGAAGTACAAGTAAATTCTCCAAAGGGAATAACAAGATTTGAAAAATAAAACAAAAAGAAACAGTGAGCAAAGGACTGACTTTCTAATACTAAATTAAGAAGATGGGAGGAACTGTAGTCACTAAAAAAAGAAGCTCCAAGAGGACTTGAATCATGGGGCTGCAAAAAATCAAGAAAGAAAGGTTCAGGGAGAATATATATCATAGCAATGGATGAGGCTTTTTTTCTTTTTCTTTTTCTTTTTTTAACTTTGAATGTGTGAATTACTATATCCCTTTGGAGAAGCAATTTTTGACTCCTTTTAATCGATTTGAACCATAGGGTATTTTCACCAAGAATTAAATGTAACTGATCAAAACTTCCAAGTGCATAAATATATATGCTAAACTATTTTAAGATCCAATATTGAAGGCTTCAGATATTTTTTTTATTCTACCTCAATTTATTCAATCATAAAAATCCAAATCCTATGATCTCATTTTGATCATCCAAAATAAACACTGAACAGAAATCACATTCTTTACATAGAATTGTGGTCTTTGTAATAACAAAACACAACAGACATGTCATAATGAAATGTTTCATTAACTCATAATTAAGAGCTTTTGGGACAGACCTAAAATTTATTTTTGCTTAAAACACACTATTCTAAGACATTACAGGTTAAAAACAAAAAACAAAAAAACTATTAACATCACAATTCTACAACTACAGAATAGTAAAAACTCTGAACTCTAGACCAATTCCATTCACTGAATGGGATAAATGAGAAAACTGAGGCCCAAACTATAAATCAAGTACAATGTTAAGTGTACTTTTAAGAAATGTTTCTTTTAAGTGATCAGTTATGTATTATTATATATACTTATACTTAATTCCTATTTATTCAAACTAATTTCAAAATATGTTTACTAAGATCTATTTTGTTGCACTGGTTTGAACAAATATAGATGAAATACTGTACCTGAAATCTGCAATCTATTAAGAAATATGTAATCCAAAATTTTTATTCATTCCAAAGGAGTGTACTAGCCAATAAACCCCAATAGGCAGGTATCACTATATTCACACTTTTTAATTCAAAGGTCTAAGCATTTATCTACCCTGCTCAAATCCTGTATGACTCACAGTTCCTACTGGTTGCATCCAGGAAACTGGACTAGACCATGTTGTAACCTTAGAATTTTAGCACCAAGTCCAACCAAACAGTAAATGAATAATAAAGCTGTTTTCTACTCATTAACCATGTATTCTATAATCAAATCAATAGGTTCTATATTATAAGAAGAAAATAAAGTAATATTTTCAAAGGGTTTACTAATATAATTCCATAAAATAGCCAAAATATAAAACAAACCATAAATTCTACATGAAAAGATTCCACCCAATTAGATAATTTCAGAGACTGTTTCAACATCTTAGAACATTTCAATATTTAGTAAGCAATAATCTTAAAGGATAAATTATATAACCCTTACAGATTTGTCAGATTAAGAATTTTATATCAAATAAAACACAAGTTTATTAAAAATGCACATAGAAAAAAATGTTTATCGGGGCATTAGGCAGAAATGTAATCACTGTCAAACTTTGAAACAAATGAAATCAGCAGTATTTGTTACTACCAAACTGCCACCATTAAAAATCAGGCCAGGGCTTCCCCGGTGGCGCAGTGGTTGAGAGTCCGCCTGCCGCTTCAGGGGACACGGGTTCGTGTCCCGGTCTGGGAGGATCCCACATGCCGCGGAGCGGCTGGGACCGTGGGCCATGGCCGCTGAGCCTGTGCTCCGCAACGGGAGAGGCTGCAGCAGTGACAGGCCCGCGTACCGCAAAAAAAAAAAAAAAAAAAAAAAAAAAAAAAAAAAAAAAATCAGGCCAACAGTGACAAGAGTAGAAAAATACAGTATTTATGGTTTACAGCCTAAAAAAAGAAAAGGTTGCCATTTCTTTTTTAATTTCTGAAATATTAATGATATCTATTTGCTGAAATTTCTCTTTAACAATAAGGGGTTTATGGCATACTTCCTGACATAAAAATTCAAATGGTATTTCTTATTTTTAATTATTTAGAAAATAAGGTATTTATGTTTCATATACATTAATTTTTCAAAGCTCTGGGATATATCTGGACACAATAAAGCAGAACATATCACCATTCTTGAAAATCACTACTGAAATTATTCAAAATTATAAAGCAAAAATCTGCTTTAACCTTAAATAACAAACAAGAGTGTCAAGAAAATGCCTATCTTTCATATGCCTTCAAAAAAAAAAAAAAGGCAAAGAAATATTACCATGTATATCAGTTAACATGCTTTTGGTTCCAAAGAAAAGAAACACCAAGAAAAATAGATATAAAGTCAATTTATTCTTCCATATGAAAAATCTTGCAAGTGAAAAATCCAGTAGTTGTATTTAGGCTTCAGAAAACAACTTGATCAGCCATATTTTTTCTGTTGCCTTTTCAATTCTGTTAGCCTCTATACATCAACTTTGTCCTCAAACTGGTTTACCTTAAAGTAGGAAAATGGCTGTGGCAATTCCAGACTCACACCCACACAATACCCCTTGCCTTCATGCTGACTGGACTTATTTAGGGCCTATACCCATCAGTGTAACCAGAGGAGTTCAATTCCCTGATTGGCTTAGGAATACCCAGGCCCACCCTTTAGTCAAACCACACAACAGACAATGAATATGGGGAAGTAACCACTAAGGTATACAATTCCACACAACAAAAAAAGAGGTTAAAATTAAGAGTAAATAGTCACTGATAATTGAGATGGTTGGTATGCATTAAAGTATACAAGAAATTGATGATATTCATTCATTTATTTGCCATTCAATGAACATTTACTAAACACCTAATGCTAGGTACTATACTAAATATGTAAAGGAGAAACAAAATATGAGTTTGAGAGTTGAAAACATTCTTTACTCATAACTTACAATTGTCAAAAGTAACACATTAAACCTATAAACACAGGAAAATAGCCTACATACTTTTGATTACGTGGAAATATCCAGACATTTTTACTTTCAAATGCAACGTCTTCCCTATATGAAGAATTCTCACACTAAAATGTCTTTAGTCCAATTACCTTAATGAATGAAAACATTCCCTATTTTTTTTTTTTTTCGGTATGTGGGCCTCTCACTGTTGTGGCCTCTCCCGTTGCAGAGCACAGGCTCCAGACACGCAGGCTCAGAGGCCATGGCTCACGGGCCCAGCCGCTCCGCGGCATGTGGGATCTTCCCGGACCGGGGCATGAACCCATGTCCCCTGCATCGGCAGGTGGACTCTCAACCACTGCACCACCAGGGAAGCCCACATTCTCTTTTTTAAATTAATGGCATCAAAATACATGCCAGAATATATCTATGACAGGTCAAAAGGGAAAAAACAAAACACCTCCTTTATTTAATTTTACACAGAAACATACACTTCACACCATTTACTGGGTGGCTATCTACTTTTAAAACCAGCTAGTGGTTACAAACGCACAAGTTACGTGCCACCACAGCTAGTTTACTGTGCATACTTATTTTCCTGTACATAAGTCTCTAGGACCAATCACAATATAAATTCAAGGGGGGGGGGACCTGTATGTACTCAAATCAGACATAAAAGTTTTTCTACCTACCAGCTAAACCAATTTTCCCTATGGTTAACTTACTGAGCAATGAAGTAAAAATCATTCGTTCATTCATTCAACACTGTGTGCCTAGACCAGAAATTACTATTAGCAATATTACAACACCACGATATACATTTTAGATTTACCTAAAGAATTATCCTAACAAAACTTAAAGAATCAAATACTACCAACTCAATATGAAACTTAAATGAAGAGACAGCTTAGCAGAAAAACATAGTTTTCATATTTAAGATACTTACATTTAGGACATATAAGATCTGCAAAGTAACTTTAATCTACAGGTAGTACACAGTTTAGAACAGCTTAAAATCTGTATTACAAGGTTAGCTACTCCTCACTAAGTGAGCATTAGAAAATTCCCCCAAATACAAACAAATTTACATGTTTGGTCTATGAAACACAATACTATGATTTTTTGTTCCTTTTGGGTACTGAAAAAACCTGATAACATTTTTTTTAAGTTTTTTTTTTTTTTTTTGATGTGGGCCATTTTTAAGTCTTTATTGAATTTGTTACAACATTGCCTCCATTCCAGGTTCTTGGTCCTTTGGCCATGAGGCATATGGGATCCCAGCTCCCCAACCAGGGATCGAATCTGCACCCCCTGCATTGCAAGGCAAAGTCCCAACCACTGGGCCACCAGGGAAGTCCTAAAACCTGGTACTTTTTTTTTTTAATTGTAGAATGCTTTTTATTAGACAAGAGTAATTTTCAAGTTAAAAAATAGATAACAATAATTGCCATACTTTTCATTTCTCTGCAAGAAACTTTCAATCTGAGTTTTTGACAAGAGACTATTAGATAACAACTACTTTTCAAGTAACTTCACATTGATTCATTGTACTTCAAATAAAACATTTGCTGAGAACACTGTTCTTGTGAAAAAGATTTAAAATTATATTACATCACTCATAAAGCAACTTGGTATGAGCATTCAGAAACTGTGTGCATTTGCTCCTTTCTATCCAATAATGAGTCCCCAAAGAACTCTTCAAGTTATCAAATTTAGTATTAATGGTAGCCAGGAGTAAGTTTTATAAGCGCTACAGAAAAATGTTCCATGATTATAAGTAAACCACTTTTTTTCAATGTACACAAAATATCTTCACATTTCTCTACTGACATTAAAAAAGAGTTAGCTTCTTTCACCAAGAAACAGAAGTTTTTATTTGTGTGTGTTGCCTTTGTTGTTGTATCTGTGTTCTTCTTTTATGTTGCAATCAAGATGTAATTCAGTTCTTAGCATCTCTTCCTGAATTTTTTAATACTTCAGTTAATATTTTCCTTCCTTTATTATGACTTTACTTCTTCCCTGACTCTGTAATTGTTTCAAGCAATATATTAATATAAAGGAGATTGACTCAAAAGGATTCTTGTGTAAAAACAGAAATGATGGAAATATTATTCTACAGGGAAAAAGAATAACTGACCCAAGATCCAGAGATCCCAAGTGTGAATCTGTTATGTGTCCATTCTCAGGAGATCCAGAGCAGTTTCTATTTCACTTGAAACAGGACTGGGTCCTTGGTATGAAGATCTATCAGGTATAATGTACTTCAACTTCTCATTCACTCAGCAAATACCTAACCTCTTATGCAACACAGCGCAAAGTCGAGTGCAAAATTCTGGGAATTTTATTCTCAAGAAGCAGACTCAAACACAAACATCACACTCTTAGATTTTAATCTGGAAGACTAAAGTCCAAGATAAAAGAAAAAAAGAGGAGTTTGGAAAAGTGGAAACTTTTGTGGGAAAGGAAAATAGATGATTGCATTCAAAATGAGGAATCCCAGTGGGGAGGTCTCTAACCAGATTAAAAATGTTTTCAATGACATTGCAAAATGTCACGGTAACCTGGAATGTTTTATGAAAACCTGCAAAATTTTTAAAAAATACTCACACTTTGGATAGGATTAGCTTGAAACAATGATGCAATCACATTAAGCTTCAAGGGAAGGTAGGTGGGTAAGTGACTGAATGGATGGATAAATAAATAAGTAAATAAATAAAGGGCTGTTAAGTTGTGCAAGGGAAGTAAAATGAGCAAAGAGTAAATCAATTTTTACTATATAATTAGCATGACAATATTATTCAAGGTTGAATATTATGCAACAGTACTTGTCTCAACTGTCAGCTTTCCTTCCATAATACTATCAATCTTCTAGAAAGTTCCTCAAAAATTAGGGCAGTAATAAACATTCAACATGTATAACAAATCAAGAACCTTTCTAAACAATGGAGCTACAAAAAAGAAAACATGCTGAGGGCTCACAATGTATTTTAAGTATTTCCATTTAATCAACAACTTGGTCCTCCTGAATTAAAAGGGTTCAGATAAAGTCTTTTGTTGGTTAATGTAATTCCAAGATACCCGAGAAGATTTTTCAAGCCATTTTTTAAAAGTCACCAACAAAATAGGTGAAATTATACAAGCACAGATGAGTAAAACTTCTACAAGTTAAGCTCATTTACTTAAGAGATCACATAGTGATATCGCTAAAACTCGCAGCAGGAAAAAGTACAATAATTTTAGCCTTAATTTATTTGTATCAAATCATGGTCATACTGTAAAAGAATATTTTTGCTACCATGGTGTGGTGGGCAGAATAATGCCACCTCAAAGATGCTCATGGCCTAATACATGAAACCTGTAACTATGTTAAACTCCACGCCAAAGGAGAATTAGGGTTCAGATGATATTAAGGTTGTTAATTAACAGATGGGGAGATTATCCTGGATTATCTGTGTGGGCCCAGTATGATCACAAGGGCACTTAAAAGTGTAAGGGGAAGCAGGAGAGGCAAGAGGGAGATGTGACTACAGAAAAACAGACACAATCTGCCGGTTTTTAAGGAAGAAGAGGACCACGAGCCAATCAAGGTGGGCTGCTTCTAAAAATGAGACCTAGAGCCTCCAGAAAAGAACACAATTCTAATCATACCTTGATTTTAGCCCATGGAGACCCAGAAGTTAGACTTATCATCTCCAGACCATTATAATAATCAATTCGTATTGTTTAAATCACCAAGGTTGTGATAATTAGTTAACAGTAGTATAGGAAATTAATGCATGTGGAAATTCCTCATACATAAGACCAAAAATAAGAATAACTGACTAACTTTTGAGACCAAGCATCCCCTAAACTACTTTCAAGTTCTGATAATTATCCTTCCAAATCATGTGCCATAAATACATACATATCTGAGATTCCTAATGAACTTGCAGTTTTTTTGTTTTTGTTTTTTTGTGGTACGCGGGCCTCTCACTGTTGTGGCCTCTCCCGTTGTGGAGCACAGGCTCCGGACACGCAGGCCCAGCGGCCATGGCTCACGGGCCCAGCCGCTCCGTGGCATGTGGGACCCTCCCAGACCGGGGCACGAACCCGTGTCCCCTGCATCGGCAGGCGGACCCTCAACCACTGCACCACCAGGGAAGCCCGAACTTGCAGTTTTTAAATTACATATATTTGTAACAACAACAACAAAAAAATACACAAAAGTAATTGATCAAGCTCCTTTGGGGGGCTTCCCTGGTGGCACAGTGGTTAAGAATCTGCCTGCCGGGCTTCCCTGGTGGTGCAGTGGTTGGGAATCTGCCTGCTAATGCTGGGGACACGGGTTCGAGCCCTGGTCTGGGAAGATCCCACATGCCGCAAAGCAACTGGGCCCGTGAGCCACAACTACTGAGCCTGCGCGTCTGGAGCCTGTGCTCCGCAGCGGGAGAGGCCGCGATAGTGAGAGGCCCGCGCACCGCGATGAGGAGTGGCCCCCGCTTGCCACAACTAGAGAAAGCCCTCGCACAGAAATGAAGACCCAACACAGCCACAAACAAACAAACAAACAAATAAATAAAAAAGAATCTGCCTGCCAATGGAGGGGACACGGGTTCGAGCCCTGGCCCGGGAAGATCCCACATGCCGCGGAGCAACTAAGCCTGTGCGCCACAACTACTGAGCCTGAGCTCTAGAGCCTGCGAGCCACAACTACTGAGCTCACATGCCACAACTACTGAAGCCTGCGTTCCTAGAGCCCAAGCTCCGCAACAAGAGAAGCTACGACAATGAGGAGCCCACGCACCGCAACAAAGAGTAGCCCCCGCTCACCACAACTACAGAAAGCCCACGAGCAGCAACAAAGACCCAACACAGTAAAATAAATAAATAAATAAATAAATAATTTTTAAAAAGCTCCTTTGGGCTTCATTTATTCTGCAGTAACAAAAGTCTACAACGCGAATTGCATTTTGGTGATGCTAAACTGTCCCAAGTTTAACTTAGAAAATATGAATGCAAAAAAAGAAATATGGGGGCTTCCCTGGTGGCGCAGTGGTTGAGAGTCCGCCTGCCGATGCAGGGGACACGGGTTCGTGACCCGGTCCGGGAAGATCCCACATGCCGCGGAGCGGCTGGGCCTGTGAGCCATGGCCGCTGAGCCTGCGCGTCCGGAGCCTGTGCTCTGCAACAGGAGAGGCCGCAGCAGTCAGAGGCCCGCGTACAGCGAAAAAAAAAAAGAAAAAGAAAAAAGAAATATAAGAAAGTTTGAGAGTAACGCCACATCTGTAGGTTCCAGGCGAAAAAACTCAGATTACACTGTAACAACATAAATTTTTTAAGTAAAGACTGTTAAAGGAAAACTGTCGAAGGTTCACATAATTATAGTTCAAAACACATTTCTGAGGTAAAATTTGCATATAGGAAATGCACAGATATTAAGTGCACAATTCAGTGAGTTTTGACATATGTACGCACCCGTGTAATCAACAATCAAGATGCAAAACGTTTGCATCATCTGAGGAAACTCCTTCCTGTTCTTTCCAGTTGATTCCCTCCATCCACGTGTACTTTTCATTTTTAAATACCCAATTTATTATCTTGCCTTTTCAAACATGGTATGTGTAAACCCCCCTCCTTATATCATTTAAATTCCCATACAAAAAAAATTTTTAATATATTTAACTTCGATAACTTGACTGTCGCCAATGACATTCGTAATTTAACACTATACTTCCCAATTTTCATGTATCTATTAAAACAAAACACAAAATTTTTAGGAAAACACAAAATATCATTCTATGTTTGTTTTGAAACAATTTAAAAACCCTGACCCATAATCTATCTTCCACATAAAGCCAAGACAATTACATATCAGAGTAAAAGGAGGAAAAATAAAATCAGAACATGCTTTTTACACAAACTTATTGAATTGCCACAATTTGTAGAACCATTAAAAAATGTTTGGGTTTTTTTTTTTTTAAAGGAAGATTCTCTTTTTCTTCTTTTCAACGAGAATAACCAACCAGAATCTCCAAAATTACCTCTATTCTGCAAACATATTTTGCAGTATCAAGTTGACATTAATACACTCCGCAAGAAACCATATCACTGACTACGTTCATGAAACCGGGGTTAACAAAAACAGGCAAAAACTCCAACGAAAGTATTAAGATACATATGTACACGTAAATTCGGAATTGTAAACCTGCATATAAACAAAAAGAAGGTTCCCAAATTTTAAATATCCACTGAAAAATTAAATACCCCACAGTATTACCAATAAATTTCATGGATTATGTATTCATAAATCAACCTTTCAAAGCCTAGTCAGTGTCTTGCCTCTCCTTGGCTCCTTAACTCCAACATGTCCCCCAGTGAAAACGTTATTGGAACACTAACAGCATATCCCGTCTCAGAATCTTGCACACTCCTACACTAGTGAAAGAAAACACTGGCAGTGTCACAAGTAAGGAAAAGCAAGCAAAGAAAAAGACACTTTAAGGTTCTGCAGAGTCTTAAACGTTTTGACTTACAATATTTCTTGCTTCATTTAAAATCATATAAAACCCAGGAATGGATGACGTTAAAGCACTATTCCCTTCTAACCAAAAAAACACAACACTATGGAAAAAACAAACGGAAGGAAAGAAGGGAGAGAGGGAGGGAGATATTAATTTCCATGGCCCTCCAAACCAAAAGTTTTCATTTTCATCGTTTTCTGTTAGAAATCCAAGCATCTACTGTAGGAAAAGGTTGAATCAGGGCCCCCGCCACTGCCAGGGCCTTTGCCTCGAAAACACACAAGAATCCCAGGACAGACTGGAAAACCAGAGCTGTCTCTTTCCTTTTCTCCCTCCCCTTCAGCAACCTTACGGGATAAGTTTTCAGTCTCCAGCGCCTGCACTGTTAAGACTTTCGCACAGAGTGGCAGGTGAAGCTGGCCCCCTACCGCCACAAGCGAGGGGTCCGCCCCCACCCCCACCCGCCCGCGCAGCAGCCGGCTGGCAACCCCGCCTTTCCGTAAGGTCTCCGCGGCCGCATCCCTCCCGGATAGCGGCCAAAGGGCTCGGGCGGGCGCCGCGGAGTCCCGAGGGGGTCACCGCCCCCGCTGGGGAAGCTCCTCGCGGGGAGGAGGCTATCCTGGCAGGGCACGTGGGCAAACCCGCCCACAGCGCAGGAGAGGGGCGTGACCGCCAGTTGGCCGGGCTGAGCCAGGTGCCAGAGGTAACCCCACAAGGTGCGGCTGCCGAGACCAGGGGTGGGGCTGCGGCCGCGGGCGAGAGACTGAGGGGAGTTCGCTCTCTTACCGCCAGGTCGGGATTGCGGCTGTCCCTATGTGACACCGCTCGGATAACTCCCGCTCGCCAGCCCCGCCAGCAGCGTCCGCTCTCCCCGCGCTCCGGCTGCGCCTCTTCACCGACCGCCAGGCACAGGAACCGCTTCCCCACCAGCTCCGGCCGCATCTCCACCGCCATAGCCGTCGCTGCCGAAGTGGCCGCTGCCTCCTCAGCTGCCAGGAAATCACCGAAACCCCGCTCCTACCGGCCGCCCATGCCGAGGACAGCTGACCTAGGGAAGGCGGCAGCCCCGCGAGCGAGCGCAGGCTCGGGGACGCACCGGACGCTCTGCCCAGAAGGGCACAGCGACCTCGGTCTCTCACAGTCCTCAGCACTCCCCTGGACTCCCCGACTTGCAGCCTCTGGCTGCAGTTCCTCAAATAAAAGAAACAAACGGACAGAAATTTCCACACGGCCGTCTCAGGCCCCGAGGCAGCGCCGGCCGCTACTGCCACCGCGCCGCGGCCAGTACTACTCCGCCTCCCCATCCACTAGCGTGATTGAAAGAGCGCCGCGCGTCTCCTTCCGCCGGCGCGGGCTGGGGGAGGGAGCCGCGGGAGAGGGTCGGAGGAACCACCGCAGACGGAAAGTAGTGCCCGACGCTGCAGCAGCGTCTGCGGGACCAGCCAGGATAAAAAAATAGAGAGTGGGGCGGGAGAAGGGAGTGCAGTCCTTCAGAAACGTAGTGTTTGACGTCCACCTCTCTACTCGTCGCTCCCTGAGAAGTGGGGGAGCTGGGGGTGAGGTGAAAGTGAAGTGTGCTGGTTCCACTCTGGGTCACAAAACAAACTCAAGGTTAAAAGCCGCATCTCCAGAGTGATGTTTTTCAGAACACATGGCTCCTGCAGTCTGAGTTTGGCTGAATTTTGCCTGAATTAACAGTCCCGTAGTCCCAGCAGCAAAGCAGAGCAACACTTTCAACTGAAAACTAAGACCACAGAACTCGGTCACGACAGAAACACAGTCCACGACTTTAAATGAAAATGAAGATAACACTGTCATCCTTTCATTCTTCCTGTTTTGGGGAGATACTCATTACAGGTTTGAGCTATTGAGAGATTTACACCTCGCTACTGCTTTATTGTAAGAAAGCCAAACATCCGGTTGAGGGCTTTTTGTTAACATTCTTAAAATTCACAGTCTCTGCACCAATTTGAGTACTTTTAGTACTAGTACATACGCCAAGCTCACTGATGAGATAATAAAAACAGGGAAAGGCTCCGGATTCAGTTGTTAGAAAATACCGTGGAAAGAAAAGGATTTTAGCCAATCATAGTTCAGGAAAATAAATTATATTTTCTTCCCATCCAATCACAACAGGACTTTGTACCCCATACACGTACAGATCTCCAACTTTGAACAATTACTCCTTCTTTGACCTAACCCTTCAATTCTTCTAAATCAAACCTCTATAGATGTCGATAAGAAGTTCGATTTCAGACATACAGTATAGTGTTTTTTAAAAAGTAGTTTTCAAAATCCCAGTTGTGGGTTTTTTTCATGGCCACTAGTGATTACATAAATTCCCAAAATTCTTCTAGTCCAATAAAAACTTTTTCTAAATTTCGGTTTCTTAAAGATTTTTCTAAGCCTCCACAAAAAAAAAAGTTACCTTTTTAAAGGAATTTACACTAGAAATTTGAATATTTAAAATAGACATAAGGCTTTTATCTGCTTTCTTACAACACCCAAGCTGAGCTGTTTGAAATGGAAAATACATGGCCGCAGCTAACAGGTTAAAAACCAAAATTGCAAGACAGATTTTAATCATCATTGTCTAATTTTGCTACTCTAAAGACCAAATGTAGAACTGTAATAGATAACAAAGGAAAACCATATCTAGAAATGCATACTTGCAAGTTGAGAGAAAAATTTAATTTTACTTGTGCCATCTTATTTCCAAGTCCACTCTTTTAGTACATACTGTATAATACTTAGCAAATCACCTTGAGAACTACAGACTAAGATTTCTAAAGTCTCAACGTGGATTAAGGAGCCAGTAAAATAACCTGGTGAAAATAATCTAACATGTGGCAAGAAAAAAACAAAGTAAGAAGATCTAAATTCAGATACCAATTTATCAATGACTTGCTTTGTGATCTCTGGCATGACACAATTGCTACAAATGAAATTGCCTGCTTCCTAATCTCAGTGATAGTCTGGGAGCAAGTGAGAAAATATAGTCGTTTGAGAAAAGAGATGCACATATAATATGCACATATTATCACATAAATACCATTCACTAAATTATATTTTTAGAGTATAGGTTGTCCTGTTGCCTTACATAAAACTGCCAGCTGATTTTAATTTTGTAGGCAAGCTCCTCTAAATGGACCCTAGGAACCCTCTCTATATGTAGAATGCTGTCTTTTCAAGTGCTCTGAAAAGCATGTTTATCAACCAAATCAATCAAAACATTTCAAATCCAAAAACAAAAATTTTTCAGAAGGCCATATATCTTCATAACATTTTCAAACATCTTATATTCTTAGAACTATATTCCAGATAGCAGTCTAGGAATCCCTTGACTACAACCAGTACCTAGGGTTCAATGACAACAACAACAAATCACTAATGTGTGGATGTTTTGCTTTTGGAGAAACTTGAAGTGCATTTTTTAAAATGTAAAATAAAACGGCCTTAAAGGATTTTTGTTTGTTTGCTGGCATTTTTTTGCTTTGTTTCAGGGAGTACAGTTGACCCTTGAACAACATGGGATTGAACCGTGGGTCCACTTACATGCAGGTTTTTATCCCTTTAAGTACTACTGTAGTACTACCCCATCCAGCTGGTTGAATCCACAGATGCAGAACCTCTGACACTGAGAGCGACTGTAAAGTCATACTCAGATCTTCTACTGCACTGGGGATCAGCGCCCCTAACCCCCGAGTTGTTCAATAGTCAACTGCAGTTACATTATTTTTGCCAGCAACTCATAACTGTAAATAACATGGAATAAAAATAAATTTAAAGTCAGACTTGAAACCTTAAAATATTTGTTTGTTCAGTTAGTTCCCTTACATCCCTTACTTTCATAAAGATCCTCAGAAAATGCCAGAATTAGTAACTGTAAAGAAAAGAAGTTATAATACTATAGTTGTAAGTTATAGTACTTCACTATATAGATGAAGACAGTGACACAGAAGTACTTAAAATAACTAAGTTTACAGAAGCTGAAAATTTAGATATATAGACTAGATCTTCTACTCTTTCCATCCCCAAATCCAAATACGTACATTAAATATATCCACACACACACACACACATCAATTCAGGCAAATTTCGTACATCCAATTATCTTAATCTATATACAAGATAAAATGGGGGATTGTTTTGTTTTTTAAAAGTCTACAAAAATTTATTTATAAAACCTACTTGGTTTATTAAAAAACCTGACTTATAAAGGAAGATAATGTATTCATTACAATGATAAGTGCCACCATTACCCAATTATCAATAATTAGTAGTTCATCAAATTTAGTTTCATAAACAACCAACTAGTTATTAATTTTTTACTTTTTCACTTGGTTTAACTATAGAAAGGGCCAATTATCTGCTCTAACACATAACAGTATCCTGCATCACTATAGGTATATATTTTAAACATCACAGATAAAACAAATAGGTAAAAAAGTTTAGTGCATGTACAGACAGTCCCCAACTTAAGGATGGATCGACATAAAATTTTTCAACTTTAGGACAATGTGAAAACAATATGCATTCAGTAGAAACCTTACTTTGAATTCTGAATTTTAATCTTTTCCCAGGCTAGTAAGGGTAGTACGATACTCCCTCTTGATGCTGGGCAATGGCAGCAAGCTGCAGCTCCTAGTCAAGCCATGCAATCACAATGGTTAACAGCTGATATACACTTACAACCATTCTGTTTTCCACTTCAGTAAATGATTCAATCAATTACATGAGATATGCAGCACTTTATTATAAAATATGCTATGTGTTACATGATTTTGCCCAACTGTAGGCTAATGTAAGTATACTAAGCATGCTGAAGGTAGGCAAGGCTAAGCTATGATGTTCTGAAGATTAGATGTATTAAATGCATTTTCAACTTAGGATATTTTCAACTTCTGATGGGTTTATCTAGAGGTAACCCCATCGTAAGCCAAGGAAGATCTGTATCTTGTAATAATATTAGCCACCATTTGTGAAACACTTACTATGTGCCAGACACTATGCGAAGTACTTTACACATGTAATCGCAGGTAAATAAATCTTTATTTTAAAGATGAAGAAGATGAGGTTTACAGAAGTTTAATTAGTTATTTGCCTAGGAATACACATTAAGGAACTGGAATTCAAGACCAGACCTTATGATTCAAAGCCTCTGTATTATGGTAAAAAGTAACTTAAAAGAAACAGGAAGGTCAGTTGCCAAGTTGTTTCCTCCTTATTTAACACAGATTATTCATAATTGATTTGTTTATTTCACACTTACTATGTGTCTCACATCCTGCAAGGTTCTGGAGATAGGGCCTCTGTCCTTAAGAAGTTCAGTCTATCTGGAAAGATAGACAATAGAAATGCCTTGGTTTGTTTAATATTTAAGAAAGTATTCCTGGAATGTAATACAAGGTAAGTTTAGTGAATTTTAACAAATAATTTTCAAACCTATTATAACTTGGAGGCTTTTATTTACTGCCAAATGTAAAGACTGGATTGGGTTATGAGTTCAGACTATATGAGTAAATCTAGGAACTGTGGAAGCCAATGTTAAAATGAAGAAAGCCAAGAGTTTCAACTGAATTCTGCAAATGGAAGACCAAGAATAGAATGGAATATAAGTTTATCATGCTTATTATTAAATCTTAACTAATACTTATCTAAGTATTTCCCTAAGCACTTATTTAAACTGAATTCCTCAACCACACTTAGGCTAATGATAAAGTAACTCAAATGTCACTTCCTTAAGGAAGCCATCTGATTCCAAGACTATCAAATCCCCAATTATGGATTTTCAAAACTTTTCCCATTTGTCTTAGTACTTATCACAATTGTATTTATAACATTTATTGTGTAAAAGACTGTTTTATATTTGTCTCCCTTGGCAGACTGTAAGCTCCATAAAAGCAAGGACAATTTATCTTGTTCATAACGATACTCCTAGCATCCACTAAGACCTGAGCAGAATAGATACTCAGTACATGTTACTGAATTAACGAATGAACATCGCAAAAAAATGTACCTTTTTCTAAATCCAACCCAACTAAGAGGAACTTAGAATCTCTTAACTGAGGGTCATAAACAAGAGTTCACGTTCTTTCTATAGGGTTATTCATCGCCTTTAAAACAATGTCTTACATACATTATCTCATTTCATCATGGAAGTACAATGTAAAGCCTTCATAAAACTTGAGCTTCACCAGAAAAGCCAGGTGGTTCCTGAGGATAATTTCTAAAGAAGAGATACAGAGAAAGATTTTTCACAAGAAAAACTTTCACTGTTACCAAATTACCAATTTAATGCAAACCCCAAAATGATCCTATAAGTATATATGCAAAACACCAGTCTATTCTTAGTATTCCAAAGAGAACAGTCTCAAATAATGTCTTTGATGGAGGTAACATACAAACATAACTTTCTGACTGTCTTCTTGATGCCACGTGGAAGGAGCAAGAGGGAGAAAGATGAAAAGAAGGTGAAAAGAAAGGAAGGAAGGAGAAATAAAGAAATCTCTACTGGGCCTCCATATTTGTTACCTAGTTTCCAATTTAAATTCTGGATGTGCAGGAACCTACCACTTCTTTTCAACATTTTTCTATTAAAAATGAGACTTCAAATCTGATTTTCAATGATAATTTTTTTTAATTTAGAAAGAATGAACATAATAGCACTGAAAATTCCTCATTATAGAATGAGCAACTATAAGAAAAAGAATAAATGAAAAGTTGCCATTGAGCATACAGCAAGAGTCTTCCCGGGGTGTCCCATAGGACTTCTTGTTTGTCACCCCTCACACAAATGCTTCCACTATTAACTACCATTAAAATATTCATATGTTAGATGGCAGTTGCATTTTGCATCTTCAATTGTTACATTAGCTCCTTCATTTATCAACAGGTCAGGTTCCTAAAGGATTATGTATTATTCTCACAAGCCTTCACTATTACCACGTGTCAGTAGTGGCAAAGCTAAAAATCCCAAAGAATGGCTCTGTTTATATCCATGAAAGTTAATTAAGTAAAAGAGCGTCTAGGGCTTCCCTGGTGGCGCAGTGGTTGAGGGTCCGCCTGCCGATTCAGGGGACACGGGTTCGTGACCCGGTCCGCGAAGATCCCACATGCCGCGGAGCGGCTGGGCCGGTGAGCTATGGCCGCTGAGCCTGCGCATCCGGAGCCTGTGCTCCGCAACGGGAGAGGCCACAACAGTGAGAGGCCCGCGTACAGAAGAAAAAAAAAAAGAGCGCCTATACTTGTATTTAAAGCTACAAATGAGGGAAAGTCAAAGTAAAACCTAAACTAAAAAGTGGCCCGGGAATATCCCACATGCCGCGGAGCAGCTAAGCCCTTGCACCACAACTACTGAAGCCGGCAGGCCTAGAGCCCGTGCTCCGCAACAAGAGAAGCCCCCGCCCACCGCAACTAGAGAAAGCCCGCGCACAGCAACGAAGACCCAACGCAGCCAAATAAATAAATAAATAAAGTAATACTGACTCAAAATCTCAGCATGCTTACTTCACTGAAGTTCCTCCCCACAGATGAAACGTCACAGTCAAGTACACACAGCTCTGAGGCACATTTCTTAAATTAATGACATCTGGCTTCAAAGAAACAAAACCAAAACAAAACAAGACCTAGCAGTGAAATATGGGAAATCTTTAGTCATTCTTTTCTTTGGCATATTCTAGAAAAAGCCACATGATTACATATAATGAGATTTATAACATACTACAAAACATAAATATCCAATAAAAATAAATTACTCTATATAAAGGAAAGCATTGTCTTCTGGCTCCACGTGTGCTTCACTATTATATATAATTTATTTATTCAATTAAAGCGTGTATAAAATAGTGTTCCAATTCCAAGGCCTATGTTCACAGAAGCTCAGTATTTGGAGGCCCCTAGATTTTTTCTTCAAAAATCAAAATTGACACACATAAAAAAGAGACCTGGAAAAAACTTTAACTACAAACTTAGAATTCAAATCAACATCCCCAAAACATTCTGCTACTTCAGGGCACATTTTGATATTATCTAAGATTAAATGACCAAGAGAAATATTCAGAAAACTAGCCAACTTCTCTTTGCACAAAGTATGCAAAAACACTTAGGTTAAAACTGGTCAATCTCCATGCCATAGAGCCATTTACAAACGGGTATTTTAAGATGTATATCTCAAATACAGCAAACTTAAAATTATCAATCACATAATGTAATTTAATGAAAGAGCAAGAGCCACCAAAGTCTAAGTTACTTCTACTGCTAACTACTGTATACTTTGGGCAAACCCCTCTGCTTCTCTAGGAATCATACATAAAAAGTAGAGGCTAATATAATCAATAAAGTTCCTAAAAATTTGCTTCTAAAGCTTCTGAATAATCCAGCAAGCAGCAAAGTACACTCTCCTGATACATGCTAGGTTCAAACCTGAAAAATGTTAAAGGATTGACAAAAGTAATTTTGCTTAGGAAAACAAATGTTTTTAGCCAGAAAGTTTCTATCTCAAAGCTCTCACAGAAGATATACATATCAATCATTTAACACATACAAACTTAATAATACAGACCAAAAGACTTCCCAATTAAACAACAGTTTTTAAACACCCTTGTAGAATCGTTTCTTTCCTCTTCTCTCCAAATTTGCTCTTAAAACTATCATATTAAAATAACCTAGCAGAACTAACTCCAAATGGAGGAATTTTTGAGATACTCTGCATTGCAAGTAACCTTTATATTAGAAACCTCTGCCTTGCATGCCTTTATATTCTTCTTTGTTTATAATGGCTAAAAATCCATTTTTCAACTATTCTAATTACAAAAATTATCTTAAAATCAATTGTTTCATTTGCTTTTCACGGCTAAATTTTCATGGATGTTTCTTTCCCCACTTGCACTTTGTTTTTGATATTCACTAGTTTTAAGTTTTTACACAAATATGCTAAATCTTTGTTTTGACCTTAAGCCATGCTTAGGAAATACATAGGTATTCTTCTGTATTTTCTTCTGGTAGTTTTATGATTCAAATTTTTATAAGTCCCTCAAATTAGAGGCTAATATCTACCCCTGAGAGAGGGACAGGAAATCATCCTGGCCCCAAACAATAAAGGTCTACTATTATCAGGGGAAAAGCAGGATTACTGAGAAGAGAAGGAAACAGAGCCTGTCTAAAACTAACGCTGATCTGGGACAAAAAAATAAGGCCCGATGCCCACCGCCACGAAGCTAGAGTTCCCAGGGCCCTAGCCTACCACAAGGCAAATGAGCTCCCAGTAATAAGAAACAGCACTCTACTAGTAGAGAAGGAACAAAAGAGTACAGAGAGAGCCTCTCTGACTCTCAGATATACAAGTAAGGCTTAAACATAGAGGCGGAGTAAGAATATTGAGTTAAACTTTCCAGCAAATCAACTCTCACCTTAAGCATGAGGTGATGATAGAAGTATTTACAGTCAACGATACACTGAAGGTAACCAGAGCAACAACAACAAAAAAACATAAAACCTCATCAACTTCAAGCAAGACTGATTCAACCCCCCATGTTAACAGCTTAATGGAATGAGTCATGCCTAGTTCCTGGCATAAATACTGTATACTTAAATCTCTATTACCTTGCCAATGATAGCTGGCATTCAATCAAAATTTATAAGCCTAGCCATGGGGGTGACTTCCCTGATCACCAAGGCAGTGCCTGCATGTTGGGTTACCATTACCTGTTCTATAAATTATACAAAAACATCTATTTTTGAAATTGAAATGCTGAAAACGAGAACTGCAGTAACAAATTTTAAAAGCCTTTGGCTGGCTCATCAGGCTTAACACAGCTGAGGAAAGAATCAATAACCTTGAAGACAGGTCAAAAGAAATTACCAAAGCTGAAACTAAACAGGAAAAAAAAAAAAGTGGGAAAAAAATCTACACAAATAGAACAGGAGGGAAAGTCTCAAATTCATTTTATGAGGTAAGCATTACCCTGGATACCAAAATCAGACAAAGAAATTAGGAGAAAAGAAAACTCATTATCCCTCATACACTCAAAAATCCTCAACAAAATATTAGCAAATCAAATTCAGTAATTTATAAAAAGGATAACACACCACAACCAATGCAGGTTTATTCCAGGAAATCAGGTTGATTCAACATTAAAAGATCAATCAGTATAATCTAACAGATCAACAGACTAAAGAAGAAAAATATGATCGCATCAACAAATGCAAAAAATACACATTTGAGAAAATCCAACCCTCATTCCTGACAAAATTCTCAGCCAATCAGGAAGAGAAGGGCACTTAAACAACCTGATAAAATGCATCTACTAAAAAATTACTGCCAACATCATATTTAACAGTAAAAGACTAAATGTTTTCCCCCAAAGACTCAGAACAAGGAAAGGACATCAGCTGTCACCATTCCTATTCAATAACAACAAACTCAAAGTCCTAGAAAGTGCAATAAGAGAAAAGAAATAAAAGGCATACAGATTGGAAAGAGAAGAAATAAGCCTGCCTCTATTTGCAAATGGCATGATTGTCTATATAAAAAATCATAAAGAACCTTCAAAAAAGCTTCTAGAACTTTAATAAATGAGTTTAGCAAGGTTGCAGGATACAAGATCAATATGCAAACATCAATTATGTCTCCATACACTAGAAACAAAAAGTTAGAAATCTAAATTTAAAACCAGCACCATTTACAATAGCACCCAAACAAATAAAAATATGTATAAATGTAATAAAATATGTATAAGCTCTCCATGCTGAAAACTACAAAGTACTGATAAATGAAAGAAGACCTAAATAAGTGAAGAGATATACCATAAACATGTATTAGAAGACTCAATTAGCCCCAAGTTGATCTACAAATTCAAAGTAATCTCAAATAAAATACCAGCAAATTTTTTGATGCTGGCAATCAACGAGTTGATTCTAAAATCAGTAAGTTAAAGTAAAGAAACTGGAACAGGGGCTTCCCTGGTGGTGCAGTGGTTAAGAATCCACCTGCCAATGCAGGGGACACAAGTTCAAGCCCTGGTCCAGGAAGATCCCACATGCCGCGGAGCAACTAAGCCCGTGTGCCACAACTACTGAGCCCGCACTCTAGAGCCTGCGAGCCACAACTACTGAAGCCTGCGTGCCTAGAGCCCGTGCTCCACAACAAGAGAAGCCACCGCAAGAGAAGCCCGCGCACCACAACGTAACCCCCGCTCGCTGCAACTAGAGAGAAAGCCCGCGCACAGCAACGAAGACCCAATGCAACCAAAAGTAAACAAATAAAAATAAATTTTAAAAAAAGAAAAAAAGAAACCCGAACAACCAAAACATTTTTTTTAGCAACAATTTTGAAAATAAAAAACTAAAAGACTCATAGTATCTTACCTCAGGACTATACTGTAAAGCTTCATTAATCAACTCAGCATGACATAAGCAAAAGAGTAAACAGATAGATGAACAGAACAAAATGGAGAGTCCAGAAACTGACTCATACATATATAGTCAATTGATAGACAAACGTAAAAAAGTAATTCAATGGAGAAAGGATAATCCCTTCAACAAACAGTGCTAGAACGATTAGACATTCATACACCAAAAAAAGAACCTTGATCCAGCTCTCATACCATACACTAAAATTAATTCAAAATAAATCAAAAACTTAAATGTAAAATATTTGAAAAGCTAAAAAACTTTTAGAAGAAAACACAGAAAATTCTCATGACATTGAGTTAGACAAAGATTTCTTAAAATTCATAAAACCCATAAAATTAAAAATTAAACACTGTTGGAATTAAAAATTCCTCTCCAAAGGTCACAGACTAGGAGAAAATATTTGCAAAACACATATGTGATAAAGGATTGGTATCCAGAAAATTTAGAGAACTCTCAAAACTCAATAATTTTTAAAATTTTTCAATGGGCAAAAAATTTGAACAGATACTTTAACAAGTAAGATATACAAATGGCAAATAAGTACATGAAGATACTCAACATCACTAGTTATTAGTGAAATGGAAAGAAAAACGATAATGCGATACCATTACATACCTATTAAGATGGCTAAAATTAAAAGAAAAAGAAAACTGGCACTATCAAATACTGAGGAGGATGAGGAGCAATTAGAACTCTCATACAGTAGTAGCTAGGAGGAGTACAGAATGGTAGAGCCACTTCGCGAAACAGCTTGGTAGTTTCTCATAAAGTTAAACTTTTCATATAACCCAGCAATCCCACTTTTAGGTATTTATACCCAAGTAAAATCAAAACGTATGTTCACACAAAAACCTGTTCTCAGATGTTTATAGAAGTTTTATTTGTAATTGCCAAAAGCGAGATGCAATCGGCTCAGCTGGGGAATGAACAAACTTTGGAATGCTACTCAACACTGAAATAATTCAATATTTCATATACATGAAATAATATGAATGAACTTCCGCAGTTCAGGAGTCCCCAAGTCCATGCTCATGTTCAATGATTCACTAGACTTATAAAACTCAGAAGAGCCATTTTACTCAGGGTTGCAGTTTAATATAGCAAAAGGATACAAAGTAAAATCAATAAGGGGAAGAGGGACATAGGGCAGGGTCCAGGAGACACCAAGCTTCCAGCTGTCCCCTCCCAGTGGAGTTGTGTACACAGCGCTTATTTCCCCCAACAAGAACTTGTGATAACGTGCGTGGAGTATAAGCAATCAAGTAAGTTCACTGGAGGCTCAGTGTCCAGCATTTTTATCCGAGGTCTGAAACACAGGTAGGGCTAACCATCTGCATGGCTGACTTTAGTCTCAGCTCCTCTATAGGTCAAACTGATACCACACAGCCCAAGGCCTCCACGGAATTATCAGCCACACTGTCAGGATAGGCAATCCGGGGTGGCCAAATGCCCCCAAGTAAACAAAGACACCCTTATTAAGCAGGACATTCCAAGGGCTTAAAGGTTACCTCCCAGGAGCTGGGCAAGGCCAAACCTTAGTCAGCTTTGGGTACAACTGAGCCACTTTTACTCAAAACACTTCTGACACCACATGTGTGCATTTTTTCCTCACACCAACTAATTCTCCAGCTCTCCAGACACCAATTAGGTGTCCTACAATTCACTTCAATTCTGACATTAACTACTCAGTCAGTATTAGACTCCTCAGGCTTTTGGGCTCAGTCTCACAAGACATCCACTCCAGATGCCAGTTGCAAGTACTGGGTCCCCAGGTTACCCATCCTTCTGTTCAACTTGGCTACAAGGTCGAGGCGGGGGGGGCTCCCATAAACCCCACCCCCTTTCAGGTACATTAATTTGCTAGAATGGCTCACAAAACTCCAGAGAAAATTTTACTATTACCAGTTTATTATAAAGGATACAAGTGAACAGTCATATAAAAAGGCACATAGGGCAAGGTCCAGATGGTTCTTGAGCACAGGAGTTTCTGTCTCCACAGAGTTTGGAGTGTGCCACCCTCTTAGCGAGTGGATGTGTTCCCCAAATCTGATGCCCTCCGAACCCCACTGTTTCAGGGTCTTTATGTAGGTTCTACTAAATAGGCATAATTACTTAAATCATAGGCCACTGGTGACTGAACTCAATCTCCAAACCCTCTCCCTCCTTGGAGGTCCAAGGATGGAGCTGAAAGTTCCAACCTCTAATCACATTGTTGGTTCCTCTGGCAACCAGCCACCATTCTGAAGCTATCTAGGGACCCACCAAGAGTTCATCAAGTCAGACATGGTTGGAAAAGGCTTATTATGAATAACAGAAAATGTTCCTTTCAAGGGTTTTTAGGGGTTCTAGACCAGGAACCAGGGACAAAAGACAAAATATATATTTTTTACTATGTAAAAGGAATGCTATTCCTTTACTACACAACCTCAAATGCATTGTACTAAGTGAAAGGAAAAGCCCAAAAGGCTCTGAAGTATATGATACCATTTATACAACATTCTTGAAAATGCAAAACTACAGGGACAGAAAATACACCAGTAATTGTCAAGGTCTGGGATGCAGGGGGGGAGGGCTTGTCTACCAATGGGCACAAGATTATATTTTATGTCTTTACTGTGATGGTGGTTACATAAATACATGTGCTTATCAAAACACAAAACTATACACATAGAACAATGATTTTTACTGTTTGTGAATTATACCTTGATTAACCTAAGACAACCAGTAATATAGATACAGTCACCTAAAACAATTTCATTCTTTAAAAGTGGCAAGTATAAATATTAGGTAAATAACAAAACAAATGCCTTTCCTAAGTAGAGAGCAACAGAAAATTGGATCTTTGCTCTATAGGTTCTTTATAAAATTTATGCATGCACACAGCCAAAGGAAAACATTTTTAGTCATCGGCTGGCAGGATTATGGGTGACTATTTTTCTCTTCTACTTCAAGTTCCATTAATATTGTCTGCATAATAACAAACAAAATAAGCTTCATGCTCTTGTACAATCATCCCTCCCTGAGTGTGGGTAGGACTCGCAACTTGTTCCTGACCAATGAAATATGGCAAAGGTGATGGGATATTACTCCCATAATTATGTTGTTTTAAATGGCAAAGGTGAAAATACTTTGCAGATGCAATTTAGGTCCCTAATTGGTGGCTTTAAATTAATCAAAAAGGAGATTTTGCCCAGGTGGGCCTACCTGATAAGGTGAGCCCTTTAAACAAGGGTCTAGACGTCAGAGACTTTCTTACCAGCCTTGAAAATGCCAAGTCAACCTGTGTTTTACAGTTGGAAGGAAATGAATCCAGGCAACAACCATGTGAACTTGGAAGAAGATCCAGTCTCAATGACATCTCAGCCCTAGCCAACACTTTTGATTTGCAGCCTGTGAGTCCCTGAGCAGAGGACTCAGCTTAAACTATGCCCAGACTCCTGATCCATGGAAACTGTGAGATGGTAAGTCTGTGTTGTTTTAAGATGCTAACTGTGGCAAATTACACAGCAATAGAAAAGTAATCCAGTAATTAAAATTATTTTATGGAGAATCTTGGCTTTAATAATGGCTCATCTCAAATTACAGGAAATCTCCTATTCTTGTTAGGCACTTCAACTTTCACCAAAGAATGTGAACCTTAACACAAGCTTCACTGAATAATGGTTCAGATTTAATCAGTAACACAGAGGACCTGTATTTCAGCAAGTTGCCAGCAAATAAAATCTCAATTCACTCCTGCCCAATACCTGGGAAAAGCTCCACAAAAAACAATGTTTATGGAGAACTGTCTACAGGAAGCTTCATACAGTCCATCTAGTTACTCTGAAACTTAGAGTCGTTGGGGAGAGGGAGAGGAGTTAATAGCAAAAGCTCTAAGGAAAAAAAAAGCTCTAAGGAAGTAGATGACTATGGTATTTTTTTTAAATTATGAGCACGAATGAAGTTTTATTTCAAAATTACCACAAGAGACCTAAAACAAGTCAACTCAAATATTCATTCCAATTAGAGACATCCAGTAAAAACAACAGCAACAACAAAAACAGACTACTTACACTAATACAAAAAAAGAATATTTTGTTAAACTATCGAACTTTTGCCTGATAATCAATAGAGAAGCTAGTTTCTCAAAATGTTTAATTCCATTAGATTGAACATAATTTGATTATAATACATTTTATCAGAAATGCTGATTTCTTCCTAAAATATTGTAAATTTTGTTATATAAAAATTATATCTCAGACCAGCTTTGAGACAGTTATTCTTTATCACCCTTTGTTTTAAAAATTTTTAAAGATTAGCATTTTTATTAGCCTAGGGGTAATTGACCTAAGTCTCAAGTTGCTAAAATAGAAGAGTTTGATTTTTTTTAAGTTTAAAATGGTATGTTTAGATACTAAAATGGGTTACTGAAGGAAATTGTGAAATACCCTTCAGAATTTTCAAAAATAAAATAATTTATGGTCTTCTTTAAAGTCAAGGAAAAATATTAGGTGACTTAAGATGTTTTCTAGCTCTATGTCATAAACAATATTTTTTTAGAATTGTATTTGTTTTTTTATACAGCATGTCCGTATTTAGTTATCCACTTTATACACATCAGTGTATACATGACAATCCCAATCGCCCAATTCATCCCACCACCACCACCACTCCCACTGCCACTTTCCCCACTTGGTGTCCATACGTTTGTGCTCTACATCTGTGTCTCAATTTCTGCCCTGCAAAATGGTTCATCTGTACCATTTCTCTAGGTTCCACATATATGCGTTAATATGTGATATTTGTTTTTCTCTTTCTGACTTACTTCACTCTGTGTGACAGTCTCTAGATCCATCAACATCTCTACAAATGACCCGATTTTGTTCCTTTTTATGGCTCAGTAATATTCCATTGTATATATGTACCACATCTTCTTTATCCATTCATCTGTCAATGGGCATATTTAGGTTGCTTCCATGACCTGGATATTGTAAATAGTGCAGCAATGAACATTGGGGTGCATGTGTCTTTTTGAATTATGGTTTTCTCTGGGTACATGCCCAGTAGTGGGATTGCTGGGTCATATAGTAATTCTATTTTTAGTTTTTTAAGGAACCGCCATACTGTTCTCCACAGTGACTGTATCAATTTACATTCCCACCAACAGTGCAACAGGGCTCCCTTTTCTCCACACCCTCTCCAGCACTTTTTGTTCGTAGATTTTCTGATGATGCCCAATTTAACTGGTGTGAGGTGATTCCTCATTGTAGTCTTGACTTGCATTTCTCTAATAATTAGTCATGTTGAGCAGTTTTTCATGTGCTTCTTGGCCATCTGTATGTCTTCTTTGGAGAAATGTCTATTTAGGTCTTCAGCCCACTTTGGGATTGGGTTGTTTGTTTCTTTAATATTGAGCTGCATGAGCTGTTCATATATTTTGGAGATTAATCCTTTGTCCACTGATTCATTTGCAAATATTTTCTCCCATTCTGAGAGTTGTCTTTTGTCTTGTTTGTAGTTTCCTTTGCTTGGCAAAAGCTTTCAAGATTCATTAGGTCCCATTTGTTTATTTTTGTTTTTATTTCCATTACTCTAGGAGGTGGATCAAAAAAGATCTTGCTATGCTTTATGTCAAAGAGAGTTCTTCGTATGTTTTCCTCTAAGAGTTTTGTAGTGTCCGGTCTTATATTTAGGTCTCTAATCCATTTTGAGTTTATTTTTGTGTATGGTGTTAGGGAGTGTTCTAATTTCATTCTTTTACATGTAGCTGTCCAGTTTTCCCAGCACAACTTATTGAAGAGACTGTCTTTTCTCCATTGTATACTCTTACCTCCTTGGTCATAGATTAGTTGACCGTAGGTGCGTGGGTTTCTCTCTGGGCTTTCTATCCTGTTCCATTGATCTATATTTCTGCTTTTGTGCCAGTACCATATTGTCTTGATTACTGTAGCTTTGTAGTATAGTCTGAAGTTAGGGAGTCTGATTCCTCTGCTCCACTTTTTTCCCTCAAGACTGCTTTGGCTATTCGGGGTCTTTTGTGTCTCCATACAAATTTTAAGATTTTTTGTTCTAGTTCTCTAAAAAATGCCATTGGTAATTTGATAAGGATTGCACTGAATCTGTAGATTGCTTTGGGTAGTATAGTCATTTTCACAATACTGATTCTTCCAATCCAACAACATGGTATATCTCTCCGTTTCTATCATCTTTAATTTCTTTCATCAGTGCCTTATAGTTTCCTGCATACAGGTCTTTTGTCTCCCTAGGTAGGTTTATTCCCAGGTATTTTATTCTTTTTTTGTTGCAATGGTAAATGGGAGTGTTTCCTTAACTTCTCTTTCAGATTTTTCATCATTAGTGTATAGGAATACAAGAGATTTCTGTGCATTAATTTTGTATCCTGCAACTTTACCAAATTCATTGATTAGCTCTAGTAGTTTTCTGGTGGCATCTTGAGGATTCTCTATGTATAGTATATCATGTCATCTGCAAACAGTGACAGCTTTACTTCTTCTTTTCCAATTTGTATTCCTTTTATTTCTTTTTCTTCTCTGATTGCTGTGGCTAGGACTCCCAAAACTATGTTGGTGAGAGTGGACATCCTTGTGTTGTTCCTGATCTTACAGGAAATGCTTTCAGTTTTTCACCATTGAGAGTGATGTTTGCTGTGGATTTGTCGTATATGGCCTTTATTATGTTGAGGTAGGTTCCTTCTATGCCCACTTTCTGGAGAGTTTTTATCATAAATGGGTGTTGAATTTTGTCAAAAGCTTTTGCTGCATTGATTGAGATGATCATATGGTTTTTATTCTTCAATTCGTTAATATGTCGTATAACATTGATTGATTTGCATATATTGAAGAATCCTTGCATCCCTGGGATAAATCCCACTTGATCATGGTGTATGATCCTTTTAATATGTTGTTGGATTCTGTTTGCTAGTATTTTGTTGAGGATTTTTGCATCTATATTCATCAGTGATGTTGGTCTGAAATTTTCTTTTTTTGTAGTATCTTTGTCTGCTTTTGGTATCAGGGTGATGGTGGCCTCATAGAATGAGTTTGGGAGTGTTCCTTCCTCTGCAATTCTTTAGAAGAGTTTGACAAGGAGGCTTAGTTCTTCTCTAAATGTTTGATAGAATTCACCTGTGAAGCTATCTGGTCCTGGACTTTTGTTTATTGGAAGATTTTTAATCAGTTTTGATTTCACTACTTGTGATTGGTCTGTTCATATTTTATATTTCTTCCTGGTTCAGTCTTGGAAGGTTATACCTTTCTAAGAATTTGTCCATTTCTTCCAGGTTGTCCATTTTACTGGCATAGAGCTGCTTGTAGTAGCCTCTTAGGATGCTTTGTATTTCTGCGGTGTCTGTTATAACGTCTCCTTTTTCATTTCTGATTTTAGTGATTTCAGTCCTCTCCCTATTTTTCTTGATGAGTCTGGCTAAAGGTTTACGAATTTTGTTTATCTTCTCAAAGAACCAGCTTTTAGTTTTATTGATCTTTGCTATTCTTTTCTTTGTTTCTATTTCATTTATTTCTGCTCTGATCTTTATGACTTCTTTCCTTCTACTAATGTTGGGTTTTGTTTGTTCTTCTTTCTCTACTTCCTTTAGGTGTAACATTAGATTGTTTATTTGAGATTTTTCCTGTTTCTTGAGGTAGGCTTGTATTGCTATAAACTCCCCTCTTAGCACTGCTATTGCTGCATCCCACAGGTTTTGGATCATCGTGTTTTCATTGGCATTTGTCTCTAGGTATGTTTTGATTTCCTCTTTGATTTCTTCAGTGATCTCTTGGTTATTTACTAATGTACTGTTTAGCCTCCATGTGTTTGTGTTTTTTACATTTTTTCCCCCGTAATTTATTTCTAATCTCATAGCATTGTGGTCAGAAAAGACACTTGATATGATTTCAATTTTCTTAAATTTCCTGAGGCTTGATTTGTGCCCCAAGATGTGATCTATCCCAGAGAAGTTCCGTGTGCACTTGAGAAGAAAGTGTAATCTGCTGTTTTTGAATGGAATGTCCTATAAATATCAATTAAATCTATCTGGTCTATTGTGTCATTTAAAGCTTATGTTTCCTTATTAATTTTCTGATTGGATGATCTGTCCATTGGTGTAAGTGAGGTGTTAAAGTCCCCCACTATTATTGTGTTACTGTCGATTTCCTCTTTTATAGCTGTTAGCAGTTGCCTTATGTATTGACGTGCTCCTATATTGGGCGTATATATATTTATAATTGTTATATCTTCTTCTTGGATTGATCCCTTGATCATTATGTAGTGTCCTTCCTTGTCTCTTATAATATTCTTTATTTTAAAGTCTATTTTACCTGATATGAGTATTGCTACTCCAGCTTTCTTTTGATTTCCAATTGAATGGAGTATCTTTTTCCATCCCCTCACTTTCACTCTGTATGTGTCTCTAGGTCTGAAGTGGGTCTCTTGTGGACAGCATATATATGGGTCTTGTTTTTGCATCCATTCAGCGAGCCTGTGTCTTTTGGTTGGAGCATTTAATCCATTCACATTTAAGGTAATTATTGATATGTATGTACCTATTACCATGTTCTTAGTTGTTATGGGTTTGTTTTTGTTGGTCCTTTTCTCTTCTTGTATTTGCCACTTAGAGAAGTTCCTTTAGCATTTGCCGTAGAGCTGCTTTGGTGGTGCTGAATTCTCTTAGCTTTTGCTTGTCTGTAAAGCCTTTGATTTCTCCGTCAAATCTGAATGAGATCCTTGTTGGGTAGAGTAATCTTGGTTGTAGGTTCTTCCCTTTCATCACTTTAAATATATCATGCCACTCCCTTCTGGTTTGTAGAGTTTCTGCTGAGAAATCAGCTGTTAACCTTATGGGACTTCCCTTATATGTTACTTGATGTTTTTCCCTTGTTGCTTTCAATAATTTTTCTTTGTCTTTAATTTTTGTCAATTTGATTACCATGTGTCTCGGCGTGTCTCTCCTTGATTTTATCCTTCCTGGGACTCTCCGCACTTCCTGGACTTCGGTGGCTATTTCCTTTCCCATGTTAGGGAAGTTTTCGACTATAATCTCTTCAAATATTTTCTCAGGTCCTTTCTCTCTCTCTTCTCCTTCTGGGACCCCTATAATGTGAATGTTGTTGCATTTAATGTTGTCCCAGAGGTCTCTCAGGCTGTCTTCTTTTCTTTTCATTCTCTTTTCTTTATTCTGTTCTGTGGCAGTGAATTCCACCCGTCTGTCTTCCAGGTCACTTATCCATTCTTCTGCCACAGTTATTCTGCTGTTGATTCCTTCTAGTGTATTTTTCATTTCAGTTATTGTATTGTTCATCCCTGTTTGTTTGTTCTTTAATTCTTTGAGGTGTTTGTTCTTTAATTCTTCTACGTCTTTGTTAAACACTTCTTGTGTTCTTTAATTCTTCTACGTCTTTGTTAAACATTTCTTGCATCTTCTCAATCTTTGCCTCCATTCTTTTTCCAAGGTCCTGGATCATCTTCACTATCATTATTCAGAATTCTTTTTCTGGAAGGTTTCCTATCTCCACTTCATTTAGTTGTTTTTCTGGGGTTTTATCTTGTTCCTTCATCTGGTACATAGCCCTCTGCCTTTTCATCTTGTCTATCTTTCTGTGAATGTGGTTTTCGTTCCGCAGGCTGCAGGATTGTAGTTCTTCTTGCTTCTGCTGTCTGCCATCTGGTGGATGAGACTATCTAAGAGGTTGCAGAAGTTTCCTGATGGGAGGGACTGGTGGTGGGTAGAGCTGGCTGTTGCTCTGGTGAGCAGAGCTCAGTAACACTTTAATCCACTTGTCTGATGATGGGTTGGGCTGGGTTCCCTCCCTGTTGGCTGTTTGGCCTGAGGTGACCCAACACTGGAGCCTACTCAGGCTCTTTGGTGGGGCTAATGTTGGACTCTAGGAGGGTTCACACCAAGGAGTACTTCCCAGAACTTCTGCTGCAAGTGTCCTTGTCCTCACGGTGAGCCACAGCCACCCCCCACCTCTGCAGGAGACCCTCCAACACTAACAGGTAGGTCTGGTTCAGTCTCCTCTGGGGTCACTGCTCCTTCCCCTGGGTCCCAATGCACACACTACTTTGTGTGCCCTCCAAGAGTGGAGTCTGTTTCCCCCAGTCCTGTCAAAGTCCTGCAGTCAAATCCCACTAGCCTTCAAAGTCTGATTCTCTAGGAATTCCTCCTCCAGTTGCCGGACCCCCAGGTTGGGAAGCCTGACGTGGGGCTCAGAACCTTCACTCCAGTGGGTGGACTTCTGTGGTATAAGTGTTCTCCAGTTTGTGAGTCACCCACCCAGCAGTTATGGGATTTGATTTTATTGTGATTGCGCCCATCCTACCATCTCATTGTGGCTTCTCCTTTGTCTTTGGATGTGGGGTATCTTTTTAGGTGAGTTTCAGCATCTTCCTGTTGATGTCTGTTCAGCAGTTAGTCGTGATTCCGGTACTCTTGCAAGAGGGAGTGAGCACCGACTATGGTATTTTAAATGTTTATTTTAAGACAACATTTTTACATTTTAAAAAATACTTGTTTTGGAAACAAACCATAGAAAATAAAATTCAATTACATTTACATTTTAAAAAATACTTGTTTTGGAAACAAACCATAGAAAATAAAATTCAATTACATTTCTTTGGCCAACAGTAACAGCCATAAGGAAATTTATCTGTTATATTAACTAATCTGAAACAGGGTTAGGGGAAGAAGTCATTACAGAAATGGAGGGGAGGAGTGGTAGAGATGGGAATGAGACCTCTAATGAATTCTACTGGGGAGTGAGGTTCCTAGAATGTATCATATTGGCTCCCCATAAAGCTGGTTTCACTGGAATTAATCATGGATGGGATTTCACTGGCCATTTTGAGGAATGCTACAAAAAATTGATTCTATTTACTGGAGGGATGTGGTTTAAAATGCTTTTCACACTACCTTACATAGTGTCCTCAAGAACACTGTCAAGCAAAACTTCTTTTTGGTCTTAATAAATGTTTGGAAGAATTGTGCTTTTTCCCAAAGTTGCTTTGTTTTTATTGTACAGACACTATGAATTATGTTACTGACGTAGTTTTCTTTCTATGTTGGCTGCTAGAAATCTTTATGATACACGTATTTTAGGTTAATTTTTTAAAACCTTTGGTTCTGAAATTTTTCAAACATATATGTAAGTAAGGAGATAATTGTAGAATGAATGGCCATGCAAGTTAACAATCTCATTTCTCCTATCCTACCATTACTCTCTCTCTTTTTCTTTGGGGGAAGAGGGGCTTGGGGCTTGGGGTTAGAGCAAATCACAGACATCATATCTTTTCACCTGTACTAGTCAAGAATGTATCACTATCAGTTAAAGACTTTTCTTTAAATTGACACTATAATTCTATTATCTCATCTGACAAAATTAGCAATAATTCCTTAATATCCTCTAATACATAGTACATGTTCAAATTTCAATCATCTCAAAAATGAAACTTTTACTACTGATTTGTCTAAACCAGGAATGAAACAAGAACCACACACTTTATCTGATGGGTATATCTCTTCAAATCTCATTTAATCTGTAACAAGTCATTTGTCCTGTAGAATTTCTCACATCCTAGATTTAGTTGACTATTTCCTTACAGTGTTAACTTATTCCTCCATTCCCCATATTTCCAGTAAACTGTAGTAAGATCTAGAGACGTGATTCATTTTCAAATTTTTGACAAGCATACTCCAGAGGTGATACATGTACTTTCCTAATCCATCACATTAGAACACACGTAATATCTGGTTATCCCACTTAAAGTAATGTTCCGATTGTATTCAAGTGTTGCCAGCCTGATTCACCCAATGATCATTCTCCATTATTTACTTAAGGGCTGCCCAAAAGTGATATGCTAATCCTATCATTCCATCTGCATTTATTATCTGGAATTCTCCTAAAAAGGACTTTCCCTAAATAACTATTTAGATACCCTGACATGCAGTTTACACATGAAAAACAGTGTAAATTCTTGACTCGTTCCATTTACAGTTTCTCAGAAAATGAACTGGCGATCTAGCACCTTCAAAAGCTATGATACCTATTTACTCATATCAACTTCTTTTTGTCTTTCTCACTAACTTCTAAATTGTGTTATCTTTCTCAATTCTATAGTAATAAACATAGTGATAATATATTCAGAATTCTTTGGACTGATTCCTAAATGCTAATAGTTCACTGTGAAGTACTGTGAACTATTAACACTGAAAAGATGTACTGTGTAATTTTAACAGGGCCACTTTCACAAACTGACAATTCTGAACAATGATAGCAGTGAAGGTAGCACCAAGAAACCCAAAGCAAAATTTTAGGGGGAGGGTGTCTTAGACTTTTTTTATTCCAAAACAACATTCCTCCTCACTCCCCTAAAATCTTCTTCAAAATCTTTTGGATATCTTCGGCACAGAGCATGGATGAACAGTCATCCCTTTGTATCCATGGGGGACTGATTCCAGAACCCCACAGGTACCAAAATCCATAGATACTCAAGTCAAATCCCTCATAGAAAATGTCATCGTATTTGCATATAACCTATACATGTCCTCCCACATATTTTAAGTCATCTCTGGATTACTTATAATACCTAATACAATGTAAATTCTATGTAAATAGTTGCAGTGCAGCATATTCAAATTTTGCTTTTTGGAACACTCTGGTATTTTTTTTCTGAATATTTTCGATCCGCAGTTGGTTGAATCCATGGACGTGGAACCTGTAGCTACAGAGGGCTGACTGCACATAGAGAATCAACGTGAATACTCTAGGTGTACTGCAGGTAGAAGAACTGTAAAGGCAACATAATAAAATAAGCAATAGAGAAAGTCACAGGTGAGAAATAAAATCTGCTTCCCTATGATTACCTTCTGACAGTTAAAAATCATCTTGTGATTCCAAATTACAGGGTATCTATACCTCCCTTAACTAACTAGAGAAGCAGAAATGTACATGATATATATAACTAAGTATAATACAACATGGGAAGTGTTTTAAAGCAGTATAATTAGTTCCCTCTGGAACACCAGAGTAAGTAATTATATCTGGAACAGTTTAAAAATGCTTCCCAGAGGAATTCTACCAAACATACAAAGATGAACTTATACTGATACTTCCAAAACTTTTCCAAAAGATTGAAGAGGAGGGAACACTCCCAAAGACATTCTATGAAGCCACCATCACCCTGATACCAAAACCAAAGGCACTACCACAAAAGAAACTTACAGGCCAATATCTTTGATGAATATAGATGCAAAAATCCTCAACAAAATATTAGCAAACCAAATCCAACAACATATAAAAAAGATTATACACCACAACCAAGTTGGATTCATCCCAGGGTCATAATGATGATTCAACACAAATCTATCAGTGTGATACAGCACATCAACAAAAGAAAGGATAAAAATCACATTATCATCTCAACAGATGCAGAAAAAGCATTTGATAAATTCAACATCCATTCATGAGAAAAAATCTTACCAAAGTGGGTATAGAGGGAACATATCTCAACATAATAAAAGCTATTCATGACAAATGTATGGCCAATATAATACTCAACGGTGAGAAGCTGAAAGCCTTCCCACTAAAATCTGGAATAAGACAAGGATGTCCACTCTCACCACTTCTATTCAACACAGTTTTAAAAGTCATAGCCACAGCAATCAGACAAGAAATAAAAGGTATCCAAACTGGAAAAGAAGAGGGAAAATTGTTGTTACGTGCAGATGACATGATAGTATATATAGGAAACCCTAAAGACTGCAAAAAAACTACTAGAACAGATAAATGAATTTAGCAAGGTAGCAGGATACAAGATTAACATACAGAAATCAGTTGCATTTCTTTACACTAACAATGAAATATCAGAAAAGTAAAAAACCAAACCGTTTTAAAATCGCATCAAAAAACACAAATACTTAGGAATAAACCTGACGAAGGAGATGAAAGATATATATGCTGAGAACTATAAAATATTAATAAAGGAAACTGAAGATGATTCAAAGAAATGGAAAGTTATCATGCTCCAGGATTGAAATAATTAATAGTGTTAAAATGGCCATACTATCCAAAGCCATCTGCAGATTTCATGTGATCCCTATCAAATTACCCATGACATTTTTCACAGAACTTTTATATGGAACAGCAAAAGACCCAGAACTGCCAAAGCAATCCTGAGGAAAAAGAACAAAGCAGGAGGCATAACCCTTCCAGACTTCAGGCAATACTACAAAGCTACAGTAATCAAAACAGTTCCATACTCATACAAAAACAGCCATATGGATCAGTGGAACAGAATAGAGAGCCCAGAAATAAACACACACCCATATGGTCAATCTTCGACAAAGGAGGGAGGAATATACAGTGGAGAAAAAGAGCGTCTCTTCAGCCAGTGGTGTTGGGAAAGCTAGACAGCCACATGTCAGTCAATGAAGTTAGAACACACCCTCACACCACAGGCAAAACAAACTCAAAATGGCTTAAAGACTTAAATATAAGACATGACACGATAAAACTCCTAGAAGAGAACACAGGCAGAACACTCTCTGACATAAATTATACCAATGTTTTCTTAGGTCAGTCTCCCAAGGCAATAGAAATAAAAACAAAAATAAACATATGGGACCAAATCAAAACTACTATAAAGTACCACCTCACAGCAGTCAGAATGGCCATCATTAAGAAGTCTACAAACAACAAATGCTGGAGAGGGGGTGGAGAAAAGCGAACCCTCCTGCACTGTTGGTGGGAATATAAGTTGGTGCAGCCACTATGGAAAACAGTATCTCAGTTCCTCAGAAAACTAAAAATAGAACTACCATATGATCCAGCAATCCCACTCCAGGGCATGTATCTGGACAAAATTATAATTTGAAAGGATACATGTACCCCTATGTTCATAGCAGCACTATTTACAACAGCCAAGAGATGGAAACAACCTAAATGTCCATCAAAAGATGAATGAATAAAGAAGATGTGGAGTGTGTGTGTGTGTGTGTGCGTGTGTGTATAAAATGGAATATATAATGGAATACTGCTCAGCCATAAAAAAGAATGAAATAATGCCATTTGCAGCAACATGGATGGACCTAGAGATTATCATACTAAGTGAAATCAGAAACAGAAAGATAAATACCACATGATATCACTTACCTGTGGAATCTAAAAATATGAGACAAATGAACTTATCTACGAAACAGAAACAGACTCACAGACATAGAGAACAGACTTGTGGTTGCCGTGGCTTGGGGGCTGGGGGAGGGATGAATTGGGAGTTTGGGATAAGCAAATGCAAACTATTATATATATGTATAACTGAATCACTTTTGCTGTACACCAGAAACTAACACAACACTGTAAATCAACTATACTGCAATAAAACAAATTTTTTTAAATTAAATTTAATTTTAAAAAATGAATAAAAATAAATAGAAATGCTTCCCAGGGAAGATGATGTCTAAGTTATATTTTTAAAGTTAAGAAGCATTTTTGTGGGACGTAAGGTAAAAAGAAAAAGGTATTTCAAGGCAGAAAAAAATAGCATAAAACATGACACTGGTGTTTGGAAATACGCGTTGTGTTTAAGGCATAAGCAAGTTACGTGATATAAGTCACATATAAAGTGCCTACTGAGGGACTGCTATGGATGAGGCCACTGTGAAATGTTTCATAATCTTCTAACACTTTATATATGCTATAATATGTTGTCCACACTTTAAAGTATTCAGAGTCACAAAATGTTTTTAAGCTAAGTGACAGGATCAGACTTGGTTCTTAGAGAAATAAATCTACTAATATTGTAAAGAATAAAAGAGGAAAGACAATAGAAACAGAAAAACCAGGTAGAGAAGACTAGTTTAACATCTAAGACAAGCACTGTGAAAAGGAGTAAGTCAGGAGTTGAGGGACTGGACAAAATCAAGAGCCACAGTAGACACAGAACTAGCAGGATTTATTTACTAAATGTAACTAATCAAAGATGAGCCCCAGGTTTCTACTTTGGGAGAATAAGACTATGAGGATCTCAGTAACCAAAAAGTGGGAAGAGATTTTTGAGAGGACTAAATAGTATCAGTGGCTTCCTTTGGGTAGTAGAATTACCAGAAGTTGGTTGGTTGGTTGCTTGGTTGGTTGGTTTGAAGTGCTTCCTACTTCTCTGGATTTTCCAAATACAGGATTTTGGAAAACTACTATAAAAGAATGAATATCTGTTACTTTGGCAATTTAAAAAATCACCTTAAAAAACAGTATTTTTTAAAGCACAGTGAGTTTTATTCTAGAGGCTGTCCAATCAAACAGCATTGTTCTATGGCTAGTATAAAAGGTTCTGATCCAGTTAAGAACAATCCAGATTTAATCGAGAAGCAGAAGACATATACAGCCCATCTTCTGAAGCAATTTCAGACCTTTGGGGGTCTGCAAGATATATTCCACAGGGGTAGTAATGAATCCTTCAGAAACAGCCTAAAATGTAGTCTTACAGCCAGGACCATTCTAAGGCCTGGCACTCTAGACTGGGAACACTGAAAACTGTGAACACAATGATTACAGGTGGATGCACTCAAGCTCCACTCACTGCTTATTATTAACAATTAACAATTGTTATTAACAAGTTTTATTGCTATTAACAATTTTAAAATATTATTATAGACTAATAATGATTCATCACAGCTAGTCTGTATGCCTATAGATAGAGGTACCCTTTCTGTTAGAGAGGACTCCAGTTCAAAGCTTTTTTGGCTACCTTCGTGATACATCACTTAATAAAAAATTGATGGATGGCAAATAAGAAAGCCCAGGACCCTAGCTACCAGTATACCAGAAAATGTTTTTTGTGAGTCTCAACAGCAGTTCTTTCCCTACTCTCATCCTGTAATACAGGAAATTAATTATCAGAAGGGAAGGGGGGCTGTAAGCATTTTCATCATCTAGTCTATAACTCATGTGTATGCTAGAGAAACTGATATAAATACACTGTAGACTCACCAGAACAACTAAGGCTCGTATTTACAAATTTTCCAAATGCTATTTATATGCTGATAGAATTATTTTAAACATTACTGTACACTGAATCTTCATATATTTTATGAAGATTCAATATACTCACTGAGAAATTAACTAAGTGTTTTTCCTCGGGAACTAGATAGGATTTCCTTGATTACAGGTATAGTCAGAAATAATGTGAAGTCTTTTCCTAAACTAATAGTTGGTAAATACTATAGAATTGTTTTAATGTTATTTCAGATAATTCATGTTTTCAGATTTCAAAAAAACTAAAGATACCTTAATTTTAAAGTTGGATTTGAGAAACTTTCACTTGGGCATTATACTGCTAGAATATGACCAGGATCGTATTAATTACAACTAACACATCTACTGGATATTTATGTTTTAAAATAGCAGACACTTATTTCCTTTTTAAATTAACTGAATTTATTTATTTATTTACTTACTTATTTATAAAAATATGAGCAGTACTCAAACTAAACAAATAGACTTCTTAATTCTGTGGCTTTGAGAGTTCACTTAGAAGCTTCATTTAACAAAAGATATTTCTGAAATAAACCACAGTCAATTACAGATCATCCATTTATGGTTTGTTAACTGTATATTTTTGATGTCTTCTCCTGCCACCCAGCATGCTTTTGGACCTCTTCCATGACCTCACTTAGTAACAGAAATATTACTTTTAGAAATAAATTAATCTCTAGTTTATTAAGATCATTTGGGGGATGGAAAGAAGGTAAAAATCAGGGGACAAACAAAACCCCCCAACCAAAGTAGTAAAACACATGAGAGGAGGAAGAGACAAACAGAAGTTGGAAGGAAGTTATGTGTAGAAGAAAAATCTAAATCAGAGAGAGAATAGTAGGTTTCCTTGGGACGAAAGACTGCACACCAGAAGCTGCATGGAGATGGAGATAAACTCAGATTTCCATTCTTTCACATCCTAATCTAAGCATATGAACTTATGTTACACAGTACATGCCAATGCCACAAGAATATTTTAAAATTATGTATCTTTCAATTTACTTTTAGCTATATATATTCATCTAGTCTAGAGAGATGTAATTAATCAGAAAATAGTTTAACTTCTTTATTGAGAGTCAGTATAAAGTAACATAGTGGTTAAGAGAGCAAACTCCAAGTAAACTGAATTCTAATCCCAGCTCCAACATTTACTAGCTGTGCGACCCTGGGCAAGTAACATGATCTCTCTGTGCCTCAGTTTCCTCATCTGTACAATAGAAATAATAATAGTTCCTATGTAAAGAAATTGCTGTGAGGATCATATGAGTGAATATAATGTTGCATGTTTAGAACAGAGTTTCACAAAGGAATCACTCAATAAATATTAGCTATTTCCAAGAAAGGCCAGTAATGGCCCATTCATTTATTCTTTAAAACCAGTAAAATGTTTCCTAATTTTTTAAAAATCAAATTCCTAATTACCATATAGTGTTGATCTAATCCAGGTATGATCATTTTGTAAAATCTCAACATCTCTAGTCTAAATAACTATCTTTATAAAGGAACTCATCTTAAACTGTAATAACCATAAAATCTTATGTAAAAGAACTATAAATCAATCCAAATAGTCTTTAAAAATGGGTCAACTAGGGCTTCCCTGGTGGCGCAGTGGTTGAGAGTCTGCCTGCCGATGCAGGGGACACGGGTTCGTGCCCCGGTCCGGGAAGATCTCATATGCTGCGGAGCGGCTAGGCCCGTGAGCCATGGCCGATGAGCCTGCGCGTCCGGAGCCTGTGCTCCACAACAGGAGAGGCCGCAACAGTGAGAGGCCCGCGTACCGAAGAAAAAAAAAAAGGGTCAACTAGATTCTTTATTATTCATCACAAAGACAATGAAGTAATCATTTAAGAAATCTATTAGTTTAATTCCCCCATGAAAATATCAATTTAAAGAGGATAAAATACTATTTTCAGGTACAGATGAAGCATAAAATATTAAAACAATCCAGTCATTTCTACAAAGTATTCACCACAAAACATAACGTAATGTTAGCTCCCAAATAAGCTGATCCCTAAGTCTAAATCAGGGGTAGCTTGAGCACTACTGACATTTTGAAACACATTAATTCTTTGCGGGAACAAAATCGCCCCCAATTGCTCTAGATTGTGAGAAAAGTTCTTTTACTTCTAACAAACAAGGGGTTATAATAACAACCAGGTTTCCACTTCCCCGCCTTTTTTTTGGCTCTTTCCTTGAAAACTTCACAAATAAAGGTGAATTAACTGCCTGCCCACAATACATTTTAGTATCTTGATAATACTTGCAAATAAGACTGCCACGGGTGTCTTATTTTACACTCACTTGATTCTCTGCACAAAACAAAAGGATGTCATTCATTAATACATTTTTTTAAACAATGTCTCATTTTAAATTTGCCCCTTAGGCATAAGGACTGAAATTTTTAATCATATCTCCCTTTAAACCAGACACACTGTTATGTTGCCAATTACCAGCACAGCGCTTCAACAAAAGAATACCTCACACCTGGCAACACTTGAGATCTATGAAGCCTGTGATAAGCACAAACTACCTCCTTTAGTCCTAACAATATATTTATGAGGTACTATAATCTCCAATTTTTAAGGGGAAGAAACTGAGGCTAAGAAAGAACAATATGACTAAATCACACTGCTAGTAAGTAACAGAATCAGGATTGGATCTCAAGTCTCCAAAGCCAACAATTCACACTCACTACCCGCAATGTGCTTCCCTACAAAGGACTCTAAGAAACATTGTTTCAAAACACCGAAGCGATGGAACTCTTATCTTTTGAGATAATACTGCTATCCTCATTGAACGATTTTTGAATATATAACTTTTAGTGTATGTAACTTTCCCAGATGAACAATACCTTTCTCCTAGCATTTAGTCCCTCTCTCCTCAGGACAAACACAGAGTTTATTTGAACTTCAATTATGGCCTTTGTGATAGGAGAATCTGTAGTTGAAGAACTTAGGATTTTTCAAAAAAAATAAAGAGGGTTAAAAATATAAGATCTTGATCAAACCAATAAAAGCTATGACAAACATTTTTATACTCTCTTAAAAAATCACAAAAGTAGATAAGGAAAATATCCATTCCAACTATCATCTAAAATTGACTATAGTGAATACTGTATATTTAGTTTCCATTGACCTTTGATTCAGAGATAATAAGGACATATTTCCTACAGTAGCCAGTCTCACAGGGGAAATTTGAGAAAAAAAGGAAGGAAAAGCGTTTCCTCAGTTTTCCTGGTTCCCTTACTGTAAGGCCCAGAGAATCCTCATGACAGAGAATCCTCATGACACTAGGGCAAGTGAGGGTTCATGCTGCTCTGTTCTCCTCTCCCCTCATCCACTGGAGGGATGAGTTAGCATTTGACATAATGGGTTCTTTCAAAAAGAACTTCTCAGAATTATCTCTTCTTTGCTGCACAAATTTTAAAAACTGAAATCCAGGAATAGAGGTACAACCACAAAAGGGATAATAAAATCACTAGCTTCATGAGGATTAAATGAAATAATTCACATAAAACAACTAGCACAGTGACAAGCACAGAGTCAGGGCTCAGTAAATTTTAGGTATTTATTGTTTTTGTTGTTGTTAAAAGGAAAATGTTAGCATGAAGACTCTTAAAACACAGAGGAAAGTACCTGTGGTTCTTCCTGAAATACTTTCTGTGCTCTCCCTTTTCTATACCTGTTCTTTCAAAGTCCCCTTGATTGAGGCTGTCATCAGAGAATGCAAATTTTTCTTCCAACCTCCATTTTGCCTCATAAATCTTTATTCAAACAGAAAAAAATAGTAGCAGAAAAAAAAGAAGAGAAAATCAGAGAAAAGATATCCCATCACCCCTTCTCAAGGCCAACATCTTCTTTCTTCTTCTGAACCTGTGACAGCTCAATGTAGAACAGTGAGAAGAGGAGTGACATCTTATCCTAGAAATAAAATTCTCACAATTGACAAAAAAGTATTACAAACATATCCAAATTTCCTCATATTTCAAATTAGGAGAACTCATATTCAGGAAAACATCACTATCCATGTTTTATTTCCACAAGTGGACCAGAGCACTTTGAAAGCAGGGACTGGAGACCTTTGAATCTCGCACAGCAATTGACATGATGCCTAGCACAGAGTAACTGTTAAGCAAAAGTGTAATATGAATGAATTAATGTTTTTCTCAATTTAACAAAAAAACTAAATCTATTAATTTATTCAACAAATACTTGTCAAGGCCCTACCACATGCCAGGCACTATTGTCTACTACGAGGATCCAAAAGTGAACGGGAAAGACATGGTCTCAGCTCTCCCGAAGTTTACAGCATAGTAGACAAACAGACCTTTGATATTAAGTGAGAAATCTATGAGAAGATATTAAATAGATGGATGACTAGAGAGATGGCAGCACACAGAAGGGGCAACTAACTAATCCAGGTTTGGGGTTGAAGCAGAGATCAGGAAGCAATAATAGATCTGATGAAGCCTGAAGAATGAATGACAGACAGACAAAGAATGGGGGAAGGTAAAGGGTTTCTGGCAAATATAAAAAACGGAAATCTTGAGAGAACGTGCCATACTTAACGAACTGAGAGAAATTCAGTACAGTATGACTGAAGCTTGGAACACTTAATGGAGCAGGGGGGATTTGGGGACAGGAGAAATGGAGTGGTGAGAGCTGAGGGTGGACGTGTTGGCAGGGAACTGAGTCATTAGAGGATTAAAATTAGAATCGTTCTTTGCCTTAATTCCTCCACTTCCATCTTTTTCTCTTACCTTTCTCATCTTGTTTTACTACTACTGCTCTTCTTCCCCCCCCCACAACTATTTTTAATTACCGACTCTTTTCTCCATTCCACTTAATCTGATTCAAAATAATTTCATGATATACACTTTAACATTTATATGTAATCTTTTAATATGAGGTAATTAGTATTCACTAAGACATTATACAAAGACCTACAACTTCATTTTTCAATAAGGAATCTGCACCAACACTCTTGACCCTCCTTCTTCTTGCATTGTGATTCTCTTACGGTACTCAACTTGGTTGTGGACTGTCTAGTAAGAAAAGGAGAGGCTTCCTTTCTTTCCTCTTCTTTCTCTTGTTATCCTAGGAAGATAGATAGGAATATAAATACTGCCAAAGCCTATCTGTACTAGAAAGAGCCCCTTTTTTTACTGGGTCTGAAAATTTGGTTTGGAGCACAAAATTTAAATTTATGCCTTGGTATTGCTCTATTTTGCACTGTCATCACAGAATCTTTCATGGCTGTTCTGACAGCAGCTTAGAGCTACAACCCTCCTCAGTGGAGAAACCTTGGGCTCCAGAATCTTTCCAGACAAATAAGGCAACTTGCAGAGAGCTTTCTAAGCAGCCAAATCAGAGAGCTGCCACAACACTTCCAAGAGAGTCCCAAAAGGAAGTTTTCTTGCCAGCTTCAGAAACAGCTATGTGTCACCACAAAGAAGAATTCATTCTAAACTAAAAAAGAAAAAACAAAAATCCAACTTAGCAGAAATTCCTTGACCTTATAGAGATTTTCTTTTTAAATAACAGAGTAATCATTACTTTTTCTTTGAAAGGCAAGCTTTAGTTCCAAATAAAAAGGTTCCTTCTAATATGAACAAAGTCTGATGAAGAAGTTAATCACAAGAAAGGAAGTTTTAATCTACAATACCGATTTAAAAGACCATTTTTAAAGGTAATTAGTAAACAAAAGTAATCATTAAAAGTGTAAGAAAAAGCAAAACAAATTACACTTTTATACACCAAGCTCAAAGTGGTAAGTCCAAAATGCTGAGGTAGGGGAGATCTAAACAACTGAAAATAACTCACCACAGTATTGCCTGAATCACCCCAATATTAACTTAAGGTCTTCCCTTTGTTTTAACTGTGAGGTTCTGACTAAGATATGAGTCTAGATAACAGCTGCATCTTCAAGAGAAGTGTCAGATAAGTGGTTAGCTTTCTGTTTAAAGGGAGGAAAAAGGAACATGATTTAAAATTGTCTGGATTTCTCTTTCAATTTCTCTCCCTGCTTTTCTTTATTTATTCTTTCCCTTATCTTCTTTTTTCAACACCGTTCATAATTTAAGAAAATTCTCTGGGTATGCTAACCTGATAAAATTATACATTTATAGCAGGAAAATTTAAGTAGATAATATTAAAATGTAGATTGACACCTACGTAAGAATCACAGGCTATTTTTAAGTAGACAGGAACAAAACATAATTTCAGCAAGTACAAATTATTAAAATAATAAGTTCAACAGCACATAAAGGAGAGAGCATAAATGTTCTGCTTTCACACGTAAATTAATTTATGGTTTATCCATTTTCACAGACCACACAAGTGGCTACTATAAATGGAGGTAATAAAGTCAGAAAAGTAGAAAAAGTCTGATAAAATTAGAAGGCTCACAAACTACCTTAGGAATGTTTTCTTTCTAATCCACATCTCCAGATCACATTTCAAAAAAAAAAAAAAAGAGAGAGAGAGAGAAGTGTGACATCAGAAGGTCTTTTCTTCCTGCAGCTGGTCAGAAGCAGGGTATATGATTTCTTGGTATGCTGACTTTGAATTACTGATACTTTTCAAAATACAGACAATGATTAATCCACAGTAAAGAACTACAAAGCTCCATTATAAAATAAGTTTCTAGTGCTGAAAATATCTTAAATTTTAAACGTAATCTTAACACCATACTTGCAAGAGGTAAACATATTTAAATTAACTTCCTGATATTCTGGGAAGGAATCAACACAATATGATAATAAATAAATGAAAATAATTTAGTTTTAAAAAATATGATACTAAATAAAGAAAATAATTTAGTTTTAAAAGACACACTATCGTGGATGTGAAGAACAGTCACTAGCCTCCCATTGGTAAAAGTTGTAAATTGTTACAACCTTTTCTGATGACAATTTGGCAGTATCTATAACAAAGTTTAAAATGTACCTACTCTTGAACACAGCAATTTCCTTTCTAGGAATCTTGCCCTATCAAAGTACATGGTCAAATGCACAAGAGTATACACACAATGATGTTTCCTGTGGTATTATTACTGACAGAGCAAGCCTGAAGAGAAGCAAAATATATGTTGATAAGTGTCATAAATTTAAAGATGAGGAAACTGAGGCTCATCCTGGTACAAAGACAAAGGCATACCACATACATGACCTAAAGAGACAATTCCCAAGAGTACCTTCACTTCACTTTATTCCTCAAAGCTGAGATCAAGTGCCATCGCCTCGAGGAAGCCTTCCTTGATGCCCATCTTCCTTCTATGTAAGGTGGCCTCCTATGAGCTTCTATACCAAAAGCCCAACATATTCTAGTATTTATAACACCATGCTTTAATTATCTACAAAGCAGGGACCGTGTTTTATATCTATTTCTCCAAGTGCCAAACACAGTACCTAGGTATTCAAAAACAAAAACAAAAACTTACTTCCTGGATCTGTTCACTGAAAAACCAAGTAGCAATGAGTACCCCAAGCACTCAGATTGTAGCCTCTAAATACCAACGTTCTTAGAGCAAATGGCTGATTCCAGGTCTGGGTCAGGACATTTACAAGATGATCCTGGAATGTCTTATCACACCAAAAAGCAAGGAAGCAATCAAGGATGACTAAGGTCATGTCAAGAGGACGTAAGAGCCAACTTGAAGAGCCTTTCACCAATTTGAATATCTACAAGTAGAGTAATGGACTAAAACATTAAATATTTTTAAATCATCAAATTCGAATTCATCAAAGGACACTAAAATTAATTCACTCAACATCTTTGGAGGATCCTAAGGAACCAACACATTAGTCTGAAAACTGATAAATAAAGGGAAATAATTGAGCATTTATACTTCCTTTCCTTTTTAAACTTTATTTTGGGGTAACAAATAGTTGACAAGGAAAATTTCTCTACTTAAAAAATATTGTTAAATATGAGAAAGAATGGATTTTAAAAAAAGTAATATCACCACTTAGCAATTCCTAGTGAATTAATGGATCTATACAGTGACCATCAATGGCTACCAACAGACATTATGTGCCCCTTAATGGACATACACGATAAAATTTATGATATAGCTGTGCCAAAAACCTCAAACCTGAACTTGCTCAAATCTTTAAATCTAACTGTAAATCTGTAGGAAATGCAGGGGCAGAGGAACAAGTTAAATGACACAACAGGTATGCAATTAGCAAAATCAAGACTGACGGAAACTCTACAGAATAAAAAACTTAATTTCTTCAACAAAAATGGACAAAGGGATGGGGGGGAGAGACTTACAGATTAAAAAATTTAAGAGACAGAACACTATACAGTCCTTATTTTGGTCTCAATTCAAGCAAACAAACTATTTTTTGAAGAGAGAAAATTATATAAGATAACTGGGGAAATATAAAGACTGTCTAGTTGATATTAAGAGATTTTGTTTTGGTTCTTTTGGAAGAAAAGGATGGGAGGGAGGGAGAAAGGAAGGAAGGAAGGAAGGAAGGGGAACCAGCTGGCCCTGTTTTCTAGAGAAATTTACTAATACAGTCACAGATTAACTGATGATTTGCTTCAGAATAATCTTAGGCAGGGTGGGCATCAGTGAGGATAATGATCAATCAACCTTGGCCATGCATTCACAATTGTTGAAATTAGTTGTTTAGTACATCAGGATTCCTTACAATTCTCTACTTTTGTATATTTGTATATACCCAAATTTTCCAAAATGAAAAAAACTTTGAAAAAATGTTCTAAGGCCTGGAACATGAGAAGTATATAGGTGAGGAGGGAACGGGTTGAGAGGGACAAATAGATTTTTTAAAGAAGAGGGGGGCGGGGGAAGGCAAGCAGCATAAAATACAGTGGTTGTCAAGTCAGTGAGCATCAGAATCACTTGTTAACATACAGACTGCCAGGCCCCAGCAGAGCAGGTCTAGCATGGGGCCTGAGAATTTCTAGCAAATTCCCACAAGATGTTAGTAAAGCTGTTGGTCCCAGGACCACACCTTGAGAACTCCTATAGAAACAGAGAGTGGGGCTGGGAGGCAAAGAATGTATTTATGTAAGGACTGGCCTGACTTGAGACTCCTCTCCACTCTCACCCCAGTAAGCCACATCTCAGAATTTTCAAGGCTGAGAAATCCCTATCTGAAGTACATGACATCCAACAGACAATAAAAGTTCTTCTGATACCTCCTGTAGAGAGAAAGGGATATCAAAAAAAAAAAGTGGGTTGATAGAATGAAAACAAGCTTGGTTCAATTTTCTTCCTGGCTCAATTTCCCAAGTAATATGGTAATGAAGAGGTGCCTGGAGAGGAGGACCTCTATATGTCATGAGGGGAATGGGACTGGTCAAAAGACTGCACCCAGGAGTGAGTCTTCTATTATCCTCTGGTAAGTTATCTTGTAACACTCGTAATGGGATCTCTGCCTCACCTCCACTCTCATGCTCTTGCATGGGTCTCTGGCTCACTTTTAGATACTACTGGTTGAAGTTGGTTATCCCATGACCTTAGTGCTAGAAATTCCCTTTACTTGTGAAGTTCTGGGATATTCCCTTGAATTCAAAAGACATGGAGCTACACCAGCTTCACCTCCATCTTTCTCATCTTTCCTCCCTAAGTTTTATTATTTCCTTCTGAGGTGTGATAACCTGAATTTCTGTTTCAAATCATCTGTGCCTCCTTACACGTATGAAGGCTATTTATCCCCACCTAATGCCATGTGACTTGCATTGCCTACTACAGTCAGATTATACTTCCCTGACTGATTATTAGGTTTGCTATATGACTTGCCTAACTAAGCCAATATAATGTGAGCAGAAATGTGATGTATGCCAGTTCTGAGCAAATGCTTTACATGCATGTTTTACCAGTTTTGTTTCTTTTTCCTTCAGTTATAAAAATGGTATGTCCTAAATAGAGTTTGTTCCTTCAGCTTGAATCCTGGAATGAGAAGATGGGCAAAGAAGAGCCCCAGCCAACTGCAACTAACATGTAACATGAGCAGAAAACAAACCCATATTGTTGTAAACTACTGAGATTTTGAAGTTATTTGTTAGCACAGCAAATCTAGCAAAAGCTAACTAATATATGGGAATAAAAGAGATAGAATTTTTAAATATCTACAAAAGGTTTTTCTAAAAATAGTACATAATTTTTTTCCTTTAGAATTTATTTCATTAAAAAAAATCTCAAGAGAAATGCAAACATATTTCCATGCAAAAAGCTGTACATGTATTTTTATAGGAGCATTATTGATAATGGCTAAAAAGTAGAAACAATCCAAATGTCCATCAATTGATGAATGGATTAAATAAAATGTTGTCTAGCCATACAATAGAATTTTATTCAACAATAAAAATGAATTAAGTACTGATACGTGGTACAAATGATTGAACTTTGAAAATATTTTGCTAAATGAAAGCAGTCAGTCAAAAAAGACTACATATCCATATTCCAAAAAAAAAAAAGACCACATATTGTATGATTCCATTTATATGAATAAGAAGTGACTGCTAAAATATATGGATTTTCTTTGGGGTATGATTAGGATGATTTAAAACTAATTGTGATGAAAGCTGAACAGGTCTGTACATATGCTAAAAACCACGGAACTGGATACTTTAATATAAGGGTAAATTACATGAAATGTGAATTTTATCTTAACAAAGCTGTCATTTTTAAAGTCTATAAATGGATGGTTTTAAAAAGTTAAATCGCTATAAATGAAATAAGTCAATTTTCTGCTCTAAAGCTGTACAAGTTTTCTTTGTAAACTAGGAGAACATTACTGGAGTTAACAACCTAAGTAAAAAGCCCTAAGTACCTAGAAAAGAGTAAGTAAGCAGCATACTTTAGAAAAAGCTCAGGATAAAAGCTCAGAGAAAAAAAATTTTTTTAATTGATTCTAAATGTAACTTTCACATGATATGGATTCAAAAAACTGAAGCCTTCAGAAAACAAAGAGAAAGTAATCCAGAAACCTTTGTTAAATGTCAAAGCAACCAATCACTATGAGTTGTTCTCTATGAAGGTACAGTCAAGTTGTTCTTCACCTTGGAGAAATATCAGTTAGTAAATATTTACTGAGCACAGTGGGCCTTAAGATGTGTAAAGGTTATCTCCCAGCCATTTGCAATTCCCCAAATTTGGAAGTAAAATAATGGCACCTAACTTTGCCTATATAATGAAATAAAGTAAACATAGCAGTGTTGTATATACTTGTTGGGAAGAAGAGCAGAAAGTCGTCACATATCCTAGGTAAAGTGCTCTTCTCCACTAGGTGAGTGACTCACTCCTACACACAAGGCTCCCTAGCATGTGAAATTCTAATTTTGTGCCTAAACAAAATTATAAAAATTACTAACTCCTGGGCCATCAACGTCTCAAAAACCTGAAACAAATAATACAAGAATGATATCTTTGTATACGAAGTATCAGGATAGGAAGAGTGACAGATACACATAAAAAACGACACCGTCTTCCTTTGCTCAACAAGTTTACAAACTAGTTGAGGAAACTGGACAGTCAAGTAATGGTGTTAAGTTGTCACTGAGTTTGACAATAATAAAAAAAAATAGTAACTATTGTTTGCCAGGCCCTATACTAAGCATATTACACAAACAGTAGCTGATTTAATTACTGACAAACCCATAGCAGAGGCCTTATCACCCCTAGAGTGCAAAGTATCTGACCAAAGGTCACACAGAGTCAGCAAGTGATGAGGACAGAATCTAAACTGTGTCACTCATCTTAAAATCCTCACTTTTAATCATTAAGCTATATTGCCTAATGACCTTTAAAAGTACATTGTAGGGGCTTCCCTGGTGGCGCAGTGGTTGAGAGTCCGCCTGCCGATGCAGGGGACGCGGGTTTGTGCCCCGGTTCGGGAGGATCCCGCATGCCGCGGAGCGGCTGGGCCCGTGAGCCATGGCCGCTGGGCCTGCGCGTCCGGGGCCTGTGCTCCGCAGCGGGAGAGGCCACAACAGTGAGAGGCCCTTGTACAGCAAAAAAAAAAAAAAAAAAGTACATTGTAAATACTGGGATTAGAAGGGGCACATTGTGAAGAGAGAGAGATAGGTACGAAAGAGTGAGTGATATGGAGGGGATATGGGAACATATGTATATGTATAACTGATTTAATTTGTTATAAAGCAAAAAATAAAAAATAAATAACTTAATAAATTTAAAAAAAAGAAAAAGAACTAGCTTCTGGGGTGGAAGTGGGGAGGTGGTGCTTTACAGTGTTCGCCAATTTCTGTGCTGTAAAAAAAAAAAAAAAAAAAAAAAGAGTGAGTGATATGGTCTTCACGATAAAAACATCACAAGCACACACTATAGAGGTAGTGGAATTCAGAAGAGTCAGATACTGGCAGTTATACCTCAAGTAAGTAAATAAAATGACTCTGAAAATATAGCAAGTCACTCATCTAATAAAAAAAAAGAGAGAGAAAGGAGACCAAGAGCAGTAGTTTGAGGATGGGGCCAACCATGTAGTCTGTATAAGAGATGGCTCATCAACAAGCTGTATCATCACAATAATGACCACTCCACTGTCTTTAATCTCTCATCCACAAGAAGCAGGGGGCTTCAGAGAGCTTCAAATATTTGAAAAAGTTCCCTTATCTGATTAGCATTAAAATTAGTTTTATTCTAACCACTAGCAAAAGAAATCTTTTACTTCCAAATCTTCCACTTCCAAAATATGTAACATTTTTTAGCCTTCCTAAAGAATGTAAATTTTGTTTAATTTTGCCTTTCCTTAATTAGCTAAGGTCATCACCATAAACATCAGGGTGATGTCCTGGGGAGTCAGTGAAGTTTAAAGTGTGGGACTGCCTGGCTCAACAAACAAATTGATACACTTGTTTGGACCCTTTGTCTGCTCCTCACAATTTTCACATCCTCCCAGGCTAAAAATTCTAAATTATTATAAATAAGTAAGCTTCAATTCTTTGTTTGATTAATTAATAATGCCTTATAACAAAATAGACATGCTAGGCCATCATTAAAAAAGTCTACAAATAAGGAATGCTGGAGAGGGTGTGGAGAAAAGGGAACCCTCCTACACTGTTGGTGGGAATGTAAGTTGGTGCAGCCACTATGGAAAATAGTTCAGAGGTTCCTCAGAAAACTAAAAATAGAATTACCATATGATCCAGCAATCCCACTCCCAGGCATATACCAGGACAAAACTATAATTCAAAAAGATGCATTTACCCCTGTGTTCATAGTAGCACTATTCACAACAGCCAAGACATGGAAATAACCTAAATGTCCATCAAAAGAGGAATGGATAAAGAAGATGTGGTACATATATACAAAGGAATATTACTCAGCCATAGAAAAGAGTGAAATATGCCATCTGCAGCAACGTGGATGCAACTAGAGATTATCATACTAAGTGAAGTAAGTCAGAAAGATATGATATCACTTATATGTGGAATCTCAAGTATGGCACAAATGAATCCATCTACAAAACAGAAACAGACTTACAGACACATCAGACTTGTGGTTGCCAAGGTGGACGAGTGGGAGGGAGAGGGATGGACTGGGAATTTGGGGTTGGTAGATGCAAACTATTACATTTAAAATGGTAAACAACAAGGTCCTACTGTATAGCACAGGGAACTATATCCAATCTCCTGGGATAAACCATGATGGAAAAGAATTTTTAAAAAAGAATGTATATATGTGTATAAAAGAGTCACTTTGCTGTACAGCAGAGACAGGCACAACACTGTAAATCAACTATACTTCGATAAAAAAAACCAAAAGAAAACAGACATTCTGTATGGAAAAGAGTGAGACACTGACTCTTATTAAAATAAAGATTAAGTATATCAAAGAACATCCCTAGTTAACAGTGTAGAACTAAATAACTTCAAGTCATTTGTTAGAGATCTTAAGAAACTGGAAATTTATCATACATTGACATTAATTCAAAACCTGTGTTTGTTTTAGCTATCTGTTCAATAATGAAGCACTAGCACAATATGCTTTCTTAATAGGAGTCATATTATTTTAAAGTATTAAGCGCAGATAACTATGAACAATAAAGTGATTAAAAAAAAAAAACCCACACAACAACACACTCCTGGAAAAAGCAGTTGCCAAGCTATCATACAATACCTGAATAAAACAGATAAAAAAAGAGACACAGTATTATTCAAATTCTTTAAAAGTCTTAAGCTATTAATTTTTTAGTTTTAATCTACAAAAATCAGACAACAGAACTTCTAAACTTGGGTAAAATTTATAGGCAAGACTGATTGAAGCTCGATGCACTAATGTAGATTATGGACTTCTTGTCAATTGAAAAAGACAAATTTATAATAGTCTCTATAGCAAAGATATCATGGAAAAACAACTCAGAAAATACTGAAGAATATCTTTTCAGCCATGGCTGAAAGGCAGGTTGCACATTAAAATACTAAGGAAAAAACTGAATCAATTAAAAACAAATTCAGAGTAAAATCAATTAAAAATAAATTCAAACTTCTCAACTATATTTCATTAAAGTACTTAAAAAGGAAATTGATAAATAGATACAAGATTGAAGGGGACTTTTATTCAATGTAGTATTGGGAGTCTTAGCAAGAGCAATTAGGCAAGAAAAAGAAATAGAAGACATCCAAATTGGAAAGGAAAAGTTAAACTGTCACTATTTGCAGATGACATGATATTATAAACAGAAAAAGACTCCACTAGAAGACTGTTAGAACTAACAAACAAATCCAGTACAGTTGCAGGACAAAATCGACATACAGAAATCTGTTGCATTTCTAAACAATGACAACAAATTATCAGAAAGAGAAATTAAGAAAACAATCTCATTTACAACTGCACCAAAAAGAATAAAATACCCAGGAACAAATTTAATCAAGGAGGTGAAAGACCTGTACACTGAAAACTATAAAACATTAATGAAAGAAACTGAGTAAGATACAAATAAATGGAAAGATACTTTGTGCTCAGAGAGTGGAAGAATTAATATTGTTAAATGTCCATATTACCCAAAGCAATCTACAGATTCAATGGAATCCCTATCAAAATTCCAATGGCATTTTTCACAGAAATAAAATAAAGTCCTAAAATTCGTATGGAACCAAATAAGACCCCATATAGCCAAAGCAATCTTAAGAAAGAAGAGCAAAGCTGGAGGCATCACACTCCCTAATTTCAAAGTAATCGAAACAGTATGGTATTGTCATAAAAACAGACACAGAGATCAATGGAACAGAATAGAGAGCCTAGAAATAAAACCAAGCATATATGGTCAATTAATTTATCACAAATTAATTTATGACAATTAATTATGCCAAAAATATACAATGGGGAAAGGACACTCTCTTCAATAAACGGTGTTGGGAAAACTGGATAGCCACATGCAAAAGAATGAAATTGGACCACTGTCTTACACCATATACAAAAATAACTTGAAATAGATTAAAGACTCGAAAGATCTGAAACCATAAAACTCCTAGTAGAAAACACAGACAATAAAGTAATATGACCTCAAAAGCAAAGGCAACAAAAGCAAAAACCTGCAAGTGGGACTACATCAAACTAGAAAGCTTCTGCACAGCAAAGGAAACCATCAACAAAATGAAAATCACATATCTGATAAGGGGTAAATATCCAAAATATATAAAGAACTCATGCCAACAAATACCATTTGCAAAAAATAATACCATTAAAAAATGGGCAAAGGATCTAAATCAACATTTTTTCAAAAGATATACAGAAGGCCAACATGAAAAGATGCTCAACTTCACTAGTCATCAGGGAAATGCAAATCAAAGCCACAATGAGATACCATCTCACACCTATTAACATAGCTATTATCAGAAGGACAAGAAATACCAAGTGATGGCAATGATGTGGAGAAAAGGGAACCCTTGTGCACTGTTGATAGGAATGTAAACTGGTGCAGTCACTATGGAAAACAACATGGAGGGTCCCTACAAAATTGAAAACAGAACTACCATATGATCCAGCAATTCCACTTCTGGTTATTTATCTGAAGAAAATGAAAAAACTCACTAAAAATAATGTGCACATCCTCGCATTTGCTGCGGCATGACATACAATAGCCAAAATACAGAAATCACCCAAGTGTCCATCGATGGGTAAGTGGATAAAGAAATTGTGAGGTGTGTGTGTGTGTGCGTGTGTGTATGTAAAATGGAATATCACTCAGCCGTTTAAAAAAAAAAGACAAGGGCTTCCCTGGTGGCGCAGTGGTTGAGAGTCCGCCTGCCGATGCAGGGGACACGGGTTCGTGCCCCGGTCCGGGAGGATCCCACATGCTGCGGAGCAGCTGGGCCCGTGAGCCATGGCCGCTGGGCCTGTGCGTCCGGAGCCTGTGCTCCGCAATGGGAGAGAGGCCGCGAAAGTGAGAAGCCCGCATACCACAAAAAAATAATAATAATTAAAAAAATAATAATAAAATAAAAAAAAAGACAAGAAAAGAAATCTTTCCATTTGCAACAACATGGATGGACCTTAAGGGCATACACCAAGTGAAATAAACATGACAGAAAAAGACAAATACCATATGATCTCATTTATATGTGAAATCTATTTTTTTTAAAAAAACAAGCTCACAGATAAAGAGAACAGAGGCAGGAGGGTGTGGGAGTGGAGGGTGGGTGAAATGGAAGAAGGAAGTCAAAAGGTACAAACTTCCAGTTATAAAATAAATGTCACAGGGATGTAATGCACAGCATGACAACGCTAGTTAATACTGTATTGTATATTTTAAAGTTCCTAAGAGAAAAAAATCTTAAAAGTTCTCATCACGAAAGAAAAGTTCTGTAACCATGTATGCTGATGAATGTTAACTAGATTTATTGTGATAATTTTACAATATATACAAATATCAAACCATTATATTGTACACCTGAAACTAGCACAATTTTGTATGTCAATTATACCTCAACTTAAAAAAGATAAATAAATGTCATGGGTATGTAATGTACAGCATGGTGACTATACTTAATACTGTAATGTATGTACATTTGAAAGCTGCTAAGAAAGTAAGTTTGAAAAGTTCTCGTCATAAGAAAAAAAACTGTAAAAATGTGTCATGGTGGATGTTAACTTATTGTGGTGGCCATTTCACAAGATATACAAATATGGAATCATGCTGTACAACTGAAACTGATATAACACTATACGTCCCTTGTATCTAAGTTTTTTAAAATTTGCTCTGATTAAAAAGAAAAAAGATTGGGATAATGCTATCACCCCAATAAACTCTACTACTTAATATTTAGTAATTTACTTTGTACCTAGTCTATTTAAACATATTCCCATTAAGTAGATCAGCCTTTAATTAGGCACATTTTATGGTTTAACTAGGGGTAAGTATGAGTAACCCAGTAAGAGGACAGTCATATAATTCACGTGTTAGAACTGTCCATAACAAATGAATATTTAACTGTCAAAGGTGACTTGGTAGAGAACCACCAAACCTAATCAACATACTGCATTTTTAAAATAAATAACGTTTTCCCCCTCTGAACAGCAGTTTAGAATTATAGCACATATGAACTATTACATCCCTATGAGATAGATTTCATAATTCCCATTTTACTGATGAAGACCAGAAGATTCAAAAACTGAGTAACTTGCCCAAGAATCCCAGTCAGTAAGAGGTAGGGCCAGAGCCTGAATGCAGGTCTGAGTTCCTGGACCTGCTGGACCTTGTACCTTAATCAGGTTACACGAATGCTCATATTATCAGCTCCCTTCAATGCCACCTTATTGGATACTATGAGGAGAGTTTATAATATTTTAGTTTTAAAAATCAGAAAGGCATGCAATTTAATCGTACAATCTGCATCAGTAAGTTTTACACCAGCTACACAGGTATTACAGAAGACAAAAATTGATTCATTGCAGGACTAAACCAAAGGTACTGATGTTAATTGCGCTTTGATTTTAAAGTTAAAAAAACATATTACCATGTTAGATTTTTCAGTTCTTTCTCCCTGTACTTACTCTTAAAAGGTGTTAAATATAAGATTCTTTTCACAATAAAAAAAATCGTTTTATTAAGAATAGTACCACTATTTCTGCCAGGTGATTATTTTATTAATTCTCCAGCAAAATCACCACCTGAGAACAAACTCATGGTGCTATGGGGAGGAAAAGAGAGGGAGAGAGGGAAGGAGGTAAAGAGAGGGGAAAGACTTCATTTCAGTATTTAAAATCTAGCCTAATTCACCATTTAATAATCTTTTCTAAAATGAGTAAGACTGAAATACAACTTCTAAGGGAAACATTTCTCTTCCCATGTTAAAATAACATGCCAACAGTTACCAAGGAAATATACTTTACTTTATGTACATTCATTTTCATAGATTCCAATTATGAAATGTGTTGCAATAAAATGGAGTGCATGAAAAACACTTAAGGTGAGCATCATTTTTACAAATTTCGCCAATATGCAAATCTCACCCCTTCTGTCTCCTTACTTCAACATAAGATGACCTCTAAAACATCAGCAGCAGCTCATTACGGCACCTCCATAATCCACCTACTTTTGAAGCTGAGGCTTGTTTCCCCTCGTTCTGTGCTCAGTGAATGGAGCACAGCTGTTGTTTTGCAAAGGCTAGAGGTTTTACAAACCTGCCAGCTCTTCATTCCCCCTCCAGTCACAGCTGCCAATATAATAAATTCTTTTCTCAATTCCATCTTTCCTGGGGTTAAAGGAGAGGGAATCAATTCCTGGGGATAAAAAGATCAAACTTTGAAACCAAAATCTACAATCCCAGGAATATGAGCTGCATAGCTCCAAATAGCAATAACAATTATAAAAATAGAATAACGGCTAATAATTATTGAAGCTGTACTATGTATCAGGCAATATGCCAGTGCTTAAAAGCATTATCTCACGTGATCCTCAAAATAACTTCCTGAAGTAGATACTATTATTATACTCATTTTGCAAATGGGGAAACTAAGTCTTAGAGCTAAGTACCCTATGCAAAATGACATAGCTCTTAGGTGACAAAGAATTGAAGTCAAAGGGCCTGAGAAATAAATTTAGGGCTTCAATGGCCAAGCTCCAAAGCTCTCAACCTCTAAAAGCCATAGGTCATTTTTAATATTTGAAAAATCTACATGAAACAACCAATTAAACCATTTAACTGTAAATGCCATACAAGGTAGCTAAAATTGTAGTTTGTTTTTTTTTCCTTTAGTTGAACTTAACATCAATTCAGTATGGATACCATATGCTGCTCTAATTACAGTCTTTGGTAAAAAAAAAATGGGGAGGCAAATCATTAATAATCAAAGGTTTTGAGGAAAAATATTTTTGTAATATGGGATTCAAAATGAGAAAACAATTTAAGAGATATGTTGTGTGAAAATCTGGGGAAACAATGGACTAAATGACCTCAACGATCTAAGATGTATCTAACAACGTCTGATTCTTTGCCTAACAACGCTTCTACCCCAGAAATATGTCTGCTCCACCCTTACTCCAGTCTCTTCCTCCCTCCAAATCTCACACTCATAACCCACCAGTTGCTTTTTATTACCATTGGCAGGCCTAGGAAACTTTGAGATTAGCTCTCAATCACTAGGATGAGCTGAATAAAGGCAGCTGAAGTTGACTCAACTTTTATTCTTTGCTATGAATCCTGGACAATTCTTTTTTTTTTTTTTTTTTTGCGGTACGCGGGCCTCTCCCGTTGCGGAGCACAGGCTCCGGACGCGCAGGCTCAGCGGCCATGGCTCATGGGCCCAGCCGCTCCGCGGCATGTGGGATCTTCCCGGACCGGGGCACGAACCCGTGTCCCCTGCATCGGCAGGCGGACTCTCAACCACTGCGCCACCAGGGAAGCCCTGGAAAATTCTTTAATTTACCTGATTTCCTCCAATTGTTTTCTGATTCTCCTCATCACTTGCTGACTGACTTACCCTCTGTCCAATTGCCTAGCTCTGCTTCTTCAACTACTGACCACCTCCTGGCAGCTGCTTAGGGTATGATCACTGGGTCTCTATCCTGGCCCCCATCTCTGGGATCTGGATCATACTGATGGACTAATAGTACCTAACTCCACCAGAGTTCACATGCTTGTGTCTCATAAGTGCTCTCTTTTCCCTTTTCTGCTTCCTTGCTAGTTCCACTTGAGCTGCTACAGGCCATATTCTACCATGACATTCTAAAATGACCGTAATATTATAGCTGATTTTGGTTGGCACACACTCCATAAAATGCTATGGGCAGCTTGTGAACAAAAATTTTAATATCTGTAATTTCCTGGTGGTCCAGTGGTTAGGACTCTGTGCTTTCACTGCCTAGGGCCTGGGTTATATCCCTGTTTGGGGAACTAAGATCCCGCAAGCCACGTGGTGCGGCAAAAAAAAAAAACTGTAATATGAATTGGAAGATTGGGATTGACAATATATACACTAATATGTATAAAACAGATAACTAATAAGAACCTGCTGTATAAAAAATAAATAAATTTAATTTAATTAAAAAAAATCATACCCAAGGTATAAAGTCATTATTTACTTTTGTACTTTTTTGGCTAGAGTTAACCAATGAAAGTCCTAAAGGATGTTATACAGCTGACTCACAACCGCCCCATCCCCAACTCTCTGAATGAAACTACTTATGATTCACTTCCTTGGAATCTTTAGAAGTTATTTTTATTTCCTATATAATGACATTATCAAATCGTCAATAACTATGAACTCTTTCTCATTCCCCATTTTACTTGCTCTTTTTTCACTCTTTTTTCACTCTTCAAGCTAACACTAGCCCCTGTGAGTTTTAAAATGCAACTAGTTTGAATATTCTCTTAGTAATTAGTGTAGTCCCAAATATTCATGGACTAAGACTTAATGTATTTGAAATAATACAAAATATTTCAATAAACATCTATTTTTAGGTACTGGGAATATAACAAGTGCGAAATAGGACAATGTTCCTGCTCTAACAGACTTTACGTTCTAAGTAGAGGAGACACAGAAAACAAGAACAGCAGCAGTGGTGAGTACTACTGCAGAGGACCGGAACAGGATGATCTAGGAGTGATTAGGTGACTATGTTAGATTGGGTGATCAATGAAGGGGGCTCCCTGAAATCTGAATGGCATTAAGAATCCAATATGGAGGGGAAAGTTGCTCATTTTGGAGTAGCGAACAATAAATACAAAGACCTTAAGACAGAAAGTAGGATGACGTGTTTATAGGAATAGAAAAAAGGCCAGTGTGGCTGAAGCTTAGGGGGCCAGGAGGAGAGTGACAGCAGATGAAGTTGGAAAGACAAGCAGGGGCCAGCTCACCCAGGGTTTTTAATCCAAGTGCAAGGAAAGCCATTGGAGGGGGTTTTAAGCTTTACAAAGTCCTATCATTTGTGTACTAAAATGGCCCCTCTGGTTGCTATGCAGGTTACAGACTATGGCAGGTGAAGAACAGAAATAGGAAGATCCATTAGAGGGCTTGCAGTAGTCCAGCTGAGAGAGGTGGTAGAGAGAGAAAGGTACAGAGATTCAGAAGGTTAGGAAGTAGAACTGAGAGAACTTGGAGAAGACAGAACAGGTGAGAAAAAAAGAAATCAAGGATAACTCCTACATTTTTCACTTGATGTACTGATTGGAGAGTAATGTAGTTTAGTGAGATGGGACAGGCTATGGAAATGTTGGTTTGGAGGGGAGCAAGTCAAGAGCAGAATTTTAGAGCTGGAAGAGATCTCATGGATCATTTAGTTCAACCACTTTATTCTAGAGAAGTAAAGTGACTCAAACTTGTTAATGTGACTTGCCAAAAATGGTAAAGTACCAGTACATTCTGGAAGAGCCACTGCCTCAGTCTACCAAGAGTTCTTAATCTGTTTGTGTCATAAGCCCCTTTAGTAGTCTAATCAAACTTGGAATCAAAATAATGTTTTCGTTCTTTAAAAAATTTCTTAAGTATGGGATTACCAAAAAAACAACTGTATTGAAATACAGTTATCAAAACAGTAAAAGAAAATGTGATTTGGTAACATTATATGTGCTTCTTTATCAACTCATTCAATAATAAGACCTCATAGCAGACCTAATAACTACCATAGTTTCAGAGTAACGACGTGTGGTGTAAGTAATATTTCAGGACACCTGCAATAATTTTAATGGGATATGAAAATATTTGTGATTTCTATTGACAAAAATTAAAAGTACTACAAATATTCCTGTCGTTTGTTTCCTACATTCATAGCTGAAGGATATGCTAACTTTCAGGAAAGGTGTAGTGGGGAAAAGTGCAATTTTTCACCTTCTAAGTTCATGGCCTCCTGAATTCTATCCAGGAACACCTAATTTGTAGACCCCAAATTAAGAGCCTTTGGTTAAATCCCTGATCATTTTCCCCCCAGATTAACATAATAGCCTTGGGACTGATCACCCTGCCTCCAGTATTTCCTCAAATCCATCCCTCATCCTTATGAAGGATCACAAAGGCCCATCGAACAATACTCCCCTGTTTAAAGTCCTTAGAAGGGTTCCTCATAGCCTATAGATAGTATGGCACTGACAGACATACACTCCAGGCTCTGCTTCTCTAATACAGTATTTCTACTTGATTTCCAGCATTGCACTGAACTTTCAAGACTCCCTGCCTGTGTTCTCTTCTCTCTTTTCTACTAGTATAAGACCCTACCAAAGTATCATCTTTCGAAGCATCTGAGTCCTTTCCCCCAAACAGAGCAATCTCTCCCTTTCCTATGAACTTCTTCAAAATCAATAAACGTTTTTGCCTGGCACATTATCCTGGGCTGTGGTTATCTGCAAATATTCTTTTTCCCATACATGACAGTATGCTTCTCCCAAATTCAGTGTTAAAAGGTGGTCTTGGGGCTTCCCGGGTGGCGCAGTGGTTGAGAGTCCGCCTGCCGATGCAGGGGACACAGGTTCGTGCCTCAGTCCGGGAAGATCCCACATGCCGCGGAGTGGCTGGGCCCGTGAGCCATGGCCGCTGGGCCTGCGCGTCCGGAGCCTGTGCTCCGCAACGGGAGAGGCCACAACAGTGAGAGGCCCGCATACCGCAAAAAAAAAAAAAAAAAAAAAAGGTGGTCTTGAATATTTGTGCTGGATTTTTACTAACCTAAAAATAATATCTCATATCCCCATTACAGTGTTCAGCTTATAAAGGGATTTCATACATCTTGTTTAATTCTCTTAATAATCCTATGAAGACAAGCAGTCTAAAGGATTACCTTAATAACCCTATAAAAACAAGTAGTCTAGCTCTTTGGTGGGGCTAATGGCGGACTCCAGGAGGGCTCACGCCAGTGAGTACTTCCCAGAACTTCTGCTGCCAGGGTCCTTGTCCCTGCAGTGAGCCACAGCCACCCCCCGCCTCTGCAGGAGACCCTCCAACACTAGCAGGAACAAAGACCTCCTGCCCCCTTCTTCAGACAGCAATGGAATCATACAGACTGAGAGTGAGGGGATGGAAAAAGATATTGCATGCAAATGGAAATCAAAAGAAAGCTGGAGTAGCAATTCTCTTATCAGAAAAAATAGACTTTAAAATAAAGACTATCACAAGAGACAAAGGACACTACATAATGATCAAGGGATCAATGCAAGAAGATATAGCAATTGTAAATATTTATGCACCCAACATAGGAGCACCTCAAGACATAAGGCAAATGCTAACAGCCATAAAAAGGGAATTCAACAGTAACACAATCATAGTAGGAGACTTTTAACACTCCACTTTCACCAATGGACAGATCACCCAAAATGAAAATAAATAAGGAAACACAAGCTTTAAATGATACATTAAACAAGATGGACTTAATTGATGTTTATAGGACATTCCATCCAAAAACAACAGAATACACTTTCTTCTCAAGTGCTCATGGAACATTCTCCATGACAGACCATATCTTGGGTCACAAATCAAGCCTTGGTAAATTTAAGAAAATTGAAATTGTATCAAGTATCTTTTCTGACCACAACACTAGCCAGGACATGGAAGCAACCTAAGTGTCCATCGACAGATGAATGGATAAAGAAGATGTGGCACATATATACAGTGGAATATTACTCAGCCATAAAAAGAAACAAAATTGAGTTATTTGTAGTGAGGTGGATGGACCTAGAGTCTGTCACACAGAGTGAAGTAGGTCAGAAAAATAAAAACAAATACCATATGCTAACACATATATATGGAATCTAAAAAAAAAAAAAAAAAGGTTCTGAAGAACCTAGGGGCAGGACAGGAATAAAGACACAGATGTAGAGAATGTAACTGAGGACACAGGGAGGGGGAAAGGTAAGCTGGGATGAAGTGAGAGAGTGGAATTGACATATATACCCTACCAAATGTAAAACAGATAGCTAGTGGGAAGCAGCTGCATAGCACAGGGAGATCAGCTTGGTGCTTTGTGACCACCTAGAGGGGTGGGATAGGGAGGGTGGGAGGGAGATGCAAGAGGGAGGGGATATGGGGATGTAAGTATACGCATAGCTGATTCACTTTGTTATAAAGCAGAAACTAACACACCATTGTAAAGCAATTATACTCCAATAAAGATGTTAAGAAAAACAACAACAACAAGCAGTCTGAAGTTTTACCTTTATTTTGCAGATGAGGAAACAGAAGTCCAGTGAGGTAAACTGACTTGCTCAGGTCTAATCATTTAACGAGCTAGAGCTGGGATCATAAAACCAGGCTCCTTGGTACAGTGCTTATCGGGAACTGAAGCCAATGTGCCAGGCCCAGGACAGGTGAATAAAAAGCATGAGAGTGCTGCCTTCAAGAAACTTTTCATCATAGTACCAATATGACCCTATTAGCAACAGTTTTTTTTTTTTAATATAATAGTACAAGGCCACTGCTGTACACCTGAAACTAACACAACATTCTTAATCAACTATGCTCCAATATAAAATAAAAATTAAAAGAATAGTACAAGTCCTATAATAAAATTAATCATAAAGCTAAACAGTCCTTAATGTTTAAAAATATAACCAGTTTTCTCTTTTTCTGTTAGAATTTTTAACTACATTATTCCTATTATTCTAGACTGGAGAAATGAAAGTTGCTTGTAAACACTAGTTAAATATTATACAATTAACTAGAGGTTATTATTCCATCTCTAGAAAGAGAAACTAAAGTGATAGCTTAATATTTTAAAAGACTTCAAGAATGTACCAGTTTAATATTGTCAAATAAGAACTAAGAATTCTTGACATTTATTATCCTGCTAATTCATATTTATTTTGATCAAGTTGATGAAATTTTTAATGCAATTTTCACGTATTACAACATGGCTAAGTATTTTGCTTATCAATAGTTCTCTCTTGTGAAATTTGAGACTTATAGAAAACTGGGTTTTTAAGAGGGTGCTGCATGAACAGTAAAGAACAAAATTCAACTCAATTAAGCAAATATTTATTATTATATGTAAGGTTGGTAACACACGATGAGATGTGTTAGACACAATTCCTGCTTTCAAGAAGCTTAAAACCTAGTAGGAAGGATAACAAGCATAAACATATCTATAATTTTTAAAATATGATATTTATGATGTTTTAAATGTTATGTTTTACATATCACACGCCTTAGATAAACCTTAACATAAGCAGCTGGAGCAAAAAAAGTTTTTCAAACATCCAAAATATCCTTATTTGGAATGAAAAATATATTGTATATACTACATATGATGAATATTACATAGTGGTGGAAATCTATGAACTACAGTCACAAGTAACAACAGGATAAGTCTCAAAAATAGGATGCAGTAAAAGAAGGGAAGGTGTTAGGGAAAGAGAGAAGGAAGAAAGACCACAGAGTATCTGGAAGGAGTTGTGAAAGAAAGATGAAGAGCTTCTTCGAGTGATTTTTAGCAAGGGGTACATGATTTCTTAGAACAAGGAAAAAAAATTTTTTTTTAAAAAAAAGGAGGGTGGGGGCTTCCCTGGTGGCACAGTGGTTGGGAGTCCGCCTGCCGGTGTGGGGAACACGGGTTCGTGCCCCGGTCTGGGAGGATCCCACATGCCGCGGAGTGGCTGGGCCCGTGAGCCATGGCCGCTGGGCCTGCGCGTCCGGAGCCTGTGCTCCGCAACGGGAGAGGCCACAGCAGTGAGAGGCCCGCATATCACAAAAAAAAAAAAAAAAAAAAGGAGGGTGGTAAATTATATAAAGGAATTTCAAGGTAAGGTAAGGAGTGGTAAGGAGAAAGAATTAAGAATTAAGATTGACAAGTATTCCACTGAAGTCCTTCCAGGGTTAGGGTGGATGGGATTGGAGCTTGATCAGAGCAGAAGTTCACAAACTTGAGAGCCCGAAAGCATGGCTCTAATTATTTAACCATATAGTTAATTTTATACCTAATTATGTTGAGCTTGTTTAAAAAGATCCCTAGGCCATACCCAGAAATTCTGATTTAGTTGGTCTGGAATAGAAACTGGAATCTATTCTTTTAAGAACCATCATAGGTTTTGAACACAGGTTGCACAAACAATTCTGAGATATATAGATTGGAGTCACTTTTGAAAACGTAACAGAAAGAGGATGAAAATAAACCTTTTAAACACATACTTGATGGGCCCATACTCACACAGACTGAACTAAAAGGTCTGGGATAAATTCTTAGAAGAGGGACTTAATCAAAGGCCTGTCACCTACAAATATGTAAATATAACATACATATAAACATGTACTATTTCTCCCAAAATAATTTCAGTAGGGACTTAGGAGTACCACACACTCTCATCAACAGTTAAGCAATAATACTCTTATCTGACACTTTGGCAATAAGAAAGAAAATTTTTATCTGGATTTTCCTAATAATCAGGGAAACTGAAAACATTTTCTTAGTATGACATGGAAAATTTGATTAACATCTGAATGTCCACAGCCCTCCTCCTTCCACTTCCTTCTTTCTTAAAAAGGAATGACTTGCTGATACTAAGTTGACCAACATAATAAAGGCAACAAGTAAGAAATGTTGGGGGGAAGTGATCTTGTTAGCTGGGATCTGAGGAAAAAGCTTTAGAGTGTGTGTGACCTGTAAGAAGCCCCAGGGCAGTAAGAGAAATGGGGAGGAGAAAAGACCTTGCAAGAATAATCTGGTTTATGAATTAAATTCCCTTTAATGCCCTTTGAAGAAAAAATGGAACTCCTTTTTAATAACTTTTGGGGTTGAACTATGCTTCTTGAACAAGACCCAGTTCTGAACTTGGACCAAGTATATTCGTAAATCAGTTAGGATTACAGTTTGTCCTGGCCATTTGCACCACTTTTATAAATTATGTGTTGATATTTGTGCATTTTTTTCTACCAAGATTTTTTTTTCATTAATAAGCTTCATTTTCTAGAGCAGTTTTCGGTTCACAAAAATTGAGGGGAAAGGACAAAGAGTTCCCATATACCTTCTGTCCCCACATACATAACAACCTTCCCACTATTTAACATCCCCACCGGAGCGTTACATTTGTTAGAACTGATGAACCTACACTGACGTATCATTATCACCCAAAGTCCACAGATTACATTAGAATCCACTCTACTGTATATTGAATAGATTTGGACAAAAGTACAACGACATATTTATACCACTGTAACAACATACAGCATAGTTTCACTGCCCTAAAAATCCTCTGTCCTCTGCCTATTCATCTTCAAAGCTTTTAATTTTAATGAAGTCCAGCTTATCAATTATTTATTTCATGGATAATGCCTTTGGTGTTATACCTAAAAAAATCATTGCCATAGTCAAGGCCACTTAAGTTTTCCCCTATGTTATCTTCTAGAAGTTTCAGAGTTTTGCATTTTACATTTAGGTCTATGATACACTTTTAGTTAATTTTTATGGAAGGCCATAAGGTCTATGTCTAGATTCATCTTTGCATGTGGATGTCCAGTTGTACCAGCACTATTCGTTGACAAGAATATCTCTGCTCCAATGTATTCCCTTTGCTTCTTTGTGTCAAAGTTCAGTTGACTATATTTATATGCTTTTATTTCTGGGCTCTATTCTATTCCACTAATGTACTTGTCTATTCTTTCACCAATACCATACTGTCTTGATTAATGTAGCTTTATAGCAAGTCTTGAAGTCGGGTAGTGTCAGTTCTGACTTTATTTTTCTTCAATACTGAGTTGACTACTGAGTCTTTCGCCTCAGCATACAAACTTTAGAATCAGTTTGTCAATATCTACAAAATTACCTGCTGGAATTTTGATTTGGATTGCACTGAACCTACAGATCAAGTTGGGAAGAACTGACATCTTGACAGTATTGAGTCTTCCTAACCATAAACGTGGAATATCTCTCCACTTAGTCTTTGATTTCGTTCAGAGTTTTGTTTTTGTTTTTGTTTTTTTGCCACCCTGTGTGGCTTGCAGGATCTTAGTTCCCTGACCAGGGATCGAACCCGGGCCCCCAGCAGTGTAAGTGCAGAGTCCTAACCACTGGACTGCCAGGGAATTAATCAGAGTTGTATCGTTTTCCTCAAATACATCTTAATTTTGTTCGGTTTATACCTAAGTTTTTCATCTCGGGGGACACTAAAGTAAATGATATTGTGCTTTCAATTTCAAATTCTACTTGTTCACAGATAGCATATAGGAAAGCAATTAACTTTTGTATATTAACCTTGTATCCTGCAACTTTGCTATAATCACTTATAATCCAAGAATATTTCTGTCAATTACTTCTGATGTTTTACACAGACAATAATGTAGAAATAACACTGCAAAGACAGTTTTATTTCTTCCCATTCAGTATATTTTTTTCCCTTTTCTTATCTTATTGCATTAAGTTGGACTTCCAGTATGATGCTGAAAAGCAATGGTGAGAAGGGACATTCCTTTTTTATCCTTTCTTAGAATTTCTACCTCTCTGCTTACGCTGTCCATCTATGCTTGCATGTTGCCTAGTTTCCCCATTAAAACCCTTAGTATATTAATCATAGTTCTTCTTTAAATTCCTGGTCTGATAATTCCAACATTCCTTCCACATCTGACTCTGGTTCTGATGACTGCTCAGTCGCTTCAAACGGATTTTTTGCCTTTTAGATGCCTTGTAATTTTTTGTTGAAAGGCAGACATGAAGCACTGGGTAAAATGAACTGTGGTTAAGTAGTGGTATGGTGGGGAAGGGGGAGCATTCTATAGCATTCTATAGTCCTATGATTAGGTCTCAGTCTTCCAGTGACCCTAAACCTCTGGACTGTAAACTTCACCAATGCTTCTCAGTCCCCACCTCCCTTAGATGGGACAGGATGGCTGGAGGGGGCAGGAGTTATGTATTTCCCTTCCCCTACGTGTATGGCTAGAGGGGCTCAAATTGGGTTTTTCCCTTCCCCCAGTGGAAGGCTAGAGCTGGCTGGTGTGGGTTATTTCCCTTCTGCCAGTTAGGTTAGGCTCTGGTGAAATAGTTTCTCCCGAAGGCATACTTTGTTGAGAAGAGCAGAATGCACTGGTATATTTCAAAATGGTTTCTTTTTCGTTCCCCTGCTTCCAGCAGCGGGAATTTTTCTTCAATACTAACTGTGAAGATCGGGTAGAGCTCCTATGGCTGGATTCTCTTGCAGTTTTTAACTCTCGGAGTTGTCCACACTGAGCCTCCAGATTCAATTACAGTTTAGGTTTTCCTACCCTGGCACTGGTTCTTGCAGAGGTTTCCACTCCAGTGAGTTGTGATTCTCCATATCTGCCTGTTTCTCTAATTTGGGAGACAGCAGTTTAGCCTATGACCTATGACCTTACTTCTCTGAAGCATCTAAGAAGTGTTGATTTTTTAGTTTGTTCAGCTTTTTACTTGTTAGAGTGGCAACTCCTAAGCTGCTTCTTACATGCCAGACTGGAAATCAGAGATTCTGAGTTTTGAGACACATTTTTAATTAATGCTTTTTCTTTTCTTTTCTTTTTTTTTTTTTTTTGCGGTACGCGGGCCTCTCACTGTTGTGGCCTCTCCCGTTGCGGAGCACAGGCTCCGGACGCGCAGGCTCAGTGGCCATGGCTCATGGGCCCAGCTGCTCCGCGGCATGTGGGATCTTCCCGGACTGGGGCACGAACCCGTGTGCCCTGCATCGGCAGGCGGACTCTCAACCACTGCGCCACCAGGGAAGCCCGAATTAATGCTTTTTTTTATGAGTGCTTTGTATATTAAAAATATTAACCTTTGTTGGGTTTTATGAATGTTTTTCCCCAATTTGTCATTTGTCTTGAAATCTTATTTATATTGTTTTCTTATTTTTTATTTATTTTTATTTTTTATTTTTTTTTGCGGTACGCGGGCCTCTCACCGCCGCGGCCTCTCCCGTCGCGGAGCACAGGCTCCGGACGCGCAGGCCCATCGGCCATGGCTCACGGAGCCACCCGCTCCACAGCAAGCGGGATCCTCCCGGACCGGTGCGTGAACCCCCATCCCCTGCATCGGCAGGCGGACTCCCAACCACTGCGCCACCAGGGAAGCCCTATATTGTTTTTTGAAGGCATAGGGGTTTTAAATTCTTATGCAATCAAGTCTATGAAATTTGCCTTTTTGGTTTCTGATTTATGGCATGCTTTGAGAGGCCTTTCCATTATTATCATGATTTTATTACCTTCACATGTTTTCTTTTTATACTTTCATGGTACTTTTAGTTTTTACATTTACAGTTCTTATCCATGCAGAACTACTTTTTCTTCAGATTTTATTATATGGCTAGCTGGCTGTCATAAAATCATTTACTAAATAAATCCATCATGTCCCAACTGATGTAATATTCTACCTTTATCTTAGACTAAATACCTATATACAATTGAGTCTCTTTCTAGACCTTACTCTTGGCCAAAAAACAAAACAAAACCTGGCAACAGAGATACGCCTCTAAAGGAACTGGATAGCTGGAGACAGGTGATAAAAGACTAACAGACTAACTTTTCATTGTTCACCCTTTTGAATCTTATTCCGGGTGCTTTCAACTACCACTCAAAAACATCAACAAAAATTGTTTAAAGTTCTGCTTACTAGACATAACAGAATTATCAAATATTTCAGCTCTCTGTAAATGACATCATAACAACCCCCATATGCACCTGAACAATACCCGAAATCATAGATCTACCTTGATTTCAAAACTGGGAACTATGATTTAAATGAGTAGTAAAAGTGCCTCAAATATGTCTAAATCCTTAATCATTGTAAGCAAAGCTGCTACCTCAAATGTATAAGAACCTCAGATATGTGTTCCCTAGATCCAGCCATCACAGACATATTTTGCTTTCTTCATGGAATGTTAGCTAGTAACTATCAAATACTTAATTCACAATCTAATCTTTCACCTAGGGGCAGGACAGGAATAAAGACCCAGACGTAGAGAATGGACTTGAGGACACGGGGAGGGGGAAGGGTAGGCTGGGACAAAGTGAGAGAGTGGCATGGACTTACATATACTACTAAATGTAAAATGGATAGCTAGTGGGAAGCAGCCATATAGCACAGGGAGATCAGCTCAGTGCTCTGTGACCACCTAGAGGGGTGGGATAGGGAGGTGGGGGGAAGACACAAGAGGGAGGAGATATGGGGATATATGTATATGTATATGTATAGCTGATTCACTTTGCTATAAAGCAGAAACTGACACACCATTGTAAAGCAATTATACTCCAATAAAGATGTTAAAAAAAAGAATCTAATCTTTCTATTCTAATGCAATCCAATTACTTTATTTTCAATATTATTTCTTTATAATTTGATTTCAATGTCATCTGCCAAATTTGACCTCTGTTGTAACCATAATACCATAAAGCAAACTGGCTAAGACAAAAAACATTCATCTGGCAGCAGATGGAAAAACAACAGGTTTTGTCTTTTAAGTCATTCTCTTTAAGATCCTCTCCCTCACACTATTTTCTAAACAACTATGAAAGGTAGACTCATTTAGTCATTTTAGCCTTACTGTAAATAAAAATATTTTCAAGCACTTGAAAATACTCCTCCAACAGAAACGTGAAGGTGACCTAGTATTTAGTTTCAATAGCATACTCATTAATTATATAGATTAGATACTATCTCTGTACCCTGTAATTCTCTATCTGCTCTCCTAGATACTTTCCCACTCTCTTTTTTTTCCTAATAAATAAACTCCTTTAACATGTAGAAGACACATAATCCACATATCTCCCAGGAATTTTAAGTGAAAATGCAGAAGAGAAACCAATTCTTTTTAATAGTCTAATTAGCCTTAGTTTTTAAAACCCCTTGCATTTGATCATCATAACATTATCATCCCCATTTAACAGGAAACAGATCGACCTGCCGCACATCACATTACTGGCAATTAAAATAGGTCTCCTGATGTCCTTTGCCCTAAATGTGCTGCATCCCGCCATGATTAAACTCAATACCCAAAGAAAACTCTTTGTAGAATACAATGACGGAAGTGCTCAAATGAATACTAGTAATATATGTTTTTTAAAAATCAATTAAGTTTAGTATTTAAATAAACAATTTTCCATCTTGTAAACAAGAAATGATCTCAAGTATGCCAAAAGAGACCACACTTTAAAAGGCAGCAGGTAATGTATTTCCTTTTCTCCCACTGTCTCCAGAGCCTTGTCTTACACCATGAAGCACTTACCTAATGGCCACCTACTACTAAATCTCAACTATACACCCACTACTAAAATCTGGGTACTTCCCATGTGAGACTTCTCCTCAAATGAAATTACTCTTTGTTTAGGCTAAGAGTTCTCAACTGTATCAGGCTTGATGTCCCCCTTTCATAAAATATTTTCCATCTTCTGCTTTATCACCCTGAAATGAAATTAAAAACAATCTCCCTACAGACTTCAAACAAACGCACGAATCCTAAATAAAATATGAATGGAAAAGCGAAATGAAAATCATTTAAAATAAGATAATATGTATTTCAATATATTAATCTTGAAACAAAACTGAACTAGAAGACATACAAGAGTAATTAGTAGCTAACCATGACAGCTATGAACGCAAAGTAGTTTGTGATTCAATTTTCCAAACTGTAAACAACTCTTGTTGTGAACGAATCAAATCTTTCTTTCGCACAACAGTTGCATGGAAACAGACACTGGAAAATTCAGTCTCAGTTAAAACCATGGTTTATATGTAAAATGGAGGTTCCAGGTTCATATAATTACACGTATTACACAAATGTCAGGCAGGATATTCCTAAACCTTGCAGGACATGGGAACATTCTTTGTCCAGGACAGCCCATGCATTTACAAAGAGTATATATATATATATATGTGTATATATATATATATATATATATATGTGTGTATATATATATATATATATATATATATATATACATATATATATATAGCATCCCTGGCCCCCACCCATCAAATGCTAGTGGTTAGCCCCAAACACTCCAACAACCCCCCAAAAATGCCTCCCAACTTCCCCCTAGAGGGAACCCCCATCTGGACCCACTGCCTTAAACACAATTCAACTATCACAGTATAATGTAAAGAGCACTTGGGAAGCGTGGATTAGAGTTCCAATACTATCACCTATTTATTTGGCCATTCAGTGAGCTCTCTAAACCTCAGTTTCCAGTGTACAAAACGGGAATAAACACTACCTAGGCTCTGAGTTGTAAAAGGTTGACTCCACAAATTGTCTGTAGCACAGGGTAGGTGGTTTCCAACACACGGCATATTGAGATGTTAAGAAGTGGGCTGTTGCAGATTGAGAGCAGCAAAAAGTGACATGAATGTGGAGGAGGTTGAAGATATAACAAGCATACAGGATGAAATTTAACACACAGCAGCCTACAGACATTTCAGAGAGCAGTCAGCAGTCCTATATATCTCAACAACCGCTGAAAGCACTAGTGTATTACGATGCAGTGAAATAATATTCAGAATGATGACCCCTCCAAAATAAGAAGGCAAGAAAAACATCTTTAAGAGACTTCCACTGTTCAAGGCTGAAATTTCATAGTTTTCATACTTAAGAGAGTGACTGTACTAAAAAACATTATTTGAACTTTTACTGGGCAATTTCCCTATTCTAGACACTAGGAAAACACAAATAACTAATATACCATACCTATCCTTAAACATTTTACCATCCAGTAGATTAGGCATAGGTAAAACATAACCATTATATAAAGCAGAATGACACAGGTATTAAATAGATATTCAAGTAATAAATTATGGGGGCCTAGAGAAAATTATGAATAACTATGAAAATCAAGGACATCTTCATGGCAGAGCACACTGCAAAAGACTCTGACAGGTAAGAGAATGGGACGCAAATCATTAAAGAAAAAATGAAGTCCAGGCATAGGCACTGAGGGTGAAAATACAGCTTGGTTCAGAGAAAAATGGTAGGGAAAGGGTACTTTAGAGGCTGGGAGGGCGGTAAAAATTAAGGCTGTAAAAAACATTTCAGGACCTGTTCATGGAGAAATCTGAGTGCCATTCAAGTAACTTTGAGTTTTACTGAGCAAGAGAATTTTCCAGAAAACTGGTGCCTATGTGGCACACGTGATCCCCAAATAATGTTGAATAATGGCCAAAAATAAGATTCCGAACAAATGCAAATTTTCATTAGTGAGATCCCTGAAATTAAAATATACTTTTTAAATATGGGTAAATAAGCAAAAAGAACTTAACCCAAGAGTAGAAAGCAGTTTCTGATTTCATTCCTTAAATAATGAAAATATTATTAAATGTATTGAATCTGGGACCTTAAAAGAATTCAAGACAATCTTATATTTGCTTTTGAGTTTCTCCCAAGCAAGTGGTAGAAACATGTATTTTCTAAACATGTATTTAGCATGCTTTATATCACCCCTGGAAGGCAGGAGGTAAGCTGTAGTATTATCAGCCTCTTTTTACTATGGGGAAACTGAGGAACAAAAAGAATAAATTACAGTATGGTCACAAAATAAGCTGTTATATTTCCTGGGGCTTTCAACTTTCAATTAAAGGCTTGAAGCGCCCATTTCATCCTTTATTCTTCGTACCATCTGAATACTAGAATTATCTTTTATTATTGTCTTAACAGAAAAAAAAAAGATGAGAATTAAATTTAAGATCACTTTCTCGACTAGGTACTGCCACCAAAAAAATTAGAGTTTAAATTCTGTCTCCTGAAATTATGATACCTGAAAGAGCTGTAAGGTGTAAGCAGTAATCCAACATCCCCAAAAATAGACAGCTGTAAATAGCATGACAGGTCAGGAATCCTAGGCCCAACTTTTACTTTGAATATCTAGCAGGTCAGAGGTGTCTTTGTAAAATAGGCTTTGCCGATGTTGTGATGGAAAGTTGCCTTAAGAGGCCCAGAACAGTGGTATCTATACACCCACTACTGCAAACTTGAAATCCAATGCTTTCCTCCTTCTGCCCCTCCCTGCACTGCACCACGCACCAGAAGACTCCTGGTACACACAGGCCTGTGCAAAGATCCTCCCGACGTTTGCCTTAAAATGCGGTACTTTGAGGACGTCCAGGGCCTCAGTGAGAACACCGGATGTGGCTAAACACATCTCAAAATCTCTCCTCTCCAGAATCTAGGGCCTGGTCTAGAGGATTCTATCGGACACAGAGTTCCTGCTACTATTTTGCTTTTCACACAGGCACTGACAACCCCTATCCACACGTCCCCTTCCTCAGCCTCAGCCTCCGCCTCCCTCCCCCCACGCTCCCCCCCCCCACGCCAGGTGGACTTCCCAGGGACAGAAGGGGCAGGAAGAGGGAAGTGAGAGCCCAGATATCCGAGCCACCACGCCATCCGGCGCGGGCCGGGGTCCCGCTAGCCCAGCCCCCGGAGCCCGGCAACCCAGACCTGGCCTCGGCCAACGCGCCGCCGCCGCCGCCGCCTATCAGCGGAGCGCAGGGGCGGGGCTGGCTGGCTCGGCGGCGGCTCCGCCGGCGGGCGGGGACGGGCGGGGACGGGCGGGGGACCGACCGCAGCGCAGCTCGGGCAGCCGCGCGCAGACACGGGGCCCAGCTCCCGAGGGCGCCAGCGCGGCCCCGGGGAGCGCGAGGAGCCGGCGAGCGCGCGGCCTGCGGTTGGCGGCCTGGTCCGCCACGCTCAGCGCCCACCCGCCCCCGAGGTGGGGTGCAAGCCCCCGGGAAGATGGTGTCCTGGATCATCTCCAGAGCCGTGGTGTAAGTGCCGCTCACGGCGCCCCCAAACCCCCCACGCGAGACCCGGGGGAAGGGTCGGGGGGGCTAGGAGCCAGGAGGAGAAGGCAAGGCCGGGGCCTGGGCGGGGTGGGCTGGCCCGGCCTCGGGCCTGCCCGGGGTCTGGGAGCCCTCGGCCTCCTCACCCTAGTCCACGTCGCTGCGGGGCTCCCTGCGTCGGCCGAGGGCCCGGCGGCTGCGGCTGCGGCGCGGCCGGGCTGCGTGCGGCTCGTCTGCCCTGCTCCCCAGCGCTGGGTGGGCAGGCGCGCAGGGCAGGCGGCGCGCGCTCCCCGCTCCCGCTCCCCGCGCTGCGCGGCACCGCCCTGCGGGCCCGGGAGCGGCGCGCCTGGCGGCGGCGCCCTGCGCAAGCTCCTCAGAAACTGAGCGCGGGAGGTTCCGCGATCCTCCTGAGGATGCCGTGGCAGCGCCGAGCCTTTGTATCGTGCGTTGCGGGTCTCCCAGGGTGGCTGATCACGTGTGGTAGGAGGAGAGATTTGTCTAAAAATCCGAGACCGCTCCCAGCTCAGATCCTTGGGAAGGGTCTCAGGTGCCTCGAGGTTTACAGCTTATCGAGAAAGGAGCTCATTATTGAATGGTGACACTCGCCTGTTCGTCCAGATCCCAGAATTTGGCCCTATCTTAGTGGAAATATTTGCAAAGGGATTGAGAGGCTGCAGGTGCCTGTTGCCTTTGTTCAAATTATCGGTTCATTGTGTTTTTACCAACAAATGCTACAGGCCCATAAGAAAAAAATTAGTTGAGTTGTGGTGTTTACTCTGTAAAGGTATTTGTTGGGCTTCAGTTTAATTTCCTCCCATCCTCCCTGACTTAACCCCCTCCTCGAAAACAAAAGTCACGAAGTAAACAATGACGTAGTTACAGCCAGGGGCCCGTGGATTCATTAATCATGATCTCTGTAGGAGTAGTATTATCTCTGTACCTTTATGAAATGTTTTTATGAGGTGGTAGGCTTCTCTGATTAGCTTTATAATGTGGGAAAAGTAACATTACCAGATTTTTAATTTATTTCTCAATGGGGAAAAGGAGCTAATTTTTGTTAGGTTTTTTTGTTTGTTTGTGTTTTTTGGAGAGTGAATTAATCGCTTGGTAGCCCTGTTTAACGTGATTTACAGTAGTATTCAAAATGTGTTATTTGATTGTCTTAATCAGTTTTTTCTTCCTCGGTATAGTTTTTAGCTTTAAAGCTTCAGAGTGTCCCGTGTTCATCTGTACAAAACTAAAACTCAAGAAATGAAAGCATAGCAAAGATGTCTTAAGATATTTTTTTTTTTAGCCTTTTGCGGCCTTCTTTGAGTCTACATTTTCATCACACAGACATACCTTTCCCGACCTAGAAGATGTCTATCAATTGTTGTGTCAGCACCTAGGAAATCAAGTATCCCATTAAGACTTTTTTTTTTTTTAATTCTCTGGGTTCCTTTAACCAGTTCTTTAGCTGACAGAAAATTGTGAAGCACTTTTAGTTTTCATTACTGAAAATCAGATTTTTGTTTTTGATCATTAACTATGAGTATGAGTGTCTTTTCTAGGTGCTATCTAGAACACAAAGGTTATTAACACATAACTGATCTTAATGGAACTGCCAGTTGGAATACACCGATACCTGCAGTACAGGTCAAGTCTTCTCAGAGTTACACCCAGAGCTGTAGAGTTCAGACAAGGAAGGGAATATATCTGGTTGGAGAATCAGAAAAGGCAAGGGAGATTACATTTGAGATGGGCCTTAAAGGACAGACCGAAATTCGACAGCCAGAGATGAAAATGGAGAGGATTCCAGATAAAGGGATCACTGTGAGCCAAAGAACAGAGGAGGGAAAGCCCAGATTAGTTACCTAGGACTTAAGAGACTGAGGAGAGAGCAAGCTGGAAAGGTAGGCTGGGGCCTGTTTTCAAGGAATTTCATGAAGAACTGATAGCCATTATTAGGCAGTAATGGCCTTGCTTTAGAAGATTCTCTCCTTGTGTGAGATGGTTGTGAATGGAGAGACTCTGAAAATGGGGAGACCACTTAAGGGGTTCCCTAACTGGAGAGAGAGGATTAAAGCCCGCAGTACTAGAACCTACAGAATTGAAAGTGTGAGGCAAAGGAAAGGGAGCCGAATAGGGAGAAAAGGTCATGGGAATGTATTTATCAGGTGTCTGGAAATGTATTTCATGAGCCCTTGAACAATTAGCATATTAAAAAAGTACACTTGGGGCTTCCCTGGTGGTGCAGTGGTTGAGGGTCTGCCTGCCGATGCAGGGGACACGGGTTCATGCCCCGGTCCGGGAAGATCCCACATGCTGCGGAGCGGCTGGGCCCGTGAGCCATGGCCGCTGAGCCTGCGCGTCCGGAGCCTGTGCTCTGCAACGGGAGAGGCCACAACAGTGAGAGGCCCCCGTACCGCAAAAAAAAAAAAAAAGCACACTTGTCAGGGAATATAAGCATCATGATATTTTGCCCCTACTCTCTAAGCACTGAATGTTTTCTGCTCCCTTGATCGCACATAACAGCACAAAGGATCGACCCCCAGGGTTTACACAAACTTGGAAACCCTTTTCACACCAGCAGATAGATTTACTACATTCTTTCTCATCTACTGGAACAGCCAGCTAGTCCTGAGCCTGAAGAAAGATCAGACAGTTCTCTCAACATGAACCTCTGGTGGCATGTGCAAGGAACATAAGGACCCTCTTTAACCAGAGCTCCCTGTGTGCGTGAGCACTTTCTCCCCAAGCCCTGTGGCAGACCATTTCTGGGAAGAGCAGTGACTTGGTTATCAGACCTGGATGGCAGTTAATAGCTGCATGGTCCTGGGCAACATACTAAACCTGAGCTTCATTGTTCTTGTCTTAAAATGGTTATAATATTTACCTCCTTAAAACTGTTGTGAAGATTAAATTAGTTTAACTAAAACACACCAAATGTGGTGCTTGGCATTTGTTGTGCACTTAAAACGTAATATGTACATAGATTTTTTTTTTTAACAAGGGAGAGGAGTAAGATGGTATAGCAAGAAGTATCATTGGACTATGATTCTCATTATTGTTATCATTGGGAACCTGGAATTTAGAAGTAGCTTTGGTTGTATTAACCAGCTGAATGACCTTGAGTCAACCTGTCACTGATAGTAGACCTCCGTTTCTTACTCTGTAGAGGTAGAGGGATCTGGTAATCTCCAAAATCTTTTTCTTTTTAATATTTTTTTGACGTGGACAATTTTTAAAGTTTTTATTGAATTTGTTACAGTATTGCTTATGTTTTATGTTTTGGTTTTTTGGCTGCGATCGAACCCACATCTCTGCATCAGAAGGCCAAGTCTTAACCACTGGACTGCCAGTGAAGACCCTCCAAACTCTTTTGTACAACTGTAGCATTCTGTGATGCTATTAGAGGATTTTCTTTTTTTTTCCAGTCTCTTTAAAATCAACTTACCTTAATTTTACAGGCAAAATGGAAAGGTTAGTTAGCAATTATTAGGGGATAGTAATCTGAGACTACCAAATGATATTATATGTGATACAATATGTGATACCCATAACCTTACATTTTAAAACATGATTCTTAGAGGTTGAGGGAAACCCCATTTTTCTACCTTTTCTTAATTTGTGTATACAGCATAGATCGTGGTAAAGATCAGGACTAAAGACTGATTGACTGAATTCAAATATCAGCTCTGCCATTTAGTATTGGCTATAGCCTACCCCATAAGATTAAATGTGCTCGCATACAATAATGTCCATTCTCCATCATCAGGTAGATGGTAAGTATTCAGTAACTGTTAGTAGTTGTTACTAGAACAAGGAGGAACGTATTTTGCTATAGTCCTGGCATACTGAATGTTTAAACTATTTTCAATTTACATTTTTCTTTCTGTCTCTTTGTGTAGGTGACATACTTGTAATTAAGAGTATAGTAAAATATTTTTTACACTGCCATTAATTGTTATATGGTAAGCATTTTCTATGTTGCTCTGAAATCTTATACCCTCTATTTGATCAGGCCAGTATTCATAATTTTCATAGCCATTCTTCTATTTTTTAATTTTCCTTTTAGATCATTTATAATATCTCATTATCATAGGTAATGCTACAATGTAATTATAGTGCTGCAATGGACATTATTTATATATACTTTTTAGTATTTCCTTAGGATAATATCCAAGGAGTATTTCTGAGTCAAAGGCTATAAATATTTTTGTGACCATTGATACCAGTTTCCAAATTGCTGTCCAGAAGGATATTAGTATTTTTCACTGCCACCAACAATGTATGAGTACTGTCTTTATGACAGTGGAGCCAGACTAGGAGGCTTTAATTTTTTTTATACTTTCCTAATGAATATAACAGATCTCACTGTTTTCTTTTGCATTTTGTTTCTTATTTGCAAGGTTTAATATTTGTTCTAATATTTATTAATTATATCACATATTGTGCAAATAATCTTGATGCACTTTATCCATTTATCTCTTGGTTAGCTGATAATTTACTTGTTTGTCTGAGCTCCTTACATAATAAAGAAATAAACCTTAAATCCTATTTGATGCAAGTATGTTTCTCAATCTAACTGTACTTCTCTTTAGATATTTTACTTTTACTTATATAGAGAGTTTATAGTTTAAATGCAGTTCACAGTTCAACTTGTTCATTTTTTACTTTGTGATTTCTTTTTCACTTCTAAAGTATTTACTCCAGATATTTGATTAGCACTACTTTCTCATATAGAATTAGATAAATTTGGAGAATTCCTTTTAAATTCCATAAATCTGCATTTCCCTGTTTACATCTTAAACACATTTTAATTTTCCTTTTACCATAATTTTATTATCTGGCAGTACTAGTAAAACCTCAGTCTTCTTTCTTTAATTGATCCTCTTCCATTATAGTTAATGGGTATCTTTAGAGTCTAAATTAACATACCTAAAAAACCAAACTCCATCAGTTTTCCCCTTTCTTTCCAACTTCGTCTGTTTTCCCTCTCTGCTAGATCTTTCTTGTCAGCATGCAAACATGCTATTATTGCTCCCATCTTAAAAAAAAAAAAAAAAACTCTTTCAGGCTACTATACTTTTCATCTCATTTACCCATTTCTCTCCCTCTCTTTAAAGCAAAAAACTCCTCAAAAGAATAGTCTATATACACTTTCTCCACTTCCTCTCCTTTGGGTCACTCTCGAACCCCTACCGTTTAGGCTTTGCCACCAACCACTCCACTAAAATTACCCTTCTGTAAGTCAGCAGTGACCTCCACATGGCCAAACTGGTCCTCATCTGACTTAGCAGCTTTTGATACAATTGCTCATTCTCTCCTTGTAGTACTTTCGTCACTTGGATTCCCAGAAACCTTGCTTTTCTTGTTTTCTTCATAACTCACTGGCCACTCCCTGCCCAGTCTCCCTTGCCACACTCCTCCACATGCCCTGAATTACTAAAGTTGACGTGTCCAGGGGCTCAGTTCTTAAACCGTTTTTCTCTTCTATCTACACGCCTATGAGGACTCTTGCTAATTTATATCTGCAACCCAGACCTCTGCTGAACTCATGATCATATACATTTTTAAATGCTTACTTAACTCTACTTGGAAACATCTAGAAGTAATCTTGAACTTAAGATATCCAAAACTGAACTCCTGAATTTCCTTTTTGATCTGACTTTGGCAGCCTGCCCCAGCTCAATTAATGACAACTCAGTCCTTCGGTAGTTCAAGCCAAAAACCTTGGCATCATCCTTGATTCTTCTTTTTCTCTTGTTCCCTGCATTAAATACTACAGTAAATCTTGTTGACTCTACCTTCAAAATATACCCAGCATCCACCCAGTTCTCACCACCTTTACTTACATTACCTTAGTCCAAGCCAGCATCATCTCTGAAGTGTATTGTTACAAAAGCAACCTGTTTCTACCCTTCGTGTATGTGTTGGTTAAGATTATGACAGGATTAATGAAAAAGATCTTGAGTAATTTTCAAATCCTTGGGAACTTTGAGTGCAGTCACAATTTACTAGTGATATTTTTCTTCCTTCATATGTGCTGTAAGTATTTTTAAATGGTTGTAAAATCTCAATGATGGCTAAAAGAGTTTCTTTCAATTAGGTTAAGATAGATTTTAACTTTATTTACCAGTTTTGATGAGCTCCATCACGTAGATGTTCATGAGTTTTGTCTAAGAATAGGATACTTACTGCTATTAGAGCATGGGAAATAAGGAAAATAGGAGCAATGATTTTTTTCAAGGAAATTGGACAAGTTAAAAATCTTAAACATGTAATTTGTTGTGAATGTCCTGAAAGAGGTTATTTTTGCTTCATTAAGACAGGAAACACATCCTAAACTATTGGGTCTTGTTTTCATTGTATAGGCCAGAACTTCCAACAAGATTCCTTTATTAGCCTTCATTTCAGAAACAATTTGCTTTTGTCCATTTTTTGTCACTGCTGCTATATTAGCTATTTCTTTTTCCACTAGACTTTTTAACCCTCTTAGGGTAGAGATTTTTATATTCTCTTCTTTCCGTATAGATTTAAATGTTTAAACAGTACATTACCATAATAATAGCATAAGTGGGTAACTTAAATGTCTTAAATAAATACGATATTACTGTTTTGGTCATCCCCTGGAAAAAGATTACTGCTGAGTCTCTGTTAGCAGAACATGAGCTTATTTCCATGTCATTGATTATGCATTTGCCCTAAACTACCCCTTTCATAGCATTTTTTGAAGTTAAATGAAAGGTTAAAGATAAAAATTATTGTTATGTGTCTTTATTTTTACAAAACTGTCTGTTAAGGATTTAAGCGTATTTACCTCTATTACTAAAGTAAATTTACTAGCTTCAGTCATGTTGGCATTACAGAGACCCCATGACTAAAGATCTGGTGAGCTGGCGTGCTCACTAAGATACTGTGGACGGAGACAGCAGTAGCAGTTGGCATGAAATTATTTACCCATGGCTAGAGATTATTGGAAGAGCAGACTGGCTAATGGTAGAATATTATACAGCTATTCATATCAATATTCAAAGTATTTTTTATTTCATTTGAAGATCCTTTAAATATGTCTTAACCTAGCACTATCAACATTTCAGACTGGATAATTCTTTCTTGTGGGGGCTGTCCTGTGCATTGTAGACAGTGTAGCAGCATCCCCAGCCTCTCTTCACAAGATGCCAGTAGCACCCGCACAGGTTTAAGAGCCAAAAGTGTCTCCAGGTGTTGCCTGGCTCTCTTGGAGTGGTCCTCTACCAGATACAGTCTGCTCAGCATCCCCATCTGAAAATGGCTTTGTTGTTTACTCTTTGCTGCTTCTATGGGAGAAATTATAGGCCATAATAATATATGGAAATTCATAAGCATCTTAGGATATGGCTTAAGAATTTTCTATATAAAGTACTGTTGCTGATCAATCTGTCATAATTTTTTATTACTTATTTCAAAATTAATTTCTATTTCAGTATTTACAGAGAATTTCCCCACATTGATGAAAATCGCTGTTACAGTACACTTTGAAAATAATTTTTAAAATCACATATTCTGCATATCACTCTTATAGTCCTTCTTTTCTAAATTTATGAATGAAATGTGGTTTACAAGTTACAGTTTTCCTGGTCCTAGATTAGGATTTGAATACAGAGCCAAAGGTTACAAGTATGTTGCTTTCTTTACTATTAATAGGGTCATCAACTCTGCAAAAGCAGAGCTACCAAAGAAAAATCGTGAAAACGAAAGTCATAGGAAAAATCTAAACATAATAGACTTGTACTGGCCAGAAATTCAGAGTATAATTTCAGAATGTATTCAAATATATCATTGCTGAGAGCATTAATATTTTCAATAATGATATGTCCATTTTAGGGAAGAATTATTCTCACCCATAAAGAAAACCAAGCAATTTGGCTGTGGAAAATTTCCTTAACCTTTTGTCATGTCACATTTCTGAGTAATGTATTAGTTTTCTAGGGCTGCTACAACAAAGTACCACCAACTGGATAGCTTAAACAAAAGAAAATTATTGTGTCAACAGGGTTCTTCCTTCTGCAGTCTGTGAGGGAGAATCTGTTGCATGTCTCTCTCCTAGTCTGGTGTTTTTTTTGGCCTTCTTTGCGTTCCTTGGCTTGTAAATCATCACCCTGATCTCTGCTTTCATCTTCACCTGGCATTCTCCCTTTGTGCCTGTCTCTGTGTCCAAATTTCCCATTTTTATAAGGATACAAGTCATACTGGATTAGAGCTCACCCTAATTACCTCATTTTAACTAGATTACCTCTGTAAAGACCCAATCTCCAAATAAGGTCACCATATTTTTTTTAGGGGGACACAACAATCTCTTATATATCTTGAGGAAAACTAGTATATGGCAAGGAATAATTTGAGGGATTGGATTAGAAAAGTAGGGGAAAAAACTAACAAAATAGCTGTCTTAATATAATTTGAGTTGTCTCATAGGAGAAGGAATACTGATTTTTCTATCTTAACTGTGAAATGCAAGGCTAGAGCAATAGGTAGATGTTATAGGGAAGATAATTTTATTCAGTGTTAGGGGAAACTTTCTAACACCTGGAGTTGTTCAACATTGAGACCGACAGTCTCATGAGAGCAGTGTGTTCTCCATCACTGGAGGCATGAAAGGGAGAGTAGAAAGCTAGTTAAAGATCTTGATTATATTACTTGTATGCTTCCTATGGAGAATCGTAGATGAAGTACTGTGAAGCATTTTGTATTTAATAAAACTACTTAGATATTTAAATGAATACATTAACCTTGTATTACAACAATATCAAGAATAATTAATAAACAGCATTGTTTGGCATTAAAAAAACAGCGTGATTATGTACAGCACTGAATAAATTATATGCTAAAGCTTCTACTAATGTGACACTTTTTCATTGTCAAAGTGTGATCAATTTTAATGGCTCCCAAAATTTGGAATGCGCTTTCACCAAAACTGTGAAGTGGATAAACTGACTTTATTCTATGAAGACACCATCACACTGATACCAAAACCAAAAATACCACCAAAAAAGAAAATTACAGGCCAATATCCTTGATGAATATAGATTCAGAAATCCTCAAGAAAATATTAGCAAACTGAATCCGATAACACATAAAAAAGAATATATACCATGACCAAGTGGGATTCACCATCCCAAGTTCACAAGGATGGTTCAACATACGCAAATCAATCAAAGTAATAACACCACATTAACAAAAGAAAAGTCAAAAACCACATGGTCATCTCAATAGATGCAGAAAAAGCACTTGACAAAATTCAGCATCCATTCATGATAAAAACTTTTACCAAAGTGGGTATAAGAGAGAACATATCTCAACATAATAAAAGCCATTTATGACAAACCCACAGCCAGTATAATACTCAATGGTGAGAAGCTGAAAGCCTTCCCACTAATATCTGGAACAAGATAAGGATGCCTGCTCTCGCCACTTCTATTCAACATAGTGTTGGAAGTCCTAGCCACAGCAGTCAGACTAGAAAAACAAATAAAAGGGATTTCCCTGGTGGTCCAGTGGATAAGACTCCATGCTCCCAATGCAGGGGGCCCAGGTTCCGTCCCCGGTCAGGGAACTAGATCCTGCATGCCGCAACTAAGACCCGGTGCAGCCAAATAAATTTTTTTTTTTAATTGGAAGGGAAGGGGTAAAATTGTCACTATATGCAGATGACATGATACTATATATAGAAAACCCTAAGGACTCCACACAAAAACTACTAAATGTAATAAATGAATTCAGCAAAGTAGTAGGATACAAGATTAACATTCAGAAATCGGTTGCATTTTGTTGTACTAACAATGAAACGTCAGAAAGGGAATGTAAAAAAACAGTACCTTTTAAAATCGCACCAAAAAAATAATAAAATACCTAGGAATAAACCTGACCAAGGAGGTGAAAGACTTACACGCTAGAACTATAAAACATTAAAAGTGGATCAACTGATTCTTTTTCTTTAACATTTCAGAGCCCCTCAAGAACAATGAGCAGTAGATACCCACGAGTGGTGACTTAAAGAATATGGGAAGAGAACAAACTTAGTGATATTTGCCTGATGGGTGTCATTAGGGCCATGATCAGTGCTTCACTGCTTTGTGCCTGTGTTTTCTGTGGGAACACTGACCAATCTCACTGTTGCTGAACAAACTTCCCAGTTGTTCATTTGATGTTTGTTTATTTGCATTATAGTTCTTAATCATTAATTTTCATCAACCTTAGTTTCTATTTCTGATTTTCTGAAATATGGGGCCTTTCAGTTTTCACTTTGTAAACCTAGGCTAATTTTGCCAATATAAATGATAATGGTTTTAAGGTGTTTAATGGATCATGAATGTATAGGACAAAGTGTTCTCTAAAGGTATACCTCTCGGTCCATATAAAAGAGACTTGCTAGTGTATAAATCTTAAACAATCTAAAAATATTAAAGTGTTAAATAAAACTATATGAGAAACGTGGTCTGAAAGCTTTGTGTAAAGATATTGTGAAAGGATATCTGGTCTTCTCCTTGCGAAGTAAAAGTTTCAAATATGCAAGTTAGAAATAAACCCTTCCCCCCCCCCCAACAAAGTTTATGCATTGTTATTATGATTAAATATTTTTTAGGAACTTCTGAACTCTACATCTTGTTTTATATGGTAAATAAACGTGATGCACATACTACTTTATTTCAATCGGTCTTCTCTAAGTTTAAGAAATAAACTGTATTGTCCATGGGTAGGGGATTAAGAGATACAAACTATGTATAAAATAAGTAAACTGCAAGGAATATTGTACAACAGAGAATATAGCCAATATTTTATAATTGTGAATGTGGTATAACCTTTGAAAACTGTAAATCACTGTGTCGTACACCTGAATCTTATATAATATTATCCATCAACTATACCTCAAAAATAAATAGTTTTTTTTTTTTTTTTTCTTTTTGCGGTATGTGGGCCTCTCACTGTTGTGGCCTCTCCCGTTGCGGAGCACAGGCTCCGGATGCGCAGGCCCAGCGGCCATGGCTCACGGGCCCAGCCGCTCCGCGGCATATGGGATCCTCCCAGACCGGGGCACGAACCCGTATCCCCTGCATCGGCAGGCGGACTCTCAACCACTGCGCCACCAGGGAGGCCCAATAAATAGTTTTTTTTAAAGAAATTAAATGTACTGTCTTCCAGTAACTCTGTACCCAATTACCTTAAATGTTTGCTGGTGACAAATTCTTATAGTGCTTTAACTAAAATAACTCACCTAAAAGTAAGATGAGTTCAACATAGCTGGTAAACCATTTTAAGAGTAATAGTTATAATAAAAAGAGACCTGGGTTACCTTGAATGACTGAGAAGTATAAAGGAAATGCTGAAAATCATATAACCTGTAACCTAAAAATGGCACTGCCTATCTAAATATGTGATGAGAGGAGGAACTGCACGAGGAAGGAAAGCATTCAGTTTCTTCCTTTGAAGAATTCAGTTTTGGTCCCCCACTTCAAAGTATGTCATCACTGGCTCTTGTCCTCTCTTTTATGCTTTCCTCACCTTTTTGTCTAGTTTTACTCTTTTTCCCTTCACTCTCAGTAAAGGTGAGGAGAGAATGGAATGGTCTCTGTCATGTGCAGAGATACAGTAATTTAAAAGGGTATAAATATAATCTATAGTCTCCACACCAACAGAGAAAAAAAGAGGCTAAAGGGATATAAAAGACCAAAATAAAGGGGATAAAGTGTGGGAGACATATGGACAAAAAAAGATAGTAGAGGGGGCTTCCCTGGTGGCGCAGTGGTTGAGAGTCCACCTGCCGATGCAGGGGACGCGGGTTCGTGCCCCGGTCCGGGAAGATCCCACATGCCGCGGAGTGGCTGGGCCCATGAGCCATGGCCACTGAGCCTGCGCGTCCGGAGCCTGTGCTTCACAACGAAAGAGGCCACAACAGTGAGAGGCCCGCGTACCGCAAAAAAAAAAAACAGAAATGGGTTCAAAAATATCAGTACAATAAATGTAAACAGATTACACTTTTCTGTTAAAAGACTGTAATAACACTGGGAAAAAACCTATAAAGTTATAAAATGTGATTGAAAGATAAAAGAAGTTCTAAATAAATGGATAGCTCATATTAATGGATCAATATTAGTTGATGATTATCAATTCTTCCCAAATAGATCTATGAATTCTCTGGAATTCCAACAGGATTTTTTGTTTTTGTTTCATGAAACTTGATAGACTGTCTGTAGTTCATAGGAAAGAACAAAAGCTCAGGAATCAATAAGATAGCAGCAAAGAACAGGGAAGGGAAACTTGTCCTGTTATATATCAAGATTAATTATAATGTTGTAGTGATTGAGACAGTGTAGGACTGCATTGGTGCAGACTTAAGGAAACAATCAAGAATCCAGAAACTAAATGAGGCATATAAGGAAATCTGATATGACAGAAGTAGTATTCAAAATGAGTGGGCAAGGACGGATAATTAAATAGTGTTGTGACAACTTGGTTATCTCTCAGAAAAAAGAATGAGACTACAGCCTTACTTCACAGCAAGCTCAAAAATAAATTATCAGTGGATTACCTGTCCAAATGTGAAAACTGTAACATTTATAATATAACAATATAGGTACTGCTGTTATCCCCACTTTGCCAATGAGAAATGCAAGGGTTAAAGATATGAAATAACTTGCCCAAGGTGGTAACATACTAAGTGGCAGAGCTAAGTGGCACGTTGGTTCTAGAACCAGACCTTAACCAATGTGCTATACCACCTCCCTGTGTTATAATTTACACCTGTTATTTTATTAATTTTAAATTAATTTTAAATCAGCATTTTGGGGATAGAATTTACATATAATAATTTCAGTGAGTTTTGTCAAATAGTACACTCATGTATCACCACCCCTATCAAGTTTCACTTTACATTCTCAACAATGGTAATTGATTTTCACTACATTGGCAATAAATTTGTCTGGCAATCTATGTGAAAAAGAAATATCTAATTATATTAAATATCCTTCTCAGGATATAGAATTTTTAAAACTCCATTTAGAAACTCATACTGCTATTTTCTCAATTCCTCAATAGCTCGAGGGCAGGGAAGGAAGTTATGATGGAAGAAGCCAGTACTAGAATTGTGGCCCAATGAGGGCAAAAACTGCACAGTTTCGTAACATATGTAACTAACAAAGTATGATAGTCAGAAGGTGTAAGAATTCTTTAAAATCAATAAGAAAATAGACCATCTAAAAGAAGAATGTACAAATGAACCAGTGGCAACTAGACATGGAAAAAGATGCACAAAACTCATTAGTTTTCAGGAAAATGTAAATTAAGACCACATTGAAATTCCATTTCACACCTTCTAGCTTGCAAAAATTAAGAAGTCTGAAAATACCAAGTGTTGGCAAGGATGGGTAGAACAACAGGATCCTTTTTTGCAATGCCACTCAGAGAGTAAGATGCTGTAGCTGCTTTGGAAAACAATTTGGCCCTAACTCATAGTGTTAATCATTCTCGTAACCTATAACCCAGCAATTCCACAACTAGGCAGAATTTGGCACGTGCACCAGGAGACATTTGCAAGGATATTTATAGGAAAGTCTTAAAGCAAAAATCTACCAAGAATACTAATTTACGTGGACAAGAGAATGGGTGAATAAATGCTGGTCTGTTTACATAATGGAATATTACACAGCAGTAAAACTGAATGAGATACCACTTACAAGCATCAGTATGGATGACTGTTAGGACAATTAAAGTGTGTTTTTTGAAAAAAAAAAAAAAACAGCCTGATATGATTGCATTTAGTGTGATACCATTTTAAAGGCTCCAGCATAGGTAAAACTAAACAATACATAATTTAGAGATATATACATATATGGAACATATTTTTCAAAAAAGAGAGAACAATAAACATGAATTTTAGAATAGTGGTTAACTCAGAGAGTACCCTGACAGAGGAAGGGGTGCTGGGACAATGGTGTTGGTGGTGTTCTACTTTGAAGTTGGATGACTGATTCACTTCATTATGCTCCCCGACTTAGAAGTGTATGTCAGATATTTTCTTTATAGCAACTATTACATTTTAAAAATGCTTAAGGGAATTCCCTGGTGGTCCAGTGGTTAGGACTCCACAATTTCACTGCCGAGGACGCGGGTTCAATCCCTGGTCAGGGCAAGACGTGTGGCACAGCCAAAAAAAAAAAAAAAAAAAACTTAACACATATAGTGAGTCAGGACCAAGGTATCTACAGTAACTGAAGGGACAAGCTTAAGACAACACAGAGCAGATACCAACAGAAAGGAGATATCGCCCCAGTCCCAGCCCATATGCTTCTTGCTGGTGTAGAGGCCAGTTTAAGTGCTAAGCCAGGCCCCAGATGGAGGGAGGGAAGGAACTGCACCTGTCATGAAGAATATGTGAACAGAAGGCCAGAACCTCTGTGAAACAGCCAGGCAGGCTGTTTCTAGTCCCTTTTTTTTTTTCCCTTCAAAGCTGGTATGAGTCCAGTGAAGATGTCAAGTTTCTTATTTATCCAAAGGATTTTCAAGGTTCTAGAAGTAAGTACATAGATGGCCACTTAGGAGCTTTCTCTTTTATTCCCACTTACTTTAAGATAACAGTATTTTCCTTGTCTGTCCATTTGGTATATGGGATATTGCTATAAAAAGTAATTCAGTGTCAAAAAAACTGTATAAATCAATGTGCCTTCACATAGCTACTTCTAGATTAAGACCTAAGAGATAGTGTTGTTGTTGAAATGTAGAATAATTTCTTAACAACCACTGCTTTGTGTTCTTAATGATGTTGCTTGTCCATTTTGATCGTTTACAAAAAAATGTTGCTGTCAAAAAATGTTACATTGCTTGAAATTCCCTAATACCTACACAAGAATAATTTAGCTTTTAGGTTATGTGTTTTAGAGCAATTCCCCACTATTACAAAGGAGATGACATTAGTTCTAGAATCTGGGGTGGGTTTGAACCTATCAATGGAAGATAACACCTAATATTAACATTTTATACTAATGTGTAGCTCTGAATCCTTATGCACCCTGAGCATCACTTATAGAAGGGGAGGGAAACAGAAAATATTAAATTTAGTTGTGTGCTTTCTGTGTGGTCAGTGTTGCTATGGGGGTGATCTGGCTGAGACATCTGTCACCCACTGATGGCCAGGATTTATTTGGCCTGCTAGGCTGTCCCCTTGCTCCCTGGTCATTCCACATGCTGTGCTCACTTGGTCATTACAGGAGGACATTCAAAGCCTTGCAGCACCTCAGGAACATGGTTATGAGACATTAGCTAGTAGATGTGCAGATTATGTCTGTGGAGATTTCTAGCTTGAGAATGCAAAGTAAATAACTTTACTATATTTAACTTTAAAAGTTATCCATATTCCTGTACTACCCCAGCAGTCACCCAGAAACATCAATAAGATTGCCAGCTAGTCTAACACTTTTTTTTTTTTAAACGTGAAGAATGTTAGCCTATTTGATTGAGGAATCTTGGAGGATTTCCTAAGAATGGCTTAAGAAGAGGAAATTAGAAAATGAATCATCAGTCAGCTTCTACAAGAGGAGTACTGCCCAAAGCCCAAGCATATACTCGTGGGATAAAGGAATTGGGTTATTATGGAACATTTCTTATTAAAGATGACTGGAAAACAACAAGGTCCGACTGTACAGCACAGGAAACTATTCAGTATCCTGTGATAAACCATAATGGAAGAGAATATGAAAAAGAATTATATATGTGTATATTGAATCACTTTGCTGTATAGTAGAAATCAACACAACATTGTATATCAACTAAACTTGAATAAAATAATTTTTTTAAAAAAGATGTTTGGAAACTCATCAGATAAAATGGAACTTCTAATATAAACAAGAAAAGGTTTAGAAGCTGAGATAAACAACAAAAAATTTTTTAAAAACAAAAGCATCTTAGCCTACAAATGGGCTCTGAAATTAGTGACCAGTTATTCCTTTTACTCCTAGCCAGATTCTTGTTTCATTATTGTTTTGTCAGAGTCTTACGTTTTGCTAGCATTTAATCCCTCAAACTAATCATAAAACTTGTCAATAAAGGGACAAAATTTCCTAACATTCACCCTTTAAAAAGGAGTTTTGTATCATGGGGTACTTTAAAATTACAGTTTTGAACCAGAAAAGCAGTTCTATAGCTTTATGGATGTTGAAAACTGATGCCATCATTTAATTTGAGAAATATGATTGATAGTGATAACTTTCACCTCTTAAAGATCTAAAAATTATTTTCACTATAACTGAACACATGATAAATTGAGTATCTATTTTCATAGAGATGATTTAGATTCTTCATTTAAAATAAGAGCTTACCAAGCCCTATACTATGTTTAAAAGCTTTTAAAACACCTTTCCCGGAGCCCATTCCCAAAGATTCTAACTTAATGGATCTGGCCTGGGGCTGGACATCCTTATTTTTTAAAGCTACCTGAGTGATTGCAATGTGCAACCAGGTTTGAAAACCATTACAGTAGAGGTTATGAGATAGAAAACCTGGTGGTGATTTTCTTGAGAAATAGTGTCAGGAAACTATCACAGAATTGAGCTGCTAAATATTGTTACCATTTTAAAACAAGGAAACAAAAATTGTACAATATCCTTAATTTGGTTTTCAGTGATTTGATGATTCTTAAGGCAGTTTGAGTACCTAGAAAATGTCTGAAGCTAAGCAATAAGCAACATTAGTGGCCTATAAAGAAGTAATCTTTCTAGACAAACTTGGTCTTTTCAGATTGAATTACAGAAGTATTAGAGGAAAGGAATGTAGTGGAAGGAATATCTGGATTTTATTACAGCATTCTCTATTGTGCTTCATGAAATTCACTTGGAAATGCATTTCATATTTCCAGCTAGTATGTGAACAAAGTCTAGCAAACAGCAAAATATCACATTTGTCAGGTTGGCCGAGTAGCACATTTGCACCAGTACACATCTATGCTGCCTTAAAAAGATCATTTGTAAAATTTGTCAGTATGAGGCTTTATGTTTATTTTTAAACATAGACTCATCAAAATCATTCCATGCCTTTTAAAAGTTTCCACAGCGTTAATATCGTATATGAGAATGTGTTATATGTCTTGGTTAAAAAAAATAGGTAATGAGAATCTGGTGGGGGGGGAGATGGGAGGAAACATCAGGGCAGATTTAATTCTTCGTAGCAGAAAGACGGGTGCTATTTAGGGTTGAAGCACTAGCCTTTCATAATCCTTAAAGGATTAGTGTAGACCCTGACATTTGTAACGTTTAAGATTTTATTCCTTCAGTTTTACCTATTGTCTGTTAAATTTAAGCGAAATGTAATTTAAAATTTTTATTTTAAATCCCATATATTTTAAGATTCTACTTGTATATACTTTTTCTGTCACTCTTCTTTCTCTACTAATAGTACAGAAAGATGTTAGGATTATCAGACGTTATCACTGATTATTTCTGGTCAGTAGAACTGGGGGTGAGTCTTAGATTTCTACTTTGTTCTTTTTGATAATGTTTCTATAATAAATATAAATCATTTCTACTAAAAATTCATTACTTTTTTAATTGAAATAACGTTGATTTATAACATTTTCTGTTTCATGTGTACAACATTATATTTCTACTTCTGTCTACACTACAGCATGCTCACCACCAAAAATTTAGTTTCCATTAGTCACCATACAGTTGATACCCTTTACCCATTTCGCCCTCCCCTCCCTTCCCTGCCGGTAACCACTACACTGTGCTCTATATCTACATGTCTGTTTTTTATTTCATTTGTTCATTTATTTTGGTTTTTTGTTTTTCATATTCGACATGAGTGAAATCATACAGTATTTGTCATATTTCCCTTAGCATAATAATACCTTCAAGGTCCATCCATGTTGTCACATATGGCAAGATCTGATCTTTTTTTTATGGCTCATGAACATTTATTCTGTATCTTGGCTATTGTAAATAACGCTGTCCACCAACTCGTGGACCTTAAGTAAGGTCACTTTAACAGTTTGACCCCCGAGTCTAATAGATTACTAACCCTAACTCATCTAACTTAGGTTAAGACCTCAGCTCCTCACTTCCATCTCTCTGGGCGCATTCAAGGGTACAGGATGCTACATATACAGGCAGAGTCACTGCCTGCAGCCCTGCAGTCCTCTTGCTGTGACTGTTCCTTGTGCTGTTGATGCCGCCTTCCTCTGTGCTTCATTATGCCCACCAGTGTCCCCCCAGACATGCATCAGGCAGTACTGATTCTCCTCTGACTTCCAAGTCTGTGCTCACTGCCACTAAGGCCACCTGGAGTTCCTTGCTGCTTTCAGTTATCTGTTGCTGCATAACAAACCACCCCCAAAACTTAGTGGCTTTAAAAAAAAACATTTTGTTATATCTCTCAATTCTGTTCTACATGAAAAAGAACATCAGCTTTCCTTAATCTTTCTAATGTTACGATCATATAGCAAGCTTCTTTTGTTTGGAATAATTTTTAAAGCTGTTTCATGCATTAGAAGGTTTCTGGTGCATTGCAGTTTTTTTTCCCAGTACTAGTAGACCTAAAGTCTTAAATGTAATGATGGAAAAACAAATTTGCAGGTGTCATCTTTAAGTATTTAACTGACAATTTTTTCCTTGTATGCAAATCCTACCTTTTTTTTCCTCTCTCTCTTTTTCTCATAAACTGACTCAAGTTCTAGGATGATTTGGTTAAGTTGCCTTTATTTGGTCAATAAGAAAGTAAAACTTACTCTAAGTTAAAAGGAGAGTAGGTCATTTGTCAGTTTTTAGGTGATCATTATTCCTACTAGTAAAAGTAGCTAACTTTCAGCTTACTGAAAAGCTTGTCTTGATTGTTAAAGAATAAATCTCTCAGGAAGCAATCTTACTTATCAGGTTTAAACATTTGGGTGAAGAAGAGAATATATTTTCTAGAAGGGACTTTTTCTGAGTGACAAATATGGGCACACAATTTGTTATGATACTATTTCTAGCAAACAATATTTGGAGGAGTTTCATCTTGTGAGTCTTGTAACTGATATGTGTATATGTGTTTTTAAAACATGCTGAAATTTCTCCAACTTTTCTTTTGTGCCTCTTCCCTGAGGAAAGCTTTATGGTATTTAAAGTATAGTTCAGTGTGTTGCTCTGGAAACTAAAAAAATATGGAAAAAAATGTAAAAGGTAAATCTTTGACCACCAACCAATAACAAAAACATTCCATGAAAAGAAAATTTAATGAAGCAAATACATTTTAAGTAAGTTGAGAGCAGATGCTCTCCACAAAATTGGAATGAGTCAGACATGAGGAAAACAACCACAAATCCAAGTTAATATAACATTGGGAAATATGGTCATTTTTGTATGTATGTTGACATTGAGACTTCTGCTACTGAAGGAACTTAGACTTCTGTTACTGCTTTTTTGACTTTATGATTTAATAGATTATGATTAAAAGATACCTTTGTGCGTCAAATGGAGAATTTTAAATTGCTGACACATATGTTTAACTAAGTGATGATAACATTTAACCCACTGAAAGAAAATGCTACGGCTGTCATAACTTTCTAATCCTAAATGGCCATTGCAATTTTTTAAGGCCATGAAAGAAAATTATAGAACTGTCAGGTTGAATATTTAGTACTTTATCAATTTCAATTTCTTTAGTACTTCATCACTTTTTCATTTTCTGGCCTCAGCTTAGGCTATATTCATATATTAGATTGTGCCTATAAATGATTCAGTCCTGCCTTGCTATGTACACTAAAGGAGTTTATTTTTTATTTTGTTCTTTCTGTCAATATATATTGAGCACCTGCTATGTTTCAGAGAGTGTTCTAGACCTTGGGGAGGCGGAGCTAAACTTGGTACCGTTTTTGTCCTAACTGAACAGCCAACATACAGACAGCAGATGGAAAGTCAGTGAACATAATATTGTTGGACAATCGTAGTAGCTAATATTTATGGACTGTGTACCATGTGCCTAGCATTGTTATATGGCTGAACTCATTTAATGCTCAGAACAAGGTAGTCCCTATTACCGTTGCATTACAGAAAAGCACACAGGCGCAGGAAGGTTAATGACTTGCCCAATGTCACACTGCTAGTAGCGTCACATGAAGTATGTTTAAGATGCTGTGAGAACAGAGGGGAGGGATTCCTCACCTACAGAGGAGGCAAGGAAATCTAAGAGAAAAATGGCCTTCAACTCCCTCTTTGAAGTTATCCTCCTTGAGAAGAGGCCTCAATCAGAGAGGAAAAATATGCCACCACACAGAAACAAAATAACTTGACTCTCTTAGAAAAAAGCAAGGAGTTCAATATCACTGGAGCAGAGATGCAAAAGCTTAGACTAGAGAGGTCAGAAGAGTTAGATCAATGAGGTCTTGCACAGCCTGATGAGTTGTTTCCTTATTGAGAAAGCAAGGAGAAACAGCTGAAAGCTTTTAAGTACAGTTTACCCTTGAACAAGGTGGGTTTGAGTTGCGTGGGTCCACTTACAAATGGATTTTTTTCAACAGTAAATAATACAGCACTATGTGATGCAGGGTTGGTTGAATCTGGGGATATGGGAACAGCTGGTATGGAGGAACCGGGTATACGGTCGGTGGGCGACCAAGTTATAGGAGGGACTTTTTTTTTTTTTTTTCCGGTACGCGGGCCTCTCACTGTTGTGGCCTCTCCCGTTGTGGAGCACAGGCTCCGGACGCAAAGGCTCAGCGGCCATGGCTCACGGGACCAGCCGCTCCGCGGCATGTGGGATCTTCCCAGACCAGGGCATGAACCCGTGTCCCCTGCATCGGCAGGCGGACTCTCAACCGCTGTGCCACCAGGGGAGCCCCTCGGAGGGACTTTTTGATCGCACGGAGAGTCCACACCCCAACCCCTCCCTGCATTGTTCAGGGATCAACGATATGACTAGGGGGCCCGAAGACAGTGAGGAGGACAGATAGTCCCCATGAAAAATAAGAAGGGTCGGAATTAAGGCCGTGGTAAGTGTCAGGGCTGTGGGGACAGACATGTCGGCATGAGAGAGGTCTAGGACGAAACTTGGTGACTGGATGTGAGGAGGAGGAAGAAATTTCATACTATCAGAGTAAATTTCAAAAGTAACATTTGGTGAAACTGCTATAAGGGAAACAGTACCTTTTTTGGCGGGGGGCGGGCGGTGCCCTGCGAGGCTTGCAGGATCCTAGTTCCCCGACCGCGCCCCCCAGCAGCAACGCCTAACCACGGGACCCAGGGAATTCCCCTCTACTTTCTTAAGATTCGGAGGAAACTTCCCAATTCTTCTTGCACATGTATGCACTGGGGTTTAGTTAAATGCCATTAAAGCAAAGACCATTTGATTTACCTAGTCCTTTCTCCACACGTTAAAAATTACAAATTAGGGGGGCTTCCCTGGTGGCGCAGTGGTTGAGAGTCCGCCTGCCGATGCAGGGGACACGGGTTCGTGCCCCGGTCCGGGAAGATCCCACATGCCGCGGAGTGGCTGGGCCGGAGCTTGTGCTCCGCAACGGGAGAGGCCACAACAGTGAGAGGCCCGCGTACCGCAAAAAAAAAAAAAAAATTACAAATTAGAAAGAAAAGAACTATGAGATGGATGGCCAGCAGAAGAGGCTGGCGTCTGCTACTCTGCGGCCGTTATCATGTGAGATTAATCTTAAGGGCTGTCTTATATTTAACAAACACAAGGAAGACAGAGTTGGCCATGTGAAAATAACAAAACGTTGCATTTTAAATTGATCAATTATTATGGGTCATACTTATTGTGTTCCTGTTAAAAGGTAAAGCATTTTGTTTAGGATAGCATTTTGTTTAGAGTGTTCATCTAGTCTCAGGGGTGACTTGCAGTTTTAAATATGGTGGTCAGGGAAGGCCTCAGGGAGAAGTTGACATTTGAGCAAAGACTTGAAGGAGGTGAAGGCATTAGCCATGCAGAGACTGGGGAAGAGCTTCCCAGGAAGGGAATTGACCAAGTACAAGCCCAAAGGCGGGGCCCTGCCCAGCACCGGGAGGTCAGGATGGCTGGGACAGAGCAATAGTGTGGCCAGCTGTGTAGGCCATTGTTAACAACATTGGAATTTACTCTTTTTTTTTTTTTTTTAATTTATTTATTTATTTATTTATGGCTGTGTCGGGTCTTCGTTTCTGTGCGAGGGCTTTCTCTAGTTGTGGCGAGCGGGGGCCACTCCTCATCGCGGTGCGCGGGCCTCTCACTATCACGGCCTCTCTTGTTGCAGAGCACAGGCTCCAGACGCGCAGGCTCAGTAATTGTGGCTCACAGACCCAGTTGCTTTGCGGCATGTGGGATCTTCCCAGACCAGGGCTCGAACCCGTGTCCCCTGCATTAGCAGGCAGATTCTCAACCACTGCGCCACCAGGGAAGCCCAGAATTTACTCTTGAATGAGATGAGTTTTGATCAGAGGAGCAACATTATCAGATTTTATTTTATTTTATTTTATTTGTTTGTTTATTTATTTTTGACTGCGTTGGGTCTTTGTTGCTGCGTGTGAGCTTTCTCTAGTTGCAGTGAGCAGGGGCTACTCTTGGTTGCGGTGTGCAGGCTTCTCATTGCAGTGGCTTCTCTTGTTGCGGAGCATGGGCTCTAGGCGCGCAGGCTTCAGTAGTTGCAGCTCGCGGACTCAGTAGTTGTGGCTCACAGGCTCTAAAGCACAGGCTCAGTAGTTGTGGCACACGGGCTTAATTGCTCTGCGGCATGTGGGATCTTCCCAAACCAGGGCTCGAACCCGTGTCCCCTACATTGGCAGGCGGATTCTTAACCACTGCGTTACCGGGAAGATCTAGATTTTATTTTGAAAGATCTCTCTACCTTGGAGAATCAACTAAAGGGGCAAGGATGGAAGCTTATTAAAATAGTCGGCTATTTTAATAAACCAGTGAGGGATGGGTGGTGACTTGGACCAGATTGGTAATAGTCATCAGATTCTGGCTTTATTTTAATGATTGTTAAATGCAGAGGATTGTGGATATCCAAAGTGATGAAACTGGATGAGTTTACCTAGGGAGTAAGTATATCTAGAGGAAAGAAGAAAGTCGACAGGTTATTTCTAAAATGTATATGAAAATGCAAGGTACTAAGAATAGCCAAGACAATCTTCAAACAGAAGAGCAAAGAATAGAAGAACCAAGTGGGATGACACATTTGATCAGATATTAATAGTAGGATGAGTTAATCAGATAAAGATTTATTATAAAGGTACAGCAATTAAGACAATGTGTTATTGGAGAAAGGATAGACAAATAGGCCAGTGAACGAGCTTAGGGTCTCGAAAGAGTCCCATACATCTATTACGGATATTTGTTTTATGACAAAGGTAGTACTGCAGAGCAGTGAGGAAAGGTTGTTATCTACAGTAGTGGTTCCATGTCAACTGGATATCCATATATCCATACAATCATGGCCCCCAACTCGGCCCCTAACTCGAAAATATCATTTCCAGTCTGATTACAGATAAAAAGTTAATGCAGGTTTCTAGAAGGTAATATAGAAAAATATCTTTATGACTTTGAAATAAGGAAAACCAATCTTAAACAGGGCACAAAAAGCATTCATCATAAAGGAGATGTCTAATAATGATAAATTGAAACAGACTAAAATACTTCTCTTCATCAAAAGACATCATTAAGAGAGTGAAAAAAGGCAGAGTGGGAGGAAAACATTTATAACATATGAAAGTGAAAATTGGCTTATAGTCAGAATGTACAAAGAAAAATGGACAAGGGAACTTATACCAAAGAGAGGGAGGGAGACACATGCAAATAGCCAAGAAACCTAGGAAAAGGTGCTTTCACTTCTCTTTCTGGAGTGGTGGCAACATTATGTGATGCTGAACCACATTTCTGTCTCCTTTGTTTATCTTTGTGAAAAGAACTAGAGCTTCCTGGATCTTTATTTGTACTAGTTGTGCACTAGTAAATCTTTAGGATTGAATAGGAATTGAGATTATTCAAATTTAATCTAAAATTTGAATGGCTATATGTTTAAGAAAAATCTAAACAAATTCCTGAACATGAGATTACTGCTTTGAGAAAAGCTCTCCTACCATAAGCATAAGTAATATTAAGCACACACATGCATAACCTTTTTATTAAGAAATAGATGATTCTGCCTTGCTGCTAAAACTTGTGGGTATAGGACTTCCCTGGTGGCGCAGGGGTTGAGAATCTGCCTGCCAATGCAGGGGACACGAGTTCGAGCCCTGGTCCGGGAAGATACCATGTGCCACAGAGCAACTAAGCCCGTGAGCCACAACTACTAAAGCCTGCATGCCCTAGATAGAGCCTGTGCTCCGCAGCAAGAGAAGCCACTGCAATGAGAAGCCCGTGCACTGCAACGAAGAGTAGCCCTCGCTTGCCGCAACTAGAGAAAGCCCGCGCACAGCAATGAAAACCCGATGCCGCCGAAAATAAATAAATTAATTAACAATTTAAAAAAAAAACTTGTGGGTATAGAGGGTGCAGTCAGAAAAATGCCAACAGGGACACTAACATATCTTGAAAGAAATATGATTACTGGGGAAGAAAATGCACACAAAATGCTTATTTTCTATTAATGTTTCAAATTTTATTAGTATTATTTTTAAAGATGTAACCTAAAGGTAGAAGCTATCCTGAGTGGCAGGTATTGGTTGTCATAAGAGGAAGGTTCTCATCAGATGGCACTGGGATCCAAGGTAACCAGCATGTGTTTAACAGGGACTGGAAGTGATAAGGATAGAAAAGCATCTGTGTTTAGAATGCTCCAATGAGCAATCAGCAGTCTCCTGAGATGACCCTTTCCTGTTGCTAGGCACTCATTTTCTGTTTCTAGAGTGGGTGGCAACATTATGTAATGCTGAACCACATTTCCATCCTCTTTATATATCTTAGGGGGAAGAATTAGAGCTTCCTAGTGTTTTATTTTATACTATTAAATTTTTAGGATTGAATAGAAATTGACATTGTTCAAATTTGGCCTGAAACTTGAATGGCTCTACACTTTAAGGAAAAAAAAATCTACTTCTGAACTTAAGATTACAATTTTAAGAAAAGATCTTTTACCATAAGCATCAAATAATGTTAGGAACTCTCATGTATAAGCAGTAGTTTAGGTGACTGATTTACATAATTCACATCAGATATAGGCAACTCCCATATCTCAACTTATGTCATCTGGCCCCAGAAGTGCCTCGTAAGAGACTGATTTCCTTTCTTCTTATAGGCTGTTCTGATTGTCCTTTTTAGAACAAAGCCTCTGAAAATTTAGAGAGCAATTTAGAGTGTCATTTTCAGTGGTCTGGTGGACAAAAATGTAATTGTGATGGGCCCTCCCATTGAGAACAAGAAAAACGCTAGATAAAATATTTATTTAATAACATTTTAAAATATACCATTGATGAAAGCTATTTAGACCATGCGTATTCTTATAAATAAAATGAAAATAAAATACGGGTTGACAACATGATCAATCAAAAACTTTATAACCATTCAAGATTATGTAAAGAAAATACTACCATTATATGTAATGGCTGGGGATTGGAAATGTTCGAAGGTGATCTCCTCAAAGAATCAAAATAAATGCCTTCTAGGTTATTTTTTTTAAATATATCACTGAACTGACTAGGAAGTACAGTTTGCTCAGAGGCCAAAAGCCTAGCAAGGTAAAGCGAGCACTAAAATTAGCTTTCACTTACAGGCATTTCCTGAAACCTAATGACCTTAAGTTTTTGGTTTTCCTGTTTTCATGGGGCATGATGAGACAGGAAACAACACCAAGGGTCTATCCAATATAGGCAGTCTAGTAGCATAAAGCTAGAAACCAGAGGACCAAAGAACTAGGTCTCATTCATTCTGTAGAAGGAAAAACAGAGAGAGAGAAAGAGAGAAATGGAACAGGAAGGACAAATACAAAGTACAGAATAAGATGTTACATTTAAACCTAAATGTATCAGAATAGCAGTAAACATAAATGGACTGACAATTCTTGTTAAAGACAGATTTTAGACAGCATAACAAAACAAATCTCATTACATATTTTCAAGAGGATGTATTTAAGCAAAAGCGTACTGAACTACAAGAAGAAATGGGTGAATCCATAGTTATGGTAGGAATTTAGCATAAAATATTTTCAGTATTTTTGTCTTTAGTTCCTACTGTTTATCTTTTACTCTTTTCACTAGGAGTATGGTAGCTAATCCAGTTGTTAGATGTTCCAGTTTTCTACATAATTGCAGTCTTTTATATAAATGAAACTTAACCTTTTGAGAAACAAAGAATTTAATGAAAATACTTCTAAAATGGGTTTCATTCTTTCCTACCTTCTTTGTAGAAGTACTTCACTGCTTTTTATTGAACAATGTTAACATTACAGAAAATTTAAGAGTATAATGAACACTATTTACCCCTCACCTAGAAGCAACTATTGTTAACAATTTGTCACAGTTGATTTCTCTCTCTCTCTCTGTATACACATACACACATACTACAATAACAACAGCTTTTTTTTACCCTTGACTTTCCTAAACCTTTTAAAAGTAAGTTGCTTCAACAAATGGTACTGAACAATTAGATGTCCTTGTGCAAAAAAAAAAAAAAATGAAGCTAAACAAAGACTACATCTTTCACCAAAATGACCTTAAAATGGATCAAAGACCAAAATGAAAACTCCTAAAAAAAAAAAAAAATATATATATATATATATATATATATGAGAAACTTTAGATGACCTTGGATTTGGTGATGAATTTTTAGGTACAATGCCAAAAGCATGGTCCATGAAAGAAAAAAAATGCATAAATCGGACAAAAATCTTCTACTCTGTGAAGGATGCTGTTAAAAGAATGAAAAGACAACCCACAGACTAAGAGAAAAATATATGCAAGGAACTCTTAAAACTCAACAATAACAACCCCAATAAATAGGCAGAAGAACTGAATAGATACCACCCCAGGAGAATATATAGATGGCAAATGCACATATGGAAAGATGCACTACATCCCACATGTCATTATTAGGAAATGCAAATTAAAACAGTGAGATACCACTACACACCTATTGGTACCTTTAAATATCTAAAATCAAAACCTGACAATATCATTTGCTGGAGAGGATACAAAACAGTAAGAACTGCTGATGGGAATGCAAAATGGTACAGCCACTTTGGAAGGCAGTTTGACTGTTACAAACCTGAACATAGTCTTACCA